>NW_010972528.1:2868195-2868527 GCF_000737465.1 Haliaeetus leucocephalus | reverse complement strand
GGGGGGGGGGGGGGGAGACACACGGGACACACACTTACCCAAGGTGAACTCCCATTGCTCGTTCCCCAGAGACCGCTCGGGCACCACCTCCAGATCTAGCATTGGCTCAGGTAGCGCGGAGGCCGCGGGCTGGCACGGCAGGTCACCCGGGGGCTGCGCCGGACCTCTGAGGGAAGCGGGAGGGAAGCTGGCAGCCTGCGTGTCGGTCCCCCCCGCGGGGACCCGTCACCCCCAACCCCCCCGGGGGCCAGCGCTGAGTCACAGCGGAGCCCCACGAGCCGGCATGAGGGGGGAGCCCGGGCACCGGCGCCTCAGCAACCAGCCCCCGCCTC
>NW_010972528.1:2826000-2867972 GCF_000737465.1 Haliaeetus leucocephalus | reverse complement strand
GCGCTGCGGGGCTGCGACTCACCTCACTTGCGGCTGCTGAAAAAGTGCTTTGCAGCTGTCGTCAGGCGAGCCCGCGCGTGGGGCGGGGCGGAGAGCAGGGGCGGGGCCAGGGGAGGGGCGGCCCGCCCTCCGGCCGTGGGTGAGGGGGGAAGGTGTCGGCTTGGCGAGGGGGAGACCGAGCGTTCGAGTCCCGCCGCGGGAGGCTCGGGGCTGCCCTGGGGGTGGTGGGCACAGCCCCGCCGCCACCCCCTGCCCTTGTCGCCAGGTGGGCGTCAGAGCTACACCGCCAGGTCTAACTACACCGTGTCACAGCCCGCCACGGTAAACTCAGGATTAAAAAAAACCCAGACAACCCAAACCCAAAGCAACCCATCGTTGCACCCAGTTTTTCCGGTTGAAAGGCCAGGGTGGGGGAAAGAGTTAAGGAGAAATTAGTCAGCAGCACGAGCAAAGCTACTGGAACACGCTCAGGAATGACTCAGTAAGGAAGAAAGTAGGAACGAGGTCACCGTACGCGAACCTGCGTGGCTCAGACCCAGGACACCCCAGCACCCATGCAGCAAGCGAGGGTGACGGAGCTCTCCCAAGGCGCCGAGATGCTGCCACCACGTCGGACACCTCACGGCAGAGCGTCCCCCATTATGACAGCAGAAGCTTCGTCTAAGATGAACGGCACCAGGTCAAGCATTGCCCAG
Organism: Haliaeetus leucocephalus; assembly: GCF_000737465.1. Classification (NCBI taxonomy): domain Eukaryota; kingdom Metazoa; phylum Chordata; class Aves; order Accipitriformes; family Accipitridae; genus Haliaeetus; species Haliaeetus leucocephalus. The sequence continues at coordinate 2,867,277 of NW_010972528.1, read as the reverse complement.
CATAAGCACAGAATTAAAAATAAATGAGAAAAACCAAGGGTACGGACTCCTGCCAGCCTCACGTGAAGTGACAGATCTGTTGGAGTAGGGCTGCACAAGCGATGGAACGTTAAGAGCGTCCGGAGGGTTTGGAAGTGGCTATAACTCCTTCTTCTGGCAGGTCAAGGCTCCAGGAGGGGCAGGGAGTGGGGGGAGATGCGTTTTTCCCATGTTCATTTGAGGGTGGTAGCAGAAAAACCTCTCCTTGGGTCATACCCATCTCCCGTCCCCTCTCCTCTGCTTCATCCCTCGGGGGGGGTGGGAGGGTGCCCGGTCCTGGCTTGACCCCGCCATCCACAAGCTGCCCACGCACCCCATCCCATGCGCCCACCGTGTACCAGTGGAGGTTTGCAGCAGGCCAGCACCATCGCACAGAACATCTCACAGTGGGACAGAAAACACCAATTAAGAAAACCCTTCACCCAGCTAACCTCAGAAATTTGGGGTTCTGATATTTAAAAATAAAAGAGAAAAACAAAATTTCAGCTAGGTTTTCCACTGCATCTCCTTCCCACCAGCAGCCTCACGTTCATGTCAGCTGCTCCACGCGTTCCTTGTGTCACCAGCAACCACACCATCCTCGTAAAGCCCAGAGTGAGCCAGCCTGCTCCAGAGGCTCCGGCTCTCGGGTGGAAAAGGGGTAATTTGCTTTTCCCTCCTGCCTGAGCTGATGCCTGCTGGTGAGCTGCCCACTGCACCGACGTGGCCTTTGCACAGCAAAGCATCGCGTTTGCTTTCTAAAACCCAACGTATGCAAGCTGTGCACACACCGCTTCTGAGCCAGCTGCAAAGAAAAGCTGTCCATTTTAGTTTCAAACAACTCTTTTAACACCAACAGGCATAGTCACACCTCTTTTTCCACAGGCAGACCAAGCCACCACTGGCAGGGGGAATCAAAGCATTAAAAAAGAAATCCCAGTCACATTTGGGAGCAGGACATCGGCCAGGCTCTGCTCAAAACACTGCATTTCTCAGCATCTCTCTTCAGGTCACAGAGCTGTCAAAGCAGGCGAGATTTTAATGTATACAGCCTGGAGCGAGCCCCAGGGAAATTAGCTTTCCCTTGAAGCCAGCTCCACATTACTCTATTTATTATTCATGCCTTGCTTGCTTTTTTTTTTTTTTTTTAAATCCAAGCACGGTGACATCTTAATGTGCTGAAAAGCGCAGAGGTGCTGCCAATTTTTCCCCTTCCTTCCAGCCCTCTGACACGTCTTTATTGGCTCAAAAAGGGAAATTAGCCTTTCGTCTCCGGGGAGCACAGGCTGATCCTTCATCATGAGCCACCCGTGGCACTCCGACTCACCATTTATGTATATATATATATATATATGGTGACATCCATAAGGATGCAGATGTCACCTGAAAGAAGAAATACCTAGCTAAAAATCTTGCACACCCCATTCATTTAATGGGACATCAAGGACACCCCAGCACCCACTTTTAACCAGGCAAGGGTGCACACCCCCCTCAGGTGGGGATGCTGGATGGAAAGCAGGTGGATGCAGATCAGCTGGGCTTTGCAGAAACTCTTCTCTAACTCGCTCCTGTGTTGGGCAATGCCCTTTGAGTGCCCAGCGCTGCAAACTGAGGAATGCAACAAGCTGGGCTTTCAGTAAAAAAAAATTCAGCATCTTTTGAAAAAGAGTGTCGCAAGTACGAGCTGAATTCCCTGTGTAGGTTCAGAGATAGGAAAGCAAGAAGAATAAAGGCCAAATACAACTGAGGGGAAAAAAAGAATCGTGAGCTAATTGATTTCTGGACGCACCTCTACCCTACCATCTGTTTTCCCACATCACCCCAAACGCTAACCTGGGACAGAGGAGGGCTCGGTGCTGCCGCGGCCGGTGCCTGAGCCGCAGCCACCTCCCAGCCCTGCTGCGCTGGGGCTTTGCTCTTTAAAATAATAACCGGTGTATTGAGAGGGGGCTGTCGTCCAGGGACTGTGCCAGCCCTTTCTATGTCTCTGAGCTTAAAATACACCCCTTAAATAACTGGGAGGGCAGAGCAAAGCTGCCGGGGAGCAGGCGAGGGCAGCGGCACTGTACAGCAGACGCGGTGGGTGCTTTCTGGGCAACTGCAGTGAGTCCCCCCAGGGTGAGGAGGGAGGTCCCGGGGCGCAGGCATGGAGTGGCAGTAAATCCCAGCTGGCTGAAAATCCCACCGCAGCATCCTGAAGGAGGGCGAGCGCAGGCACAGCCGGAGACGGAGCACCTCCTCGCAGCCCTGCCCGCCGCCAAGCCGCAGCCCTCTGCCTCCCCGGGCACGGGAGAATACCCCCCATGCACCTAAGGCATCCTCCCTGGATTCCCACAGGGGCTGGTTTCCTTTCAGAGCACAGCTCTTGTTCCATCAGCCAAGACAAGTAAAGGAAAAAAAACCCCAAGTCATTAGAAGGCAGAAAACCCACTCAAGGCTTCGTTTGCATAGATGGCGGTTGCACCACCGAAGGCAAGCAGCTCAAAGGTTGCTTTTAGAGCCACCTGCTCTGAAGGCAACGGGAAGGGGGTTTGCACAGGGGACCATCAGTTCTGCAGGCAGCCTAGAGACCCACTGGGGACACCTCTGTCTCCTCTGGGCACACCTGGGTGCCTGGAGAGGCTGTCCTGGGCAGAGATGCAGCTGCAAGCTGCATTGATTTGTTTGGGGGTTTTTTTGCACAGCTGAGACGGCAGTTGTGAAAATTCCCAGCTGCCCCCAGCACCTATTCTGCTCCTAACTCAGCCAGCACCAGCGAGCTGCCCTGGGACACGGGGACGTTTCTCCTTGTGGACACTTCTGTGCCACAGGTTGCGTTTGGGGGCCAGCAGCAGCTGGTATCTGCGGCGGTGTCGGGGATGGAGCTGCACCGTGTGTCCATGCCAGTGACCAGGCGCTTTCCCCAGCTGGGGCTGGTGAAGGTCATGAGCAGAGACAGATTTGGGCAACTGAAACCAAACACCCCGAGAGTGACTGGAGGGACCCTGCCATGCTCCCCCAGTGACACCACGTGGGATGGCCTTTTCAAGGCAGGTTGGGCAAAGCACTGTCATTTTAGGAGTCTGCAACTCTGACAACCAGGGCAGTAACAGGTAAAAATTGAATTTAAAAAAAAATAAAAAAATCCTTCTGACTCTCCAGATTATGGAGCAATTCCTGGAAAATACCTGAGTCTGGTCCCAGGGGTCAGAAAATGCACGGCTTTATGAAAATAATAATAACTTTTTTTTTTTTTTGAAGACTAGCTCAGTTGTTAATGTTTCAGACCAAAGGAACCACAGCAGGTGCATCCATCAGACACGATCCCTGTTCCCTACTACCAAAGGCTTGTGATGCCATCACATTTTGGTGTGGGATCAGCAGCTGTAGGGAATTACTGGGTTTTTACTCAAGTTTCCTAAATTCCACACATCTGTGGGGAGATGTTAGCAGAGAAGAGCTGGGCTTTGCAATCCAGCCAGTTGAAAGAAAGGGGAAAAAATGCAAAAGCTACCAGGAGAGACTAAAATGCACCAGGGCTTGCAGGGCATGGGGCTGCAGCGGTGCGAAGGGGAAAGCGCTGGCGGCCCACGGCGAAGGTGAGCTGCCCTCTCCCGATGAGATTTAAGAGCAACGCAAATCAAGTCTGGAAGGAAATCTGCCCTGCAGCTGCCCGAAAAAATGCGCTGGAAACACACCCCAAACTCGGCAGTGCTGTTTTGGTCTGGGGAAAGATATTTGCTATAAAGCTCTAAAGTTGCTCTTATATTTGTGGAGGTGCATTTCCTGCTGAAAAGCTTTGGCTTTGCAGTTAGAAACGTTTCCAAACAGCCTTTGCAGCTCCTCTGGCTACAGACCACGGGGGGGCTTTGCTCATGTGCCAGGGGAAGTGCTGGGGGGGGGGACGGGGACGGTATCCCAACTCTTCAGGGGGATTTATCCCACAACCAAGAGCTCTGGGGTGCCCTGGGTCCCACCGAGGTGGGCAGCACCCATGGACCCAGCTCGGGCAGAACGCCGCCGCGCGCTGCGCCCCATCAGTGCCAGGGCGGGGGTCCCCGGCCGGGCAGGGGCTGGCAGCACCGAGCCTGGCCCTTCCCAGGGGAGACCCCTGGCTCCATTTTTCCCTGGCTCAGCGCTTCTCCCTTCCTCGCCTGCACTCAGCACGCCCTGCCGGGATGTTTTCAATCACCCAGAAACGCGCTGGAGCAGCAGCCAAGGTTAACACGGGCAGAATGTGCAGCGTCAGCACCCGCCTGGGGTGCGAGGAGCTGCCCCGCTGCTCTGCCTGCGGATGCTGCAGCCAAGGGGCGGTGGGGCAGAAAGTGCCTTTTTTCAATGGGCTGGTTACCTGCTCATGCAAAATCTGCAGCATGTCGTGAGCCTCATCCAGAGAGCCTCCATGGGCTGGGACTTGAATGTTCTGGGAGAGCATCCTTCTCTTCACCGGCCCCAGGGCGTGCTGGGCTCATGGCCATGCGGCCCATCAAGAATAAAGATTTTCCGGGTGATTCTGTGCTTGGCCAGGGATAGGAAGGCGATGGGCGCCCAGCACGGGCTGGAGAGCATGGCGAGGCTTTGGCACGTGCTTTGCTTAATGAGGACCACGGTGGCCATCGGTATCCCTTCCCACATCCCAGATTTGGGTGCCTGGCAGCTACAAAACCTCCCCTGCATTTTTGCACCATGTCTGGTGTCTGGAAACGGGCAGAAATGGGAGGCTCCCAGCACTCACCCAAAGATGCCAAGACGGTGTGTTAAACAACAACCAAGAAGAGCAGCCGGCATGGCCCCTGCTCCTTGCAGGGCATTTTACAGGGCTGGGTTGAGAGCAGGGGCCGGGGAGGAGGACTGGATGGATGAGGACAAAACATTTCCACGAAGGAAAGGGAGCAGCAGTAAAAGCTGGTGGCAGGAGGGGCTGTTAACCACAAGGCAGCAGCTCCTCTGCATCACCCGAGAGCAACGGCAGCGTTCCCCACTCAATGGCCGGTGTGGTTACGTGCTTTTTGCAGAACTCGTCCCCTCCAGATATATTTAAAAAGCTCTGATTCATGCAGGGCTAAATCTAAATTGGCTTCGGCTTCATTAGAAACAGATGCGCTGGTTTCTCTTTCCTTCTCAGGGCGGTTTAGCCTGGGAGATACTGCCAGGCGTGGGCAGGGTGCGAAGTCCAGATCCCGGCGCTGCCAGGCAGGGAGCCAGAGGTGCGGCAGGACCAGGGGCAGCCAGTGGAGGTGACAGTCATTCGGGCCTTCCCAGACCAGTCAGCACAGAGCCGCTGGCATCGGCAGCTGGTGCAAGGGGACCGTCCTTCCAGTGAGCTGCTGGCCGCTTCATCCTTCCTTCGGCTGCTGCCTAGCGAGGTGCTTGCGGTTTTTAAGCGTGCATCAAAAACTCGTGGGAAAATTCACCCTGGGGCAGAATACGGGGTTTCTGGAAAAAAAACCCCCAAACCCAAACAAAAACATTAAAGCACAGGTTTTATAAAAAACCCTGGAAGATGGGTTTCTACAGAATCCCGCAAAACCCTTATCCCAAGGGCTTACAGAGCCAGGAGTGCTGCGCAGGTGGCAGGGCTTTCACCTGGGCTGTTTCACCTCCTGAGATGTTTCTAAAAGGGATGTTTGAGTGTCAGAGTGGATGATGAGGAAGGGCCATGGGGCAAAGTGCATGAAGAGGGGGGTGGAGGGCACAGCCCCCGACACCAGCCTGCTCCAGCCCCAGCACTCAGGGTTTCATCATTTAACAGGAGATGAGTCAGAGCAGCGGGTTTGGGTGACAGAGCCCTCTCGGAGCCCCTGAAGATCTCCGGCTGCCCGCTTTGTTGCTGACTTCTGGCAAACGAGCAGCGCTGGGGTAACTCGAATCTTACTCATAGGCTGCGACGGATAAAACAAACAAAAGAGATGCTCGTTAAGCCTCGCTCCCAGCCCCCTTTGCAGCCTGGTCACTTTACAGCGGGAAATTACTTGGTCCAACATACGCATCGCTGGAAATTCCTCCCTGTGGCCGAGCTTTGTTAAATGATGTTCAAGAGCAACCCCGGTCCCTGCAGCTCTGGGTTTCGGGGAGCAGCACGTGAAACTGCCCAGGTGCTCGCTCAGGCCGGCAGTGGCCGCATTCCCCATAGCCATAGCTACGTTTCTGGCCCGTATTTGGTTTTTCATGGTTGTGGGACACAAGCCAACTGCCCTGCAGCTCTTTGGGGAGCCGGGAGGAGCATGTGCATCCACCCTACGCTGCCACTGGTGCTGCTTGCAGGGACGTTGCGGTGCAGATCCCCCACTGCTAGCCCAGCCCTGCTAAGAAAGGGTCTTGGGCCCAAAGGATCAGTTTTGTACCCAAGCCAACATCAGTGCTTGCTGCCGCTGTCTCGTGGCATCCAGCCCGCAGGGCAGAAAGCCATAAACCACCAAAAATCCACTTTGCAGGGAGCTGAGCTCCACTTCGTGTGCCACAGCCACAGAGCCACACCGCCGGTCTCTGTGCAAACCCTCCACCTCGGTTGACCGGTGCATCCCCTTCACCAATATTTTCTTTGGAGCAAGAAATTGTTTCAGGGAGGTAGAGGGGCCAGATCCTGCGCTATGTGCCAGGGGGTAAATGCAGCACTCATGGAGTGGGAAACCTCTGCTGGCTGCTGCTCGGTTGAAGCCACCAGCCTGAGCAATGGGGCTACAGCACTAAAACGCAGGGCAGCACATTAAAGGGGTGGCAGATCATCAATACAGTAACAAGGACAGCTTTTCAAAGGGCCCACTATCTGTCACAATTAAAAGTCTCTTACGAACTTATCATAGCTGAGCACAAGCCGAGTTTGCTGGCAAGAGAAGAGGTCCTGCTACGGCCAGTGGCTCCTGGCTGCCATGTGCCATGCCAGAGAGCCGCGAAGGATGGCCAGCATCGCTCCCTGGCCAGAGGAGACCAGCAGGAGCGAGGTTCTTCCCACAGACCCGGCTTTTCCACCTCCTCTCCTTTTCCCTTCGCAGCTGTCTCTCACACTCCTGGAACACAGGGTCTCCTTTCCAGTTTATTCCCTCTTTTGTTCTGGTCCCACTTTGCAGTGTGGTGACCCATGGTCCCACCAGCACATCCTGCCCTGGACACAGAAGCAAAGGACAAGACACCGAGAGGGTTTGAAGGAGCCGGTGGCTAAGGCACCTTGGTGGGGTTGGTGGTTTCAGAGAGTCACGCGCTCCGCCGGCCCACCGACAGCGGGTCCCGGCGGTCGTATGCCCGGCATTCTCTGCAGAGCGGAACCGAAAGCAGAACCAAAAAGAGGATCTGTCCTCTCCTCTGTGTGGGAGCATCCGCCCAGCAGCTCCGGGCCGGGGCCATCGCTGCCAGGAAGGGGCTCGGGGGCTTCTCAGCGGCACCAGCAGCTCTGACCCAAGCGGAAGAAAAGAGCCGGGCAGCTCAGGAGCAGTCTGTGCATGCAATACCACCTACCCCTCCTTTCCCTCCTCGCCCTGGCCCCCAGTCCTCAAATGCAGCCAGAGCAAATGACCTGGAGCTGGAGCACAGCTGGCCCGTGTAGAGGGCTGAGCATCCCCAAATATCCTCCCCTTCTGAGCTGAAGGAGCTGTGGGTGCAGGCTCCTGGCTCTGGGGATGGGCTACCCAGGTGGCATTGGGGAAGGCCACTGAGGAGCAGGATGGTGCTGGGAAGGGGACTGCAGCATCCCACCTCTGGGGCAGGTGTCCCACCACGGTGCTGCCCTGTAGCAGGGGCTGGGGTGCTGCAAAGCACAGGGCTGCTGGGCTCTCGGTGGGGCGGGAGGGGACCTGGCACTCTCTGGGTTGGTGGCACGTCATTCTGGGAAGCGAGATGCTCAGCAGCCTTCCCAGCTCAGAGGTGATGGTTAGTCTGGTGTTTCTGGATGGAGCCACCTGTTTCTTAAGAACTGCCTTCTGATGAGATGAGTTGTTCACCCCCATGGCTTTGTTTGCAATCTAGCAGCAAATCCATGCTCCCCCCGTCAACCTCTCTGCTCTCTTCGAAGCTTAGAGCTCCTGGGGTTTCACCAGGACATCACGCCCTCCGTGCAGCTCCGTGTGCTCAGAAACGGGGGTTGCAGAGAAATAGCTTGCTATGGGAGAGGATTACTGCCGCAGCAGCGGAGATGCAGACCAAGGCCCTTGTTTGGGGGCAGTTTCAACATCAAGACAGGCAGGATTTTAGAAGAGGCATTGGCACGTACTGCAAAAGAAAGCACAATGCACAAAAGAGAAACCCGCAGCCGTACATCAAGCTGCAACCAACCTCTCCTGCCCTGCCACCTTCAGGGGCCGAGAACAGCAGCCTGCTGCACCAAGACTGTATGAAATGGGAACCAGGTATTGCACCGTTAAAATGATCAAGTCAACCGAAGAAGCCAGGAAAGAGCCTTGGCAATTCATTCAACACTTCTGGCCACCGAATGGCCCTGAATGCCCAACCACCCCAGACGAACTTGGGCAGCAAGGAGCCTTCGAGCAGGGACGCTGTCCCCGGCCAGCTGCGTTTGCCTAAGCAGCAGCTCAGCTGTCTGGTGGGAACCAGTTCCCAGGGCGAGCACCGCTCACCTCTCGGGCCAGCCTCCTCCAAGGCTTTATGGTATGATATATGATTACAAACAAGACCCAAATACAGCTCTGCAATGCCGCCGCAGCAGAAGACAGGGACTTGAGATCGTTCTCCAGCTGAAGGCAGGCAAGCCAGAAAGCAGGCTCACGCAGGATGCAGGGGCTTCAGACGCCGGCATCCTTGCTTGTACATGGGGATACCCCTCCTGCTTCTCTCACTAAATCTGTGGAACAAATCCACTAATTGGCACACAGAACTGCTGCACTAATTACAAGCTCTCAGTACCGCATGTCCCTTCTCCCGCTCAAGACTCAAGCCAAGAGCCACAACCATTTTGGGCAACCTAAAGCGAGGGCAGGCACAACCGTGCCCGCTAGACTTGAAGGAAACAGTCGGTGTCAGTAATGCCTGCCCCAGCAGGTCCCCCCTTCCCTCCCACCCACCCCCTTTTTCTCTTCCAACCTGATGGGCTCAGGTACCTGATCACTTCCCTACGGCAAAGCCTTCCCGCCCAACCTCTGCGGTTGAATCCACCTTCGCACAGCTCCTTCCACGAACTGACTGACTTCCCGCCGTGCAGACCTCAGCTCTTCACGTCCGAGATCTCCCCAAGGAGCGTGGCCTGAAGAGCCACGAACTGCATCACTGCTGCAAAGGGCCAAAGCCCTGAAATACCCCCGAAATATCCCCACGCCAGTACCATCACCCCAGCCATGTGCTTTGCTAACAGCGTATTCACATAAGAAGCTATCAAGGCCAAGTGCATCCAGCAGCCAAAAAGTTTTAGTGCTCTTACACTGCTCGTTTCTCTATACCTATAATATATGCTGGGTTTTTGCCCAGTATGAATAGCAAAATCTAAAAAGGTTGGGGGATGCAAGCAGGCAAGACTCATAGGGACAGTCTCTTTCAGCAAACCAGCGGATAACAACTAGAAAAGATGGGAGCTTTCAGGTGCAAACTTTTCTCCAGCTCTAGGTGGTTTTTCTGTTTTCAAGCTAACCCATCACCTGCTATGGGGAAGAGAGAGGACTGCAAAGGGTGGAAGGTGATAAAGCCACCAGTTCCTGTGACAAACAGAATAAACAGCTCGTGGAACAAGGGAGAGCAGAGCACCAAGAAAACCCACGTCCCCCAAGACACCCTTGACAAGTCTAACAGGCTGGAAAACACCGAGTTACTCATCAGAAGAGTTGTGGGGAGCAACAAAGACTTAGCAGAAGTCTCATCAGCTGTGATAAACTGTGGACCAGGCCAAGTAAGAAGCATATGGCTGAGCAAGAAACATTCCCATTTCCCACTTCTTCCCCTCCTGCAGGCCCCCCATTTTTCCACAGCCACCCACTGCAGGGTGATGGCAGAGGCCGAGGCAGCACTCCGCTCTGCTGCGTTACTTTTTTCTCCCCTTGCTCCTGAGCTTTAAGAAATGAGCCCAAGGCAATTCTGGAAATTCACTTATCTCAACCTGTAATTGAGAAAGCTATTTAATAAAGTTACTTAAACCCTGAGCAGCTCCGAGCCATACAGCAGCTGATGAATATGCATGGACTGGGATTTACATTTTGTGGCAGTGTGAAGACAGGATGTCAAGCAAATGAGTTAGGAGAAATGTTGCCTATGCAAATGTTCGCTCTGCTGCAACTTCTCACTGTAATTCTCATCCTTGAAGCCATTTTTGTCATCCTCTTATTTGCATTGGAAATGTACTAACAAAATAATGTAACTTTACAGAAATTGGTCCTCTTTTTATGCAGACAGGATGGATTCCTAAATACATCTGTAATAGAGTGGACTGAACTAATGGTGGACAAAAAAAAAATACAGAAGGCCTGCCAAGATCCTGTCAGGCCATGCAATTTCGGAGTTCTCCAAAACCACATCTCCTTCATTTAACTTCCCAGCCCTTACCTGAACAAGGCTTATTATTAGACAAAACACCATAGATCTGCAAGAATAAAAAAGCCGCTGTTTTCACCCACAGTTTTGTTTTCATAGTTTCCTGCTTTCCAAAGGGGGACCAGGAGCCCAGACCAGGACAGCTGATGGCTGCCATTTCCTTCAGGAGGGACTAGGAAACCCGCTCGTTCAGGTTCTGAAAACTTCAGCAAAATGGACTAAACAGTTAATACCCTGGATTCTCTCAGGTTAGAAAGAGGCTGTGTTAACCGCAAGAGGTTAAAAAAGCAAGCCAGAAGTGACCATACCTCACCTGCTCCAGTTGAGCTCCAGGTCACCAACAACCTTCCCCATTCCAATAAGCTCCAGCGTTTCCAGTGGTCTTTCACTGCCAAATTGAACACAGCCATTCTCAAGTCATGGTAATTGAGGGGAAGGACTGTAATGTTTCAAAAATCCTCTTCTGCTGCAGGTGCCTCATGAAGGAAGCTTTTCAGATTCCCTGCGCTATTCATGCACCTGAGAGGCAAAGTCGGTGTAAGAGGAGTCGGGGGACAAAGTGCCCCTGTCCTTCGGATGCCTCCACTCAAGAAAAGGCTTTACAAAGAAGGTACTCATCCACTTGTGATACACCCTGGGCAGAAAAGTGAATCATTCCATGAACCTGCAGGTAAACCAGTGAGTTATGGAATGGCTTTACTAACTGCTCTTTAAAGATGCCATTGAAAATGAGCAGCTTTGATGGCAGAGCCTGCAGTAGCTAACAAAGACACTGTTTGCTGTCAGGAACTCACACTAACACAATTTGTCATTCGTGTCTGTTTTAAAAGCCACCTCTCTTCCAAATTAGAGTATCTTAGGAAGAACCACAGGTCACAGTCAATGCCATTTTTATTAGGGGCACTCCGATCTGTTTACAGTCAGATTTTTGAAGTATGAAATAAGGTTTACTATGTCCCTTTGCATGTAAGCACTTCCAAAAGCAGAGTGCAGGTCTCAAGTTACTAAGAAAGCAATCCTCTACATGATTTTGGTACATACCATTGTCATTCAATGTTAGATATTTGAAGTTATACCACCTAAAATTTTAGCAGCTTTGGAAGAGGTTTTCAGCTGTAGCATGCAACATTCATATTTTCTCCGCAGTACTTTACCACGTTTCCCCATTTCCTCAATTTCAACGTGCAAACTACCTTGTTTTCCTCCTCATCCAAAGCAGCACAATTAGCAAGGTTTGTAAAGGCTGCTATAAAAATGTGCCCATAAAGAACGCTCAACTGTTACAACCCAACGAGAGAAAATTTCTTCTGGTTACTTAAGTAGATATAAGCTTTCAGATTTAAGCAGGGCATGTCATTTATAAAAACCCACAGGAGTTTTAGGGTGGCAAACCCCACATTTTCCCCCATGTATGCCGTTATATCAAAGGTTTTGAGAGAGCCATGATTGCCTCCCCCAGACGGTCCCTAAACACGGTGGGAGGCTGAAGGGGGGTGTTCAGGTTAGTTAAGTGACCACTGGATGTCACTATTGCTTTAACCACGGACATCAAGGCAGCCTTGCACTGGCAGGAGGTTGGAAAGTTACCCCATAAACACGTAATATGTTGGTGCGGACTACCAGGATGTCAGAAATAAGTTTACAGCAACTTGTTTTCACTACACATAAGTTTATTATGAAAGTTAAACATACAACACAAAAAGTAGCAAAAGCAATCCTGTAGCTTAAGGCAACTCTTACAGGAGATGAATTCAAGAAAGATGATGCAACTTCAGTTTAAATAGAAATTATGAAAAATATCAAATTGCATCAATAACTTAAAATGCACTTTAAAAAGTCTGCACTAACCAGCAGAGGGTAAGGGCTTGTGATCTTAATGCCAGCATTAAGATATCGAAAGCAGCAGAATGCTATATGATGATAGGGAAAGTTCAGTATTTACACAAAGATAGCAACGTTAATATCTGATAGCGTAATTTCCTGTGTACTTATGGTTTAAAACCACTGTCTGAAACATTAGGAAAACCTTTTAAAATAAATCTTCAGACTATTCCATCAAAAATACACAGATGGCAGAGAAGATCCAAGGCTAGGGATGCGTGCGGATGCATGCGTGTGTCCCCTAAATAACTCATTGCAGAAACACTTTAGAAAAATTATTTCTTTGGGGGAAGAAGAGCAAGAAGAATACGTGGTCACAGAGTGAAAAAGGTTATCTTTCAGGTGAATCACATTTAAATTGAAGTATCAAAATATTTCTATTTGATGACATTCTCACAGTTTACAGTTATTGACATTTTTAAGTGAATGTTAAATATTCATATTATTAACATACAAAGATTCTCCTTCACATTGACATCTGCTTACATTTTTGCAAGACCTCTTTTGCATCAATTGTTTTGCCATTAATGAGGAATGTAATTATCTTAATTATAGAATTTAATAAAGATTTAACTGTTCTAACCATACAGAGTTTCTACCTTCAAAATAATTCTTAATACACTGAAGTCAGATCACCTATTTTAAAAAGGTATTTAACTGACATTTTTATTCATCAGGCTGTACAGGAAGCACCACATTTTAACAAAGCCAAATGACATCACATTTCCTATCAATCATCTTCAAATATCGGATGCAATGAAAAATTTGGAACAAGCCCATTCACCATCACCCCAAATAAGATTAATTCACACAGATTAACTCATCCCAAATCTTACCCTGTTAGAAAATGCAATATATACTGCAATGTAGTCTTAATTTGCATAAGATTTAATAGAAGTGTCCTATGCACGGTATGAGATTTTCTGCACACAACCTCATCTCAACTTTTCACCATTCAGCACAACTTTACAAAAAGCCTAAGATATAAAATATACTTAAAGCAGCTATCTTAAACATGATTTAATACATATCACCTTGGCAGCTGATCACTTCTGTTCCCAGTTTAACATGCTGTTGAATCTGATTGTAGAGTTGCAGTATCCCTTTTAAGAACTATTTAAAAAAAATCCCTGAATAAAACAGAAGCCAGCCTGCGACTTCCTATGAGTTTCAGTAAAGTACTATATACAGGGGTATAATAACCACCCAAACTCACTTGATACAGAATAAACCCTAAGAGATACTGGGGCAGAATGCATTAAAATGCATGAAAATATGTATTTTATCATTTAAAAAGTGGAACCAATGAATTGTTAGCAGTTAAAAGAATACTGCAACTGTAACATTTACAAACCCACAAAGTTTGAAAACTGATTCCAACAGCTCTGATTCACTGGGTTTAGCTTGGAAATAATGCAAAATAATGTCAGCAGTTTTAAGAAGGTCTTGCAAATTTAGAAAAAAGAAAACGGAAAGAAAGATAAGAATGCGTATCTAAAACAAAGCAGGAGCACAATAAGGACAATCAAAATTCCAAAAGCCCATATTAAAAAAATTAAGCTTGGAATGCATTGGCTTCCAGCAGTTTACAAAAAAACCAAAAAAACCAAAAACAATAAAAGAAGTTTTAAATCTGTAATATCTTGACCTATTTTTAAGTGACAATTTTTATTACAGTTGAGAAAAATGGTTTTATAGCTGCATAAGTTTCCATTTCACTAAAATAGTGCCAACAAAAATAAGTTTGCATAGAAAAACAAAATTTCAAATTGCCACTGGCTACATGCTTAAAATGGGAAATGCAGGTATTGTAACATAAACATAGTGCAAACCATGGCAGTTCATGGTGATTTTGACTGCCGCAGGTCAGGAAACAGACCATAGTATACCCAGTTATCACAGTTTCTGGTCTTTTATTAAATCCTTTGCCAAGTAGAAGCAATGCATGTGTGCAGACCCATGGTACGCCTGCTGCTGTTGATTAACGTAGTTTGAGATCATCGCCACTTCCTAGGTTAGATCCAGGACTAGGGTCTTGCTGTCTTCTTGCCTGCAATAATAAACACATATTTAGGATCAAAAAAATTATTTAGAAGTTATGAGTTTAATTTCTTCAGTGTATTAACATGACTAAGACCATAACCAATTCTAAGGCAGAAACTTTACATTTCAAGCAGTAACCAATGCATTCATTTTTAACATCAAAATCATTCTTTCCCCCTCAATTCAATAATCCCCCCGAACCAAGAGGAATCTTAGAGGAGGGCTGTGGACCCAGAAGTGGGGCACCCTCCTCTCTCTGGAGGGGTACAGAGCTCTGGCTCTGCCTCTCCATCCAGCCTGGGGGCAGGCAAGGCTGGCACTCTCAGGAGTGAGTGTGCGTACACACATGCATACTCAAGACTGCCTCAGAAGCCCTCTGCAGCCGGGCTGGAATGCTTCTCAACATCACTTTAACAATCAGCAAGAGACTTCCGGAATAGTTAGGCAACAATTTTGTGTCTCTTCTTCCAAAACACATTCTCTTTCCTGTAAAATTCCCTTCTGTTAACCTTTTCTGTAAATGTTTTCAAGATCCAAGATTTTGGGGAGAAAGGATACAATGCAAGATGGCAGAGTATGTTACATCAGTTCCAAATAAATCTCCCCTCAGTATTTTTACGTGGGAAACATTTACTTTAGCTTTTTCTGGAATAAAGAGATTTACAACACGGTAACACGCTAGCACAATTTAATCTATAGCTTGACACACATTTTAGCACTTCCTAAGAGTTGGGCGTTTACTGCCGCATACTTTTTTTTTCTTTGGTGCACCTGTAAAGTTAGCAATAATACAAAACTAAGAAAACTCTGGTACTTATGATTGCACCCCTGTATTAAAAAAAGTAACATAAGTTCTCCTTTAAATAAATGAGTCTGTTGAACAGTTTGAGTTGATAGCATTTTAAAGAGGAAATTAAGGATGGTCATCCATAGTAATATCAGTCACAATAAAAGACACCACTATGTACTTTCTCTACCTGTACACGTGCAGGCTGCTTTCAAGTAGCACACACAAATGCTGCAGGTAAATACTTAAAAACATTGATATACTTATATTTTAAAGCAATACTTTGATTCTGGGAACATCTAGTATATGCTAGCTCTTTTTAAAGACATTTTGGTATCTATACTTTTATTTAACATTTACAGAGTAAAGGCACCTTGGCCTGTAACTACCATGTGATCCAAATAGTATCAGGGCCACATTCTCAGCTGGTGGAAGGCATAACTACACAAGCATTATTTGGTGTAGCTCCATTAGTTTCATCAGCTGCAATAACCTGCCACATTCAGTGCTTAAAAAAAAAAATGCTCTCTAAAACATGCAAAACAAGCGACCACTTCCCTCCTTTGAAAGACTTCTTGTATTTTGTTGAAAGAGGCAGGAACAGACTTAATGCAGGCAGTTGTACCACTGAAATATGCAGTTGCAGCTATTACCACGTTTACAAGATCACACTGAACAATATGAGTACTTCAACTAATCTGTGACTAACAGCGACACGAGTGCTGCTGTTAGGTGTTCCCTGGGCTCTTCTGAGTCATATTTACTGACACAGAGGAAGCCTTCCTTCCCGCCAGCGCGGCAGTTACCCCAGCTCACAGCCTGCTGCTTGTTCGCTCCCGTACGAAACGGCAAGTGAGCCAAGTCTGTCAACTCCCAAACCCTCTGGCACGTACTGCCAACACCATTTTCTCTAATTTAGACTTTTCTTTCTCAGTTCACTTCTTCCTCCCTTATCTACCATTCCTCTTGTCTGCCTAATTTTACGCTCCCAGTGCAATTGGTTAGCTTCACCCAAACAGAGAACTGTTACTTCCTTCTCCTATTTAAACACAGATTTAAAGTTACCTTTTCCTTTCATGTGCAATGATCCTATTCCGATGCACAGAGTTCATTCAATAAATCCCTCTAGTAATCAGCATGTTTCCTTCCAGAGAAGACAATTCTCTCCTGCACTTTCTTTAGTGGTTTTATTGCCATTATTGTTTTGGAAACACCCTCACTATTTTAAATATCACAATTGCTACCTACTACGTTTATGTATCCAGTACTGTTGTTGGTTGTGTTTTAGGTACTTAGGGATGAGATGATCTTCTTGCTGTGTTCTATCTGCACTGGTCATACTTGTGACTGAAGGAAACAATCTGCTTTTCCTACATGCAGAACAACTCTGAACGTGACAACCAGCATCACTGCTGGTGCACAAACCCACAGATTTCTCGGTAATCTTTCTGAGGAATCATGTTAAAACAAACAGCTGTAATCACATACAGGGCTGAAGACTTTAAGTGCTAAAGGGCGTATTCCTTTTAGCCCCTGATGCAACTTTTGCAAACTGTCTTCTTTGTAGAGATGCAGAATATTGGGAGATGGTATTTAAATGAGTTTTTCACATTATTTCCAAAAGTCATATCATTCAGCTTTGACTACCAAGATCACTGTGGAAAAGTTAACGAGGGAAAGCCCACACTTTTTTTTTTTTTTAATTCAACAGGAAAGTAAAAGGTGCTGTAAAGATTTTTCTTCATACAAAATAGTTGTTCAACAATTCTAAATAGTACAACTCTTAAATTAGTGTGGAAGCATCCAAGATTAACAAAAGGATAACAGTTCCAGTATGCATGCTTTTCTCCTATTGAACAGACTGTAACAAGATTTCTTCTGGTTTTAACTGCTGCCTCTTTCTTCTAAAAGGAAACAAAGGCATGCACTGTCTTCAAGAATTACTAGAATCTTACTTATACCAATCTAGTTACCAATTTTGTACTGGATAAACATTTTTACACTTAACTAGAAAAAACCAGCAAGTTAATTGCTGTTATACTACTGGTCTAAAAGCAACAGAGTTTCTTCTTCAGAAAACATTCTTCTTCAGAATATTGTCAAATTTCAGTGTAGACTCCAAGGTATGGGCATATGGTTGCATTTATGTTTTGCCTAAAGTGGCCTTTTCTTTCAAAACATATGAAGGAATTCACATGATTCATGACCTCATTGCTACTTGCAGAGTTTGCAGAAGCCGCTACTGAACAACTACCAGATCTGCCCTTTCAAGTGATATGCAAAAGGCATGACAAATTACCCTCAAATGTACTGAAAGCAGTCATTACAATATCTTAAACTAGCATATGTGGATAAAGGTGTAATTTTGCATTTCACTAAGTGGGGATTTACACAAGCAACTTCAACATGTTAGAATGACAGCTCTGTCTCACTCAGACACCCTCCTTTACTTGTGCTATACTACTATGCAAGAGTATGTACACATTAAACATGCTTATAGTATCAGTCACCATACTGCCAAGGCACACGTGCACAGTATTTAACAACTACAACTGTGCCTTACATGCTGGGGGGGGGGAGGTGCGCATGGTGTAAAAGCACCATATATGCATGTATCTAAAAAACACTCGTAAAAGACAGGAGAAATCACCTTATATGTAGACAGCAAGCACACTGTAGAGCATCAGGCATTGGGTGATATTTTTGTCCACTGACAATGGGCAAAATACAACTTTCATAAGAAATGCCACAAGATCCTTAACACTCACTTGCAGAAGGAGTGTGACTACCAGTATGGTAGTATCTGCTAGTTCTCCTCAGTCTATTACAGGAAGCTAAAAGTTCCCTTTTATAGATGTAAAATGGCAATTTCCAGAGTTCTCTTAATTTGGGGTCTCATACCCTCAGCATAGCTAATCAGTCCTCTGAATTGCAGTATTTGCTGTAATTTTCAAAATGCATACCTTAAAACCCCATGCAGAAGCATCAGAATGACTCTCAGTGAATGAGCTCAGCTTCTCAAAGACTAAGGAGACTTGCTTTAATTAAGAAAGATGCATCTATCTTGCCACTGGGAAATGGAATACTCTGCCATGCGTTGTGCATAATGAGTCATGAGAAAACAGTAGTTATTCATCTCAGCATATTTCATTTTTCAGTCAAATGCTGATTTTAAATATGAAGGCACTACTTCAAATGTTATTCACCTGCTATTTATTGAAAGGATAACAAATATTTGCTTGCAAGAAAAACTTGTAAATAGTACACAGATCCCACCACAGTTGTAATTTTCCTAAAAATGAAATGTATTTTAACCAACACTGCCAGTTTCCTTCCAAGTATCCTGAAATTGAATAGTTAATGCAATGGACACATAGGGAGTTTCAATACCCAAAAATACTTCGCACTCAGCTTTCAACACATGAAGCCATGCAAATCTTCTGCAATACGGAAGGAATTATAACTGGCCACAAGCCATTTAAAACCTCTACTGCTGGAGATGGTATGATGACCGACTGAAAGAATTGCAGGAATGTATCTGGCAAAAAAAAGTTTCAAAGCCTCCTATAATGTGCTATTCTAGATTTATTCACACTGAACTCATAATGCTGATACCATAGGGGTAATAACACAGTAACAAACAAGAGAAAAGTTACTAAGAAAATCATTTTGACTTGAGGGTAAACAAACACAAAAAGTATCCCCTGCAATACTCTTACACCTATGCTCTTCAACCCTGTGATCTCTGAGCTTTTCCCAAGCCTAAATATAGGCTAACTGGTATGGGCTAAAAGTCATATCAAGAGTATGGTGCAGCAATATTTGTATCATATTAATTTTCTTCTTAATTAATTAGCTTGAAATCACCAAATCATTAACTGAGAATAGTGACTCTCTTGGACAAGGATCATGTTGGAGCATTTACATCTGTTACTGGGGCACTTAGGAAAAACAGTCTAAGAATAATGGCAATTAAGAAAGGCAGCACACAAGCAGTTCCTCCAGCAGCCAAGACAGTCGGACACCATCCTCCTCCTCTGGCCACTCAATCCTGATCCATGCTGCAGCTGATCGTGCTTTCAATAGTGCCAATAAAACTCCTTAAGCTGGCTTTGAGAAAGCATCTGTAACCATCTCCTTCCTGTGCATGTTCAGAGGCCTCCAACATACCTAAGGAAACCAACTCCTCTTACCACACCAGTTCATCAGGAAAAGATACTGTGATCCCACTGTGTGGTTTACACGATGGCTCTGGGAAAGCAGAACTGGGAAAGTTGGAGGTAAATTTAGTAAGGATGGACAGGGTTGCCATGAAGATGGCCCTCCCTTTCAATGAATCACTTCAACAGCAGGCAAAATTGGGACCTCTGAATACTAGGCAGTGAAATCACAAGCACAACAATACACACTGCATATGTAACTTAGGACACTGGTGAAGAGGAGGGAAGGAAGAGGAAAAAAATTTGAAGAAGGGCTGTCACAAACAGTAGCCAAAATAAAGTCTCTCTATGGACAACTCCACTGCAATTCTCTAATTGCATTCTGGCAACTCCGTACCACTGAAACAGACAGAGCAGATGCATTATGTGCCTTGGCATCTGTCATCTATAATTTACTAAATAAGTGAAAAATCAGGCTATGTTATGAAAAACTAAACAGTGAACATTTGGATTCTCGTAGAAGGACTGTCAACCTCCTGAAAAGGATTAAAACACCCCCCCCAAATCCCCCAAACCACCACCACCACCAAAAAACACAAAAACACAAAACCAACCCAAGAACACATTGCAGATACTTTTCTAAAAAGCATACAACCACAGGACAAAAAACCACCCAAACAAAAGAAACCCTGAAATAAAGAGCAATACTCAGAAAAATGACCAGTTACAATCAAGCACACCTCCACATTAGTCTTGCTGACTGAGGCAGACCCACATCAAGAAAAGCAAAAAACTGAAAAGCTCTTCTCTGAGCTGCCGGTTAGTAACAGCCTCTCCTGTGAAGATCTGAACATGGTTAAAATGCTGGCCATACCCCTGTTTCAGTTACCCTTACTCAATAGAAGAGTAGGGGAGGGGAAACTCAGCCTTCTCAGAATTAAAGTCAGCAAAACGGGGCCACAACAACATAGTAAGAATGGCAGCGTAGATATAATAGAACTTTGGTCAGTTACAGCCTGATGAAGCACCCTGTATACTTTCAGTCTCTGGGGGACTTGAAAAGAGACTCTTCCTCTCAATCTTCACTTCTCAGAACAACTTTAGCTACAGCAGCAAAGGGACCCCGTCTTCACTACATATGGCATCTATAAGCTATATTCCTGGCAGGTATATCTATCAGCATGAGACTTTGTAGCCTAGATCCAGTCTCTGGAGTTGCTTTGTTTGCTGGCCATAACATCCATTTTGCAATCATCTCTCCTTTTCACTTGAACCTGGGAAGAAGTAGCCTTGATCTTTCTTAATTATGTCAAGCACCACTTAAATGATGCAAATAATGGAAAACAGTGTCTCAAATTTGGTAAGAGATCTGGATGTTAGACTAGAGTCCTTGTAGAACGATTGACGTTACGAACTCTATACATGATGCTCTTTTTTATTCCTACATCCATTCTGATTGCCTTTCAAGCTCAAAGTCAAAATAAACAATTTTCTTGACAAAGGCCACAGATAAAAATCATTTAGCACCTACCTCTATCAAGATTTCATTTCAAGCTTCCAACAATCTACTTCCTAGAAACAGAGTACTCTTCACTAAAAACACACATCAATTGTTTTATATGCTGAGTCTGCTCTCCCACCACCAGCTGCTAGAGAGCTATAGAGCACGGCCAGGCCAAGTAGCATAATTTGCTTTCCAATCCTGATGCGCTCTCTTGCCCGAAATCTTTGCAACGGTTGCATCTTTGTTTAAAAGCTATTCTGAAGCTACAGATTCTGGTACACCACATTGTTAAGTGGCAAGAGTATAGCTCTTAAGATCTTTAAGTACAGACTAAAATTTTTACCTTTGTATAAAAACTTCTCTTCCAAGGGAAAAAAAGCTTGAAATGCTCCCTTTTAGAAAGTGTTGTTTGAAGGCTGGTATAAAGGTTATAAATTTATAATTAATATTGATTGCCTCCAGACAGTATTCCTCTGTTGCTCAGCCCCTTTCTAACCTTCATTGACTGAAAGAAGACGCTTATATTACAGTATTCCCTGATTTGCAAGATTGATCTCCTCTGTACTACAGTCAGCATTGATTCTGTACAGCACAAATTGTTTTTCTGATATATGCATTCCATAGCACTTTTACACAAATACCAGCTATTTAAAGTTCTTGTGAAGCAATCTAGTCATAACGTTGCTGACTTGCTTGTACTGTACATGTATTGTAGAACCTTTTGAGGCAACGCATTCACACACATAATTTGGAAAAAAAAGCATTAAAGTATGTTGTATTCATCCTGAATATAAACAAATCATATATATATATATATACATATGCGCTCATATACACACACACACGCAAGCATATACCAAGTCTGCACTACCCACTGCATATGAAGAATTAAGAGTTTGGGTTTCTTTCACATCCAAAAAGCTGTATTAAAGGTTATACTATTTTCATATCATTGTAAATTTGGAGATTAAATACAGTAAGCAGTAATTAAATTCATTCCAGATTAATTTTTGAGGAAAAAAAACCTTAAAAATCAGAGAGTTTGATGGGGGGAGATGACCTTATTGGAGTACTATATTTTCTTCTGAAGCCAGTTATATTTAACAAAAATACTTATAATTAGTTAGAGCATTTATTTACGTCTCTTTTTTTTTTTTAAAAGAAAGAAGGGAGAATAACTTCATTGACTGGAATCTTGGAAGAATAGCAAAGTTAGTCCTATTACTTGATTTTGTTACAGCTGTGAACTGTTTACATTTCTGTAGCAAAATCCTATTTTCTAAGAGTTCACAACTTCAGCACAACTAAATGAAATACATTTCTCCCATTTCAACTCATAATTTCCAACAAAGAGCAAAAATGTGTAGAAATCTAGGGCAGGATGGAGTATGTAAAATTTAGGTAAATTTATACTCCAGCAACTTTTAGAAGGTGGGGCTGGTGGGGTTTTTTTGGTGTTTTGTATCAAGAGATATTTCTATTGGAAGAAACAAAAGTTTCAAAACAGTTGTGTTGGGTTTTTTTCTCCAGCAAAATGAAGGTTTTTAAAACAGGAATTTCATGCAGTTTCCTAAAATGGCTCTGCTTAGCCATTAATGTAATTTATATTTAGCACAAGACCACAGACAGATTGTTAGCCTAGACTGTTTCAGGGAAGAGCAAACCACTCAGCCTCTTTACTCACCGTGTGCTAAAATAAAGACCATGGCAGTAACATGGGAATACGACATTTAAAAAAATGCCAGTTGAACAAATTACACTGGAAAGCTGAGAAGAGATCCAACCCATCCTCAAGCAAAGCAATCAGAAGAACATCCTTAGCTAAGCTCAAGAGTAACAGAGTAGGACAAACTGCACACTCAAATAGATTATTTCCATTCTGAAGTTATAGTTTGCCTATACAAAACAAGCCTTTACAAAAAAACCCAAACCTATCTGCACACAGCAACAAGACAGCTTATTCTTTATCCATCCCCTTGAAAACCCCCACGTTCTACCTTCTGCTCCAGTGAAGAGCTGGCAGGAGGCACCTGCTTGCTGCTTTGCTGGACCGAACACAGGCCATTACTTTCAATGTAGTCTAATTTCACTAACTGGCGGCTGTTTAAAATCTCTCAAAGTCATTCTGGACAGTGTAACACATTTTGCATCATTCTGCTATGGCCAGAACACTAAATAAAAAGCAAAAAAGCTTCCTCTGGAAGATTCAAACACGTCTAGACAGCAACCTCACAGCAATTTCTACAGAACACTTCTTATCCTGACACTGAACACTGGTCATTCATACTGAAACCATACCAAACAGAAGAAAACACTAGTACTGACTCTCTCAACCAAGACACAAGGGGATAAAAAGATAGTGAAAATTAAGCATCTGCCTTACTGATACCCCTTCAGTGTCCTCACTCTCTTCCATCAGTTTGGCAAAGGGAAACGTACAAATACTTCAAGTTCATATACCTGTTCAATGGCATCAGTTCCAGAACACATCCCTAGCCTACTGGCCCTGGACCAAGTTCCCCATGGTGTGTTACTTGCTCAAAGGAAGAGAACTTTGCCTTTGACTGGTATGAAGCCATTAAATAGTGCAAGTTTCTACGTAGCTCAGTGTTCCTAAACTTATGAAGCTTCATACAATCATTTATTTTTACAATAGTCTTTAACCGGGGATAAGGTCTTTCTTCATGTGTATCATTAAACATTTACTGTATCAGCATTCCAACGTTTTTGTAAAAGTGAAAGCCATTGGAATACATTATGAATTTTGAAGGCATTAATTAAAAACACTCACTGACTTCAAAAGCATCTTTGAAACAAAAGAATCCTGTACAGTGAGGCAGGATTTGCGGTATCTGATATTACCAAGCTACATTAAGTTGACAGAAAAACCCAAAAGTGCCTTGTATTCAAAACTGAAACTATGTTAAAAATATAACAGAACACAGTTCACCTCAGAGGCACTTAAAAACTTCAATGAAAATTCCTAAATCCACTCACACCCTATTTACATTCGGGGAGCTGTAACTGCACGAAAATATGATCACTTCTGGAAATTCAAGCACAACCTACCAACCACTACTGATTCTGTCCTCAGATGCAAGGAATACAGTCATTAAAATAAAGATCTGTTGTGCCAATGAAGTCATCAATGGAAGGGATACTATGTGATGAAAGGAAGGCAAACAAACCTGACAGCACTCTGAGGGGGTTTTTTTGTTGGTGGTTTTTTTGGTGTGGGGGGGGGGGGTTTATTGGTTAGTTGGGGTTTTTTTTTAGTATACTTAAATATGAAAATTAATATAGTGATTATTCCTAAATTGTTACTGCATGTGCTATTTTTCCCGTCTTCAAAGTATCACCATTCTAATGTCCAACTGCCACTTACAAGCCATTTTAACTGTTTTCAACAACCTTCAGTGATCACTCCTAGGCAATGATGTACCACTTTGTTTTAAAAGTCTACAGACAGACTTAGAATAGGGAATCTTTTCTACACAGAAAGCTGTATAAATAAAGAGCTGAATCTGATCATTTTCATATGCTGCCAGGCTTTGGATGGATAAATGTTTCCAAAGAGCTGGCGCCTCTGTTTTGGGTAGAAGTGCATGGAATATTGCAGGATTCCCCTTCCCTCCCCCACTGAAGCAGAATCTGGTCTCTATTAAAGGCATTTCAGCTGTAATTCTACTGTCTGAAATATCCTGATTTTATACAGTGTTGCAATTCCTAAACCAATCATTAACACTGATGAGATTCTGTTCCAGGTCTGGCAATTCCGAGTTTTACTGTCCATGACAAGCTTAGCAGGGAACAAAAATTTTCAGGTTTAGTAATGATGAAAGATGTATAGATATCATATTAAAAAGATTATGCTGAGGGGATCTTCATCTGTGTGTAGAGTAACATACATAAAAATTCACTCCGCACACTTAGAACCCACCTTTTCTAGCTGCCCTACAAAAACCTTCAAGTACCACCCCTGTAGTGCAACCAAAGATACTATTTGACCTATTGAAATTACACAAACAGTACACAATACAGTTGGGCTAACATTTTTACAGTTGTCAGCAATGTAATCGTCAGAAGGGTACAACTGACAAACCGTATTTCCAAGCTGACCAAGCATGTGAGCATTGGAAAATTCTATATAGGCCATAAATACAACAAGCATGGGAAGACACATTTATGCATTACTTTCTATTGAGAATGCTATATGATGATCATGAGCACCTTATATAAATGATTACTGATTAAAGTTCATTTGATTCTGCCGGAATGCTGCATTAGAATACAACTGAAGTGAATGTCAGAGAAATAATGAATAGTTTGGAAACCTGATTCCTCCTTAGAAATGCATTGTAAGTCTATCTCCAGCTCTCTCCCCTGCCCCACCCCAAAAGATCCTGATTTTTATGCAGTCCTAAGATCCAGAGTGCAAAAGCTCATCTGTAAACATTCCAGATATGTGGCCAGGACATCTCCCCCCAAATACACAAATGAAAACCAAAATGTAAAAGCCAGTTATAGAACTACATGTAATTGAGGCAAAGATCTCTTGGTTATACATATTAAACGTGTACAGTAAAATAAAAAATAAAGCATACATCACAAAATGTATTGCAATTATTAAAAAACTGTATTTGACATCACATAAATTTGAAGTACCTTTTGACAATGTTTTTCATTCTGCTTAAACATATTTCAAGTCAGTAATATTTCCTTTTCCTCCTTTCTGTAGGTGATGTACACTAGTGCTTTAGAGCTGGGACAATAACTGTTGTTGTTTTAAGAGAAAACGGGTACTGGCAGCTAATAAGGACACCATTTAATAACAACTGCCTGCTGCCTTATTAAATGCAAGAGTCTTTTCAGAAGTTATTGAATCCAGCTCCTGCAGCTGGCCAGGGATGTTGCTTTTTGTGTCTCAGTGTCACAAGTTTTGATGTCTGTCATGAAGCACCAGGTGCTCGATATTACCTCAATCTCACTGTTAATTGAAAGAGGTTTTGCACATTCTAGCTGCAAATAAGTGTTTTCTGCACTTGGAGGAAAGAGCAAGTCTCTCAGAACTCCAGTTATTTCAGGAAGCCTCATTCTTTTTTAACCTTCAGCATTCAGTAAGCACACAGCTGCTTCTCTGTACTAACAGGAGTGGGGAAGAAGGGCACAGTAAAGGAAAATAAATCAAGAACAAGCTTGAAGTAAATTGAGGTCAAGGACATAAATAAGGCTGGGCTTAAAGTTCCAACTGTGTTGTTAAAATTAAGGCAGGCTGCCACAGATCTTCATGAACAGCTTTAAGTTAATTCTACCTTCCTTTTGACCTGAACTTACAAGCAGGTTCCAGCTATGCTGTGACAGAGACAGAATAATTCAGGTAATCTAGCTGTTGCTCCAAGGATCCAGTGGTAGTGAGACTTCCAAGGCAAGAATTTTACCTTTGCTACAGCTGACATCTGACCTGGTTACATCAGTGTTTGTAAGGAGATGCACACACCAGCCATCCCTTCAGAGAGAGAGACATTATTCTCTGCATCTGCCTCTTCCCTCTCGTTCTCATGCTCAGTGTCTTCCAATTGTACTTGGAAGGGAAGAAAGTCTGTCCAATCATCTCAATTATCAGTAAGGATGCCAGAAGAAAAGTAGCTTAGCAATAACAATAATCAAATTTTCTAAAAACCTGAGAAGCAGCAGAGTGATCACATTTGATTATATTACAGTCAGGCTGTACTGATGAGGCAGGAAGTAGGAAACAGAGTTAGTAAGGGGAAGAAATTCAAAGTGTTTCTATTTTCTCCCTATTCTCTGCCTGACCTACAGCCTGCCTTAACTTGCCAACTCTCCTTATGTATTACTCGTCCTCTTACAGCTCTTGCCTTTCTGACATCTCAGAGCAGCTGGTTTCCATTCCCTTTTACTGGCTCCTCTTTTCTTGATCCCAGTAATTTCTGCTCTCATCAAACAAGACCAAGATCCAAGACTGTGGGGCCCTAATGAAGCAAAGAACAAGATAGGGGGGACTACACCAGTGAAAGAGAGGAGTAAGACTCCCCGCTAGTAAGAAAAGGCGAGAGGAAAATGAAACTAGCCTGTACAGGAAAGCAGACCGTGGCATCTGATTAAATTCAATGGTAATGTTTCCCACAACATGGGACAGCAAGCTACAACATTATGTGCCTGCAGTTCCTGAAGCCTTTTCTGTGCTCATGAGAAATGCATGGGGCAAAAGATCTCTCTCTCTGCTATTAAAGTATCAGTTGAGAGACATAGCAGCTCTGCGCACAAATGTATCCTTACAGCTTAAGTACCCACAGAAAAGGCCATCTACAGAAAGGAAAAAAGGATAAAAATCAGAGAATTCTTATCAAAACTTCAAAACCTTGAAATTAATTTTATGAGAGTTAAAACCAATGCATTTTGCAATTTTTATACGACATCAAACAGCAAACAGAAAACACACAATATCATACAAACAGACAAATAAATGGAAACAATCTAAAGTTTTGGGAAAGTACTAACCAGTTACTGACAGCAGCTGTGAAACCCTCACCTCCATTTCCTCCCGATGAGACCTGTCTCTATCCTCAAATTCACGAGTTCTTCGCCGAGCTTCTTCAAAGGCTTGTTGTGCCAATGCATCCTCCTGCTACCAAATCAGATAACACAGAGTGACACAAGAGGCTACCCTTATTTCTATCTGATCACATTTCTTTTGAATATTAGGGATCACTTGGCAGCAAAGACAAGTATGTCCTACAGAATCTGCTAGAACACAGATGAGTCCCAGCAAATGCCAATATAGGTTAATGAAATAATACTCACCTTCATCACTGCAGTAGAAATACCCAAAGCTGCAGCCACAGCTACTACTAAAATACATTTTCAAAGGAGAACTGCTTTTCCAAAGTAGTTTAAAATGCTGCTGTTTTTCTAAAAGCTAGGAATTCTCAAAAGTTACATGAAAGAGGCAATACATTTTATTCTGCTTATAAAAGTCATTTTGAAGACTGTATTCACAGCTCTAGCTAGCGTTCACTAGCATAATTATATAAAAATGGTAATTTAATTCTCTTTCATTTAAAAAAAGGTATTATCTAAGTTACAAACCAAATAAATCCTCTATTTTATCAAAAGCTGCTGAAGATGCATCAGTATGAACATTCCTAATCCTTCAGTATTATTTAAATTTAGATGCATAGGAAAACGCAAAGCAGAAATTATTCCTCCACTAATTTGTGCACATCCCCATACAATTCAGAAGAAACCTGCAGGTTTTCAACAGCCCTGTTGTTTATTTTCAACAATGGCTTATGCACAGGAATAGATTTAATAAATTAATGCTCAAAAAAAAAATTCCTTTGAACCATATTTTCTATTAGAAAAGGTTTTAAATAAAGTGTTATTAATATGTAAGCCATTATTAACTGGGTTACAAATTATTTCTCTTAAGAGACCTTTTAGCACATATTTTGCTCAGAATGAAAATAGATGGCTCTGCTCCCCACCAGAATTTTAAAATGTTCAGAATGGAGGAGTCAAGTCTAAAGAGGTCCCACAAAACAGTGAGGGATAAACTATATTAGCTCTTCCTCCTCATAACTCCTCAGCTGTAATTACTACTAACTCTGTTTATGATTCCCATGTATACACAAATGTTATTTTCAAGTTGATAGTTTTATTAAAAAGAAATCCTCACCTTGACTGTTAGAGGACATAAACATGTTGAAAGCCTAACTAAATTTTAATATACCAAGGGATTAAGCACATAAATTTTTTAGTTTAAGATAAAGCATCCCTAGTCTGAGAGGACGTTAAATTGCTTTTTTTGCCATCGGCACAACTGTGCACCCTAAAGCTACTTTGTGAAATGATGTGAATGAGTGCCCCTTGTGGCCTAACACAGTTAAATACAAACATCTGTCAGTCAGTAACTCCGCACGGCCAGGTCCCCAGAAAGCTATGTTGAAAGACAATGTTTAAAGCTGCCAGTAAGATAACATTTTAACACTACCTACTATTTTTAAGAGTAGAATTTGGCCCTTTATATCTATCTTAATGTTCACGCAATGCATAGCAACCAAGGTCAGACAGTGGAAAGTAAGTTTGTGCTTAATAATGCAGAAGCATAAGAGATAAAAGATAAGCTTGTCTCCCAGATGACTACAGAAAAGCTGCCTTATTTCTAATTTACAAAAGCTATGTATGTCTTGTTTAAACAGACTTAAATGAAAGCAGATTTTTTTAATGAAAGATTTTTGCATTTTACCATCATTTAAAGTGGTCATGAAATAAAAGGCAAACATATAACCTCAGACAGAGTATTTTAGAAAAATGGTCATAACCAGAAGAAACCAATCAGAAATTAACAGGAAAAGAATCAGTATGTTGGCATCCAGAATGAACACACTGTTGACAGCTGAAACACTGGTTTACTAATGTCGGGGACGGGGGACGGGGACACGACACACGAACGAAGCATCAGAACTTATTTTTTTAGGTAAAAAAGAAAAATCCTGCTCTACTCCTGGTGATGTGTTGTAACAGAAATTTAGTTAACTAATGTCTCAGGATCTTGAACAACAGGAATTTAACAAACTTTTTTTCAAGTGTCATTCAAATCTAGTAATTATAGCCTAACGAATTTGGCTGTATGAGACCCAGTCATTTATCCATCTTAGTTTTAATCAATAAAAATGCTCCTGGTATAAATCTACTAAGAAAAGGAAGAAGTGGCAAAACATGAGCCATATCAACAGGAGAACAGAGCAAAACAAACCCCCCAACCCAGAAACACACAAAACCAGAGAAGCTTAAACACACCCCCACTCATACACATATCCCCCGCCTCCAGCAGCCTGGTAGGAAAAGACTTTTTGAGAACAACCATTTGTAACTACCAAATCTACATAGCAAGAATCGTCTATTACAGAAGACATACTAAAGTACTGAAGACAGAAACAGTCTTTTAATGACAAGATAAATGTCAAATCCAGGGAAATTTCAGCCCCCAATGGGGAATATATTCAAGAACATATGTAGAGCTTTGTGTGTGTTAGTCCACTGAAGTCTGAACAAACAGCTGAATCAGGGCCTCCAATAACAAAAAGTAAGACTGCTTAGTAGTAAGATATTAACAGGCTGCAAATTAAATAGAAAGAACACTAGCTTAAAAGTTACAATTAAAGTACTTTATTGTCATGCATGTGGTTTTTCTTCCTAAAATATTTTTTGACCTGGTGAAGGATAGTATAATTTCCAAAGTGCGTCAGCGAAGAAAAATTTTATCCTATCCCAGTATTAGTTAGTAAGAAATGGTAAGAGACAGGAAAATGCAAGAGCGTTACATTTGTATAAGGCAAGCCTTCCAGAAAATGGGAGTAAGGGGTGCATATGAGGGTGTGTGTAAATGCCAACAGGACTTCTTATTACAAAAGACAGTGGGTACCACAGGCACTACATTGCATAGTATGAGGCACTTAAACCCATTCTGACATCAGTGTTATTTTGGGATCAAGGTCAGCAGTTAGGTGAACTGTGACTAGCCAGTTTTTAAAAGGAAGCAAAATGACAGATATAGGAAAAAGGACACTGAAGAACATAAAAGATTGCCCAAATGTTTACAATACTAACAAATACAAGGGTGCAGCTACTTCTCTGTGTCTGTATAGAGCCTTATGACACTGGGAACTCTTAGGTACTACTACTGTAGCAAATGAGATGAGCGATGACCTCCTTGTAATCGCTGAGAAGCACAAACTGAAAACAAATTGCACACCTGTAATTCAATGCAAACGTATCTCTGTAGAACCACACTGTGTAATATATCCAGCTCAGCACCCTGTACTCAAAACTCAAGAAAGCACTACCACCTGAAAGCATGCATACATCCCGTCACAAGCCCCCCCCCCCGCAACAGAATAAATCACGTGCTTTGTGCGCAAACACTTTCTGAAGACAACAAAAAGGAATTCTTAAGTGTCAAGACAGCATATACCAATCGGGAAACTAAAATAATCCAAGAGCATGCAAGAATGTTTATCGGGGAATTAAGAAGAGAAAAACTGAAACCACAGATCACCTGACCACCCTTTTTGGAAGGGTGCCTACTTTTTTCAGGAACTATGCAATTTTGGAAGAGTGACACTATCTCCTTCTGAGCACATGTTCAAATCAGTCTCCTCTCAGTTCAGAAGTCATGTGACTTAGTGTTATGTATCAAGCTTAAAAGTTAATAGATCAAGAACCTTGGGATTTATCTTGCACAGTCCTCAGGGGTCTACATTTGACCTTGCTGTATAAGACCCTACAGTCTAATGGCCTCCTAATCAATGGGAGTCCACAGCAGTTACTCTTTCCAAAGAGCACACTGCTGCAACAGGACCTTAGCTAGCTCAAAATGCCGACACCCAGCTTTGGAAGAAGTGAATGCCACAGCAAATAGTAGCATTCAAGTAAAAGCTTATTTCTGTGGCTTTTCGTCCAGATTAACAAAAGGTGGCAGGACTATTCTCAGAGTAGCATACCCTCTTTTTCTAGGCATCCTGAAGAAAGCATGCAGGGCTGTAACTATTTCAAAGACACTGTTTTGACACAAAGTATTTCTATTTAACCCAGAACATAGTCACAATAACATGATCTCATTAATGTGCAAATTGGTTTCTTAAGTTAGCGAAAGGCAAGGCACCACAAAGCTTGTAACTGTACATATCTCCATATAAAATTTGATTTGAATGCTTCCAGCTCTTGAACAAATTAGTCAATATGCCCTCCAGTTCCACATGCCTAGAATAGAGGGGTGCTCTTGGTATTTAGGTGGAATCACAGGGTTCCTACTTGTTATGTAGTGACCAACTGCGGCTGTGGAAGGACTAAAAGGGAAACCCCAAGGAACTGAGGGCTGAGAATGAGGCACACAGTGGAAACAGAAAATGCATCCTTATTTAAATCAGTTCCAGTGCACAACTGCCAGAAGCAACCCCCCAGAGGGCACAAAGGGAAAGTAAAGGTAACTTGGAAAAACAAACAGTTTGTGTGAATATTAAATTTTTGCAAAAATGACCTATATGTATGACATACACAAGGTGTAACAAAGACAGACAAAGGGAATCACCAGTGTCACTCAAACCAGTTCAATTACTCACATGAGTGAGTTGCTTTGGGTCCCTGAGTTTAAGGGAACAAAAGGAAGGAGATAAAGGAAGCCCCAGTTTTATTATGCTATCAAGATGAAAAAGACAAGAGTTACCACTTAGCAGACATTCAACAGTGGTTCAAAGTGAATTACTCAAGTTTTCAGAAAAGTTAGGGGAAGTCATGATGGTCTTGGGTGAAAGAAGAAGTCTTCAGAGAGAAGTTAGGAGTAAATGGCTATATACAGGTACAGAGTAAATTATTAAGAATCATTTGCTGGAGTACCAGTACAGAACTTGGGGAGGAAAAAAAGGCTGCAGGAAATTGCTCACCCTTCTTCTTTTCTTTGCATACTTAACAAACCCTTGTATTAAGCAGCACTTTGGACCATGCCTTCATATAGTTCTAACACTTCCAAATTATCAAACTACAGAAATGAACTGCTGAGTTCACCACAGTACAGATTTTAAGTCAGAACTCTGGTACCTGATGTCACTACATCCAATTTACTGTCCACTGCAGAGACAGGTGATCTGAGTGGAAGCCCACGCAAAGCTGGTGCAGCACCTTTCAGTATCAGTTAAGTAGCTTTGCTACCAAGCTACATCTCAAAAGCTAAGATCTGTCTCAAGTCTGACTAAATTAAGGAACCCTACAGCTGTGTAAGCGAACTGTACGTATGGGATATGCACTTAAAAAGTAATTTCATCTGTGTTTACTTTGTTCTTGTGCGTGTCCAAAGATTCAGCTGCTAGGACAGTCACTTTGGTGGTAGGAAGTAGGTAGATAGGAAGTAAGTTCTCAAAAGCTGCCATACCTTAACAGAGCAGAGAGTCTACCACTGTCAGAGAACATATGAAAAAACCTTATTCATGCCCCCCCCCAATATGTAATAAAACAAAAAGCTACTTAAAAAACCCAATCACCCTAAAGTAAACAGCTAGAATAGACTTGCCAGTTAAATTATTACAAGTGACAGACATTGCTTTTCAAATACTTGTAAGATTCACTACTCCGTAGCATAGTAACAGTGCTAAATCACCCACAAAGTTGTAAAGTACAGATGATTCCTGCCTCTAATATTTTGATCTAATTAAAATACTAGCTTAGCTGCAACCACGTATTTCTGAACTTCTGTACTGGAAGTTTTCTTTGGAATTAGTACTCAAAGTGAAGGCAGAAAACAAGAAAATTACAACGTGTGATCACTACCTGACTGTGCATTTCCTTCCAGAAGAACAAACGTCTAAAGGCACAGTAGCCATGGGCAGACTGTCTTACCTGTGCTCTCTCTTCATCAAATTCCAGGCAGCCCATACCATCCAGTCTCTGTAGATCTATCCAGCCTTTCCAGATTACACAGACACCATTGAGAATCATAGGTGCCTTCAAGTACACCTGAAATAAAAACAAAACACATGCTATGAATTTGAAAGCATTTACACACATGCCTGCACAATGAAAATACTGATGCAGGAAGCTTCTGTATGTATTCTTAGAAGAACATCCAAACCAGCTGGTAACATGAGACTCCACTTAACAGCTTCTCCTGCCTCCTTTCCAAGAACTCATTTTAATCAAGTGAGTGCTGTAACTTTTGCCTACTGTACTGGATGGAATAAATTTAAGCTGTG
Source organism: Haliaeetus leucocephalus (assembly GCF_000737465.1). Lineage (NCBI taxonomy): Eukaryota > Metazoa > Chordata > Aves > Accipitriformes > Accipitridae > Haliaeetus > Haliaeetus leucocephalus. Next base: position 2,833,677 of record NW_010972528.1, on the reverse strand, counting down.
TTCTCATTTTATAAACTGGCATGCACCAGGATTTGGTTAAAATTCTGTTACTGCTTTCAGTTAAAGTAACCGCTTTTCTTGTCAGCTTACCTTTGTGTCACAAAGTGGCATGCTGCCAGACAGGGAGGATGCTTTACAGTACATTTAAATGGTTAAATGAACACATGCTTTGCTACTCCCAAGAAGCACTGTATTTTACCCCAATACATGAGCTCTTTCAACAAAGAACAAGCACGGGTTTCAGTCCTCCTCAAATTTACAAAGTCAGGGTTTAGTAAAATACCCTATATATACACACCATGCTAAAATTAAGAAAGTCTTCCTGTGTCTATTCTAGCCATTTGTGAAAGGCTTTTCAAAAGAAGCAACACCAGACGATCAAAACCCATCTACAGCACCAATGTGCACAGTGCCCTGAGCTGCAGCAAGGAATAATGCATGAGCTTAAGGCCCTACATCTAGATAATGGTAGATGATACAGTCATTTAAAGCAGAAGTATTTCCCCTTCTGAAGACCAGAGATTAATCTCCACACAGGAAATTTAAAAAGAAGCAAATAGAACACTAAATGAGTTTGACACCTTGTATTTAATGACATCAGTCTTAAAAAAACCAAAAACAAGCCACAGCAGAATTACCCAAATTGTAAAGAAAAATCCACCTTCAGTAGTTATTTCAGCCTATTTGGCAAGTCAAAACCCCTCATGGAACAGAATTAGTTTGTCTACGTTGAATCACCAAAGAGGCAAACCACCCGTGCAGGCTGGCACCCGCTTCAGATTTAAAGACTGCCTAGACATTGAAAATCCTACTGAGCCTTTTCAGTCTTCAGGAGTGGCCCAGCTAGGTAGCAGAATTTTCACACAGCACCTCCTCTAATAGTTCTAAATTCATCCTCTGACAAGCCAGCAAAGTATAATTGATGTTTAGCACTATAGCACATTTCAAAGCACCCCAACTGGGCCTACTTGCTCAGTTCCACACTTATCAGCTAAGGTCACTCAAGCAGAAGAAGAAAGGGCTTAGGGATACAAGAGGTACAGAAAGAAGGTAAGCCTTCCTTATGCAAAGGCTGTCCTGGTAAAATTAAGCACTGAACAACATGAAAGGCAATCCATGAGTGGAAGAAAGGCAACAAATAACTGACAAACAAGTAATGTTACTTGCCAAAGAAAATACACATTTGATCCCTGAGCTTGATTTTTACAAGTTATCACACTGCAGTATGAAGTGACATACTCTAGAAGTTTTAAATTAGTACAATATGTAGTAGCTCAATAATGAAGAAATAAAGGTTAGTTCAAGCATAGATCTTCTTTGTTATCAGCTGCAGGGTCTCCACTGAGAAGAGCACAGACCGGTTTTCTGTTCTTGGATTCACAGACTAGCTGTGCAAGCCATCACACCTATGTCTTCCGTGATGACAGCACACTACGCAGGGTGCAGGTCTACCAGCCAACAGCCTTTGCGAGCAGAGGCCTCAGAACCAGCATGAGTAAGAGGTGGACTACCAGGAAACCACCTCCCACAACTCTCATTTCAAGAGTAATCATTTCAAACATACGAAATACAACATTACTCCCTTTCAGCACAGCCTTCACTTGTTCATCTCACAAGAAATAAACGAAGTACGCACCATCAATTTAATAGATGCATTTAATTAGCTTCAAAGTGAAAGACAATTAAAGAGGCTATTAGAATCAAAAGTCATTCTCTTGTAAGAAGAATGCAGAATAATTCAAAAGGAAAAAATAAAAGGCAGCAAAACCTAACTATGGGTCTGAAAAGACAAAACAGTCTGTATTCTAATGCTAGTTACTTTTTGCAGAAGCAAACAAGCATTTTGCTGATTTTCATTTAGGGTTTACCTTTCACCTAGCCTCCCCTATCCTTCTGGCCCACAACAAAAGCCTGGGACATCAAAAGTTACATGGACTTCCGACAGATGACAAAATGTAGCTTTTCAAGTTGTCCAGAAGGAGAGTATTTTTTGTTTCATTTCTTTGACAATGAATATTATGCTGCCACTAACCGTCTCATTTCAGCAGCTGCTCAATTGCCTTGGTTACTGCAGCTGCTACTGCATTATATACAAACTTCATAGCTCAGGGCAAACAGTAGGTAGCTCAGATGTAGCTGCTGAGGGCTCAGTCCTTCAAATGCAATGCCTTGCGCATCACCTGGAAGCCTGAGCAGTGCTGGAAATTCTGTGAAAGTCTTCAGAAGTCAAAGGGGAAAAAGGAAACATGTTGACAGAGCCAATGTGATTACTGATGTCTACTATCTGCCCTAAGCACACTGACCAACAGCTGAGCTGCTGACAAAGCATCTTGTGAACCACTGGCATGCAGCCTGACCTTTTCAGATAAAGTACTCTGCCTTTGCTCCTGAATCAGAGCCCTTAAAGCCTTACACCACTGGATTCAGTAGGTCTTTGAAACTCAGATAATAAACATGTTTCACCTCTGAAAGGATGAATTCCTTAGCAAGATATTTGAGTTTTGAAATTACTATATAATCATTCAAATTTTATATAATTCGTATTGAAACCACAAGCGCTTATGCAGGAACTTTTCTCTCATTAGAACACACAATAAAGCATACTGGTGCTTTTTCCTTTATTTTAGAGAAAGGAATTTAGACTCCTTTTCCCCCTCTCCTCTTTCTGGAGAACGCAAACCACCTAAGACTGTAGCCAAAACCGTTTAACCACCTATTTCCTTCTCTTCAGATAAAGCCAAGCTGGTTCCGTTTCAATTTCCGAACTTAACAGAATTAATAAATTACTGCTCTTGTCTATGAGCACATGATCTGTTATGGCACCTCAAAATCCAGCACACAGTTGTCTTTTAAAAACTTTCAGAATTCTCTATTCTGAAAGTTGCCTTAAGACAGTCACAGTAAGAGAGCAAAGGCAAAAGCCACATTATTTCTATAACAACCCCAACTTCTCCCCTTACTACTACTGAACTATACAACTTGATCAAAAGTAGATGTAAGTATGTCTTTGTTAGAATAACTCTTTCAAGGTTTTGTTGCTAACCCCAGATTAACTGCATTTATTAAATTTTATAAATCCTCCCCACAGCTCTGGGTGCTTTTCATAATAATACCTGGAAGTCAAGACACAGGTGAAAAGCACTAGGGAGCAGTAGGAAGAAGGAGGGGCTGGTAGTCAGGCAATTACCAACTTCATGTTCAGTGGACGAATTTAATGCCACATAAAGAAACACCATTATAGGGACATACAAGAGGAAAAGATATATTACACAGCTGCCTCCTTTCAGAGTACAGTCCATCCTATAAACCAAACAAGGTATGGCTTTTCTGACAGTGACAGCAGACAGTTGTATAACTAAGTTAAGCATTACTATACTCACATTTAAGGAGTAGAATAAGTTCTCCCTCATTCTGCACCCTCGTTTTCCACACACCGGCACAAAGCTAATTAGTTTGTTAGATTTTGAGACCTAGGTAAACTGTCACATACTGAAATATGCAATTTTTCCTAGCTTATACCACCTGAATTTTTGTTCAGGTGGCTGTTACACAAAAGTTTAATTTCACCTCAATCTACATGTTCCATTTCAAACTCCTACTACAAATCAAAGTAGCATTAGAATTTTTCAAACAAGAGAAGTAGACATATTACTTTTACATTGGAAACAGGCTTTTATTGTTAGAACAGATATTCAGCTTGCTGACTAAACAACCACCAAGGGTAAACACTCTTATCTCCTGACAGATTATCTGGATGGAGGATGAACAGCACCACAAACGCATGTAAACTTGAGAACGTGCTGCATGAATATGTCAGGCTCTAAGTTGCTGGGCTGTGCTTGTGCTTTCTCCGCCTACCAGCTGGCTTGATCTCAAAGACCTGTGCCACACCTTCAACATATTGTGTATATCACCTTCCTTTTTGTACCCTTTCAACTAATCTGTTATTTTCTTTTCATCTGCATTTAAATGAGCAACACTGTCGTCCAACTAACTGGGAATTAGCTTCGTTGTTAAAAATAGGCAGGGACGTGGCTCCTGTAACCCCATTCGTTCATATTTTAAAAACCAAACTTGATTTGAATATAGTGAAGCAGACAGAGGACAATTCTCAATGACTTTAAAAAAAAAGCTGCTTTACTTGAGCACAAGACGCAAAACCTCAGTTTCACATCCTATTTTAGTCCTCTAGTAAATCCTTATCTCACAACACCAGGACATTTAACTGATGTGCTATAGATATGCTATCTGCATGCTCCATCCACACATCCTGCAGTTACAGAAAATGTTCCTTCTCCCTAAAGCAACCAAGCCATTTCCTCCCCCAGAGATTGCACACAGTTCTCACCACCCACTGACTAATGAATCAGCACGCTCACAACAGCCACTGATGAGACCAGCTTCACCCCCCCCAGGAAACACCAGTCCCCAGTGAAGTGGTGCAGTCCCCTCCCTTCTGTTTTCATTTTCCCAGCACACTGGAGCAAAACGCATTCTTTCAGAAGAGGCTCAGTTCTGACTCACCGTCTGTCTCATCACACACGCATCTGCCCATTCATAACTGCTCACACAAGCTGTCTCTCTCTTGGTTGAGCCAAGCACGTATGTCCCGGTTTTGATCCCACCTTCCCCTGAATCATACCCCACTTTTAAATATTTAAATAGCAGTCTCCCCACTAACTTCATATATGAAACACTGACCACTAAGAAAGAAACAGCTGTAAACATTTACTCCAAGTAAGATAGATGCTAAATCGGTTAAGGCTAACCTCATCATTTCAGCTTCTCTTAATGTGGTCTGTATACACTGCCGAGTAAAAGGAGACTACCTATTCAAAATGTTCAAATAGGAAATTATGTATTAATCTGTTTCCTTTAACAGAAGTCTTAAAGGAGTATATATACATTTTCATAAATAAAACGCCATTTCTTGCCTGAAGTGTGAATTTGATTCAGTCCCCTGCCTCCCCAAATACCAAGACTCACTTTCATGTCATAATCAAAGAAGGGTCGCTAGCCTGGGTTTCAAAAAAGGGGGCAGAGCCTGACAGAGGAAACAATCTATGAAATGCAAAAACAAACAAAAAAAAAAGAAAAAAGCTTTTCTAAAACTTTCCAATGTAACTTAAACACTAAAATCCTCAATTATTTGGGGAACAAAACAGAATAGTACCTTCATTAGTGTAACAACAACTGAAGTTACAGCAAAAACTGACAACTCCACACAAGGCTTCAGACTACACTTTTAGATATTGGTCACTCATATTTTAAAAGAAACTAATGAGAAACAACCAAGTCCTGGACAGAGTTTACAACATTTATCAGACTTTCTAAGTTCAGTTCTCAAACAAAACCCTTGTAACATAGTTTTAACTGGGAATGAAACAGTAAATAGAAACAGTTGAGAAGAATCCCATTTAGAAAGTCACTAAGAGTGAAACAGACTTTTTAGTGTTTTTAATCTTAGAACAATAGACACATCATTACAAATCATAAGAGCTCAAGAATTCAACAAATTTAGACCAATCCTTCTGTCTCATGCCTCGAAGCGTATTATTCTTCTTCCTTTAAACACAAAAAGAAAATGTTCTCTAAGTTATTTTGAAAGCTACATCTTGAAACAGCTTCCACTATAGGAAAATGAGGTTTTGTTAAAATTTAAACCTTATACTGTTCTGTAAAAACGCAAAGGAAGCGATACTTCCTGACAAAACAAGAGTCTTTCCTAAACAGTTGTACACGGATGACCCAGCTGTGGCTTTCAAGATGAATACAGCTCTAAGTTTCTCAAGGGTGGCACCTATGTCACAACTGCACCACACCACCGACAACAGCCTTTCCTTGCTGGTTCACGAGCGGCTGCCAAGGTGGGACTGACTGCCGGGACGGCACTGGCCAGAGCGGGAGGGCTGCCCAGGGACAGCACAGCGGGCAGGCACAGCAGACCCCGCAGCACCCAGCACCAACACTTCCCTGCCTGCAACCTGTTCCTACAGCTCCTCTTTTTTGTGATCACCCAAAGACATTTCACACTTGCCACTTTAAAATAGTTTGAAAAGAGGCTGGTAAGATCAGGAATGACCAGGCCTGTTGCAGTGCACGAGATATTCTTTGCAAAAAGCCCACTTCAACTTTTTAGTTTTCTTCTTTCCTCTATGTTACCTACACATGCCGTAATGCCCACCCAAAAACCCCAAACACTAAGAGACCAATAAACAACCACCCAGGCATTAGTTTTTACAGAACACAAGAAGAGTTTTTGGAAAGAATGTTTAACACTCAAAATGAAATAGGGTTACTCTATTTCATCAGCTATGACAAAGGTCAATTCCTCAAGCAAAACCATAGAAATATTAACAAAACAGTACACTTGCTAAGAGTCTCAATCTAGACTGTTATCCTTAGGGCAGGGCAGGAGAAAGTAAAAGTTCTAAATGCAATCTTTCATACCACAATGTTTTAAATTACAAAAAGCAGCAGAAATACAAATTCACCGACTGTGAGGAACAAAATACCTTGAAGAAAAGAATTTGCTGAAATACAAAATATCCCATGAATTGCTAACAGCCTGTACTAGAACTTTAATAGCAACAAGTAAAAACAGCTGAGCACAAGGCCAACTAATTTTAACTATTATTTGCAGGGGTTTGGTGTATATAAGCAGTTAAAATTGTTGTTAAAGACTTTAAACCCCTGGATTTTCCCCCCTTTAGAGCAATATATCCCTGGTTCATTCTGCTTCTGCATACTTCTGCTTCAAGTCCATTAATGAAGTTGCAACCATGATTTCATTTTTCAGATTTTTAATTTAGTCTGACCCTTACCAAAATAGTGTACCTGCCAGACTCAGGAGTCAGAAGAATACAATTTATTTTTTTAAATCTAAGTTTTAGGCTCTTAGATGCATTTCCCACCCCCTCCATGGAAACCTACAAATTTATACATGCTAATGTCAAAGGTGATTCAAGATACAGCTTGAAATATTAGCTTAAGGCATTTCACAGCCAAGAGAAAAAAAAAAAAAAATCTCAAAAAACTTCTGCAGTAAGTTCCATTCAAAATACCAACAACACAAAAATCTATTTTAGCTCTCTAATTATAGCAGAAGGTGTTTGGATAACAAGTGATAGCATTCTCTTGGTGTATTCCCCGAGGAAAGAATGCACTCCAATTCACAACCAGAAAACCATCTCAGAAATTACTTGCTACAATTTTCAACTTCATAGCAAAACCTGGTGGTCTGGTACTATGTACTTCGGACGATTTTTAAGTATGCCTATATAAGTCACCTGTTTTTATTACAAATATCACTAAAGTTTCCGAAAATGCCCATCTAGATAAAACTCGGATGCAACAGAATCCATTTTTACAATTCTACGTAGTAAATATATCCATGCATGGACTCATTAAAAATGTCTTCATAAGTTGTATCAGAGCTGTGACAAAACCTCTCTCAACATGCTTTACATATTACTGAAATATTGCAGTGATGGTTTTTGGTTTGGTTTCTAAAACGTCAAAAAAAAGAACAGCAGAAGAATCTTCCTCACTTTACTGGAGAGACACAATTTACAAGTCATTTTTAGAAAACCTGGTATTTTTATGGTTTTTTGCTCGTTAGTTTTATTCTGCATAGTTAGCTCAACTATGTAATTGTGACTCCTTTTCCAAAGCAGA
>NW_010972528.1:2810993-2825796 GCF_000737465.1 Haliaeetus leucocephalus | reverse complement strand
AGAACAGCAGAAGAATCTTCCTCACTTTACTGGAGAGACACAATTTACAAGTCATTTTTAGAAAACCTGGTATTTTTATGGTTTTTTGCTCGTTAGTTTTATTCTGCATAGTTAGCTCAACTATGTAATTGTGACTCCTTTTCCAAAGCAGATCAATGTTTCATTAAATTATGCAGGTTACTATATTAGTTAACTAAAAAACAAGTCTATAACTAAGAACAGATATGAAGTGTTAAGGATGTCAGAGCAAATGTGATTAAAATCTGTGGAGACTACGGCATTTTATTGCTCGATTAAGATCACTGGTCAGTACTTATGCTTAGAAGCTAACAGAAAAAAAAACTACTAAAATGTTACCGCACAGAAATTGTACTCATCATTAAATATCAAGTAAGTCTCCAGGTACAGTTCATCATTCCAAAAATACTGTAATTGATGGACTAAGCAGGAAACATACACTACACTTGACCAAACCCACCAAAAAATCCCCAATACAAAGCAAAAAGCAGGTGGTGGCTTATTTTCACAGTGTCACTACAAAAAGGTCTAGTGCTTCCTAACATAAAATGCATCTCATGCTCAGACTCACTCCATTTGCCTTCAAAAAGACAAAACCAACCACATAGATGGAACTGAGAATCAACAAAAATGCAATGAGCAGAATATAAGGATAATCTGAAAGGCAAATACATGCTAGGGTTTTCCCCTGCGATACTTTACAGGGTCTTTTATCAGTACATCTTTACCGCTCAATTCTACATGAGAAAGATGGCTGGATTTCAAATCTACTCTCCTGAAATGCCATGCACTAAAAAAGACCCAATTTCTCTTGCAATGTTTAAAAAGAATAATGTTTTTGCAGCAAAATATTGCTAGGAGACTGCTCCTGTTTTGCTGCTGCAAGTACGCATGCATGTTACTGACAAATGCTTATGCTCACAAAACCAGTTAACTAACAGGGACACACACTGTTTTCTGCCACGTTGACAGAAGATATTTTCCAGATGGAAATTTCAAAATTGGTTGGGAAATTAATTCTTTTCAAGCTTTCAGAAAATAGCATAGCAAAAAGCAGTTATAACTAGAAATTCCAATAGAGGGTTAGAAAGAGAGGTTTATCTAAAACACAGCATTTAGACACCACACTACCTGTGTGCAAATAAATAGCCTATTAAACCTGTATTTTTGAACTGAAAATTTGAAATGTGTAATGCAAGTATACTCAACTAGAAGATAACCTGACTTTGACAACATGGGCAAGCAACTAATAAAAACCATCCAGGAACCGACTCAAGCAGGAGAGGGGCAAGAAAGGTTGCCTCTTATGCCCTTCGGCTTTCATTATGTTCTTGAACACTTTGACAGCCTCACCCTTCCCCCTTAGGCAGGACTCAAGTCTGGAAAAACTGCATGAACATTTATTCAACCAGCAAATAGTGCTGCATCAAGCCTTAAAATAATGCAAGTTAATGATTTTTTTGTCTTTTGTATACCATAACAACTATGTAGCTTTCATAATCCAACAAAATTTCATAGTCTCATAATTATTCTGTAGAAAACTATCAGCTTCTGCAGAGAAACATCATTAGCAATGGCTGGGAATTTTCTTCAACAGAGTAATTAACACTTTCAGATATATATTTAATAACAAGTTCTCCAAACAGCAAAATCCTGAAGAAAATGAACACAGTTATAAAGATAGCAAATAATATAAATACAGCTTTGGTTAGCCAAAATCCAACAAGAATTCTCCCAGCACAAGACCAGGAAAGGACAGAACCAATGCTGTATGGACCCACAGGAGAGGGGAATGGACTTAAACTCTTATGCACTATTTATTTTTATTACCTATAAACCACGTACTGATTCATCTTCTTGAAGTTCAAAACATTTATAGCTGACATGAGCTACACTTCCTCGAAAGTCTGATTTTCAAGTTCTAGGTATCAGAATACAGCTTAAAAAAAATTTCATACTACTTCTCTGAATGCTTTGTCAGGAAAGTACCATCTTGTATGTGTCACATACAGTCTGTTGTAAGACCTTTCAAAGTGATTAGAAACATCAGCTTTCTGGTTTGCTATAACTAAAATCCTCATAGTTTTCTGCAGTGAAAACCCACCAGGCTACCCGGTTGTGCAATCACATTGCAGGGTACTGTACTCTGATTCCCTTAGGTGGAGGCATCTGGACATGAGATGCCCATTGCCCCTCTACCCAAGTGAAAATGCTTGCCCTCAATATATTTAAAAAAAAAAAAAAAAAAAAAAAAAAAAAATCAGAGAAGCATGAAAGCTTTATAAAGAAATCCCCAAACGCTCTTTAGTAGCATGAGAAAAATACACTACTGTAGATGTTTTACTTTGTCTAGATGCCTTCCTGCCTTAGTTTTCCTATTCTTAAGCATTCTTTAGGCTTGTATTAGTTTTCCAAAAAGTCCAACATTGCCTTTACTGAAGAATGTACATTCTTCCCCTTTTTTAATCTCTTTTTTTTTTTTAAAGGAATACATTGGCTGAAGAGAAGCTAAAAATTTCTTCTTGTCACCTCCAACCTGTTTCGTCAAACAATGCTGGCTACTCCTCAACTGCCGTCAAGAGATACTTCATCTGGAACACTTGACAGGGGCTTTTATGTCCTGAGCTGCTTTCTGCCCTAAATTTCAGACCTAAAAGTATTTGAAATATGACAGACAACACTTTGTCCTCAGTCACTGTATTTCGATAGACAATTGAAAGTTTAATGACCCTTACTGTAAAAATTATGTCAGGTTTAAGAACTCCCTTCTGTCACCTTCCATAGGTTTTCTGTTCTATATTTATACTGAGATGAACAGATAAAACAAGTTGCATACCCAAAAGTCCCACAACGTAGAGCTGCTGCCTGCAACTGTCTAAGCAAACTATCTTACATACAGAAAAGAAGGCAGAAGTTCTGCACAGACTCCTCAAGTAGCTACAATTTGGATCTCATATACAAGTCTAGATATTGCTGTAACAGAAAAGATACAGACTTTCTGCTTAGACAAAACATCTGCAGCATCAGCTATTCCCCCCAAAATGATCCTTTCATTAGCACTCATCTTCTTGGAATAGCAGTCTTGTGTAAGAGTCCTTGTTTTCTCTCCGTATTGTCACAGTACACATTTCACCAGGCCAACTTGTTAAACATCAAATATGCAATTATGCAAGCTAATTAGCTCATTTAGTTACTCGTGCTTTGGACAATAAAGCTTGAGGAAACATTTCAGTAACTTTCAGAAAAGTGACAGTTTCTTGTAGCAAATGTTTCATCACCTTACTGAATTTCTTTTTTTTTTTTTAATATGAAGTATTAAGTGATTTTCATGAAGAAACAGACATCCTCAACAGTGATGCTCTTACTTTTCTCATTCATTTATAAGAAGAGCAGAGAAGCATAATGTTAACAAACTTTGCTTAGCAAGTGGAGACTGACAGGCAAACAAGAGGATTCAACAATCCAAATGTCTGGATTTCTTCCAGTATCTATGCTGCAGAGATCTCAAGTATTGCTTTCGTCCACACAGTGCTCATCTGCCCTTACATACAGCTGGTTCCCAAATGCAAAATTTAGCTCACTAACTCTGGTTCTGTTCCTCTTCTGGGAAACTTTAGGATGATGGTATGAGTAAGTTTGAAGTCTTGTCTATACAACTCTAATGGGTGCATTTAGACCACTGGAAAAAGTTCAAGGTAATATATAAAATATGACTGAATAACTGCTTCTACAACATGTAATAAAAGATAATCAAAAGCAGGTTTACTGATGGCAGATCTTAAGTACTTAGGACCTACAGAAAGGGTTGATAGGTAGGCATCACAAACAGCACAACCATGCTGTAAGTACTGTTCATTAAGTATTGCTTCAAAATGCCACCATCACTGCATGAACCTTAATGCATGAAGAAGGCTGTGTGCAGTAACAAAAGTATTTGGAGTGAAAGGATTATAGGGAAAAGGCTGTGGATACGTGTCACATGAGAGATGCCTGGTGTGACTCATGCTCCAGTGGCGGAGGGCACCCTATGATAAATCACTCTTCAGGAACAACTGGCCAAATCTCAGCCAGTGGCTGCTTGCCAGCACAGGACAACGTGTACCTAACAGGCTGCAAGCGCTGAAGATGCCTCTTCCCAAAATCCAAGTTCCTAACTGTTAATAGTGTATGAACTGGATGCAGATAGGGGCATCTCCCAATTGTGAGGGAAAGTGAATAAGCAAACATACACTATGACTACCTGGCTTCAAATGTGGTTTCGATTAAACAGTTCTCCTCTGTGCAACAGCAGGTCATAATGAATAACACCTCAAAGTATCTATGCAAAACAAGAAAAAGTTTCACTCTCCTCTAAAGCAAAAATGGCATAGGAGCATAAAAAAAGAAATTACTTATTGGGGGGGGGAAACAAACTGAGCAGTCTCAGCTAAATAAAAGACTCTTAAGCACAAACACAGTAGTAAAATCTAGAATCGCAAACATCCATAGAAAACTAGTGTTTTACCCAAACCATACAGATGATCCTGGATGAAAACTGATCAAGGGGACGACCCAGTAAAGTGGATTCTTCTCATTCACCAAGCCTTTGCAGGACTCCCACCACACAACTCCAAGAAAAAATTAAGCTGTTTAGCCAGGCTGGGTACAAACTGGATACACCACCAAACCCATTTATCTGCTGTCAGAATAACTGCACACTGACTTTCTTGTTTGGAGCTTACAGAAAAAGCCTGAGAAAGATAAAAAAAGCAACGACAGCGATGTGGGCTTCATCAGGGCAACACCACTTCCCTTGGCTGAAGCAGGCAAAAGCACCTCGAAGGGCCTGAGCACACAGACAGTTCAGCAGCTGATGTGCCTTCATGAACCACCAGCTGCTCTTCATAGAAGAATCTCTCCCAGTTACCACAATGTTTTGGGGTTGTGGGGTCATCAGGTAGACCCAAGTAGGAGGATGAACAGTTGTTTAAGAGTGCTCAGGAAAAGCACCAGCTCTGAGGACAGGCACCAGTCAGATCTTCCCTGCTCCACATTCCTGAAGTAAGCTGAAACTAAGTCAGAAGACAAATTCTGTATCATTCTGCTAGCACAAAGGGAGAGAACAGCAGACCCCAAAATATCATTACACTAATGCACCAGTGCATTAAGGGACTAGCTAAAAATCAGTCAAGGCCTGTACAGAGCTACACAATGAACCTCAGCTCTACTTCAGATCCGGAAGCAACAAGACTCTTCTGCAAGAGAAAGCATTTATGAGCAGGACAGCTCCTGGGAAACGAAATGTCCTCACCAGATGCCCTCACATATTAAGAGACGATCCACAAAGAATGCCAAGATACCCCTTAAAAGTTGACATTTGCTCGGTTTAACTAAGTTACATCTTACAAGCCCGTATGCCTCCACCACATACAAATAGCTCCATGAACTTTTGTTAGGTGATGCTCAACTCTTCAGGTTTGTAGCACTGTCTCCTGAAGCACTTTAAACAGAGACCTTCACAATAATTTGAAGGAGCATTAAAATACTACAGACAAATAAATGAAGTCTTGATAACTGTTAAGAACACATGCATCTCATGGCTGAGACAGTCTGCCCTATAGGGTGGCACACGAGTGTGGTGTTTAATTAATATTATGGCTCTAGCATACTGTTGTTTGGTTTTTTCCCTAAATCCCTAGCATCAGACATCCTTTCCCACTGATTTGGAAAAAAATTAAACTCAAATCCTTTTTGTCCAGAGACTCAGTGGATTGCAGGGAACACATACAAGTAACTGCTAACTGTGAGAACATTTTAGATGGTGACAATGCAAAAACCCCAAATGCTGCTGGACTGAAAATATAGGAACGTAAGGAGTATGGCTCTTTAGCACTACAGTGAGGGTACAATGAGAGCCGAAACTGTAAATCAGTTTCCCAGACACCCTTACCGATTTTTTAAAAGTAAGCATACCTGAAGTAAGCTGCTACTCCAACTTTGTTTGAATGACTTAATGTTTCATCTAAATTCTTCAGGAAGTGGTGGGGACCAAAGCAAGTAAAGAAAGTAAAACTTCAGATTCAGTACAGGTTAGCACTGATATTCAGATATTTCTCATAAATTAAGCCTTTGCGTTCCAAGCAAATTCCACTGGGTACGCTGTGATCCTACGTTTGACTGGAAACTGCATTTGCTCAGAAAATGGAGCAGCCAATACACCATCCCAATACTCTATGAAATTTTATTGCCAAAGTCAGAAAAGAAAAAGTTGATTTGGGGACAAGTCCTGTCTATCAAACGTCTAGTGAGAAAAGAGGACAGAAGTGGAAAACTGCTACTGTTGGCTGCCATTTAAACATAGTTTTTATTCAAATACAGCACCTTTCTTTCTCATTACGTTTCTGTAACTACTGTAATGTCTGCAGCACAACAGAGATTTTCAGTTTTTTAGATTCATCCAAGCACTTAACATCAACTTATAGCCAAATAAAATTTCCTAGTTGCGACAAAAAACTGCACGAGTAGATACTCAGCATCTTCAGGAAGAAAAATGAGGTCCGGTAATCTTTACTTATGACTAGAACAATGCTAATGGTCTAATGAGTAGAAATCCTAGCTACATCACACATGGCATACCAGGCACTCCGAATCAATTTAAATCATGTCTGATGTGCTTTCCTCCAGAGTTCCAGAGTTCGTAGTGTATTATACTGAAATAAGCCTGTGTTGAAGACTCTGGTTTATGAGCAACTGCCACCAAACAGCAGACAGGAAGTTAAGCTGCATTAGAAGGGAGATGGAGAATAGTATTATAAAAGGGAGGGGAAGTAAAAGAACTTCACACGTTTCATTGGTGTAGCGACTGGTATTTAAACAGTAAGAAACAATACCCGAGAACTAATGTTCTTTCAGGTAAGAAAGAGCAGAGCTATATAAACATCTTGAATAACAAATGAAAACCAGGAACATTTTGTCTTACAGTAAGTAGTATACAAAATGAACCATGCAAAGAAAGTTGATCACACAGTTCTTAACAAAACAAGGGGACTTTCAGTAAAATTAGATTTTTAAGAAGCACTGAAGTCCACACACAGAGTTCAGCCTCAAGTTCATATGGTATCAGTATAAAACAGAAGTAAAAATTAAAGAACTTCATTAAGCACAAATAAAACTAGTCAAAGTAATTAACGATACCAGAGAACCAAGGTGAAAATAAAGCTTTCCACTTCATTCCAGGGTTCAGTTACATGAGATTTCAGGCAATATACTACACTACTACACTGTCTGTGTCTGACTTTCTTAACAATATCTATTCATTTATTCTTTTAAACAAACAAAAAGAACTGGACATTAGCTGACAATACAAAGGATCAGGTAGCCTTGGTATGATTTGGATATCCAGAAACAGGACATACACTGAATTTGACACACCCCACATCCCCACAATCACAATAAAATACAATGTTCTATCATTTTTACGATGTAGGGACCTGTTTTTAATGCTACTTTTTCCTTTTGCTATGACAAACCTGAAAAATTGCTCAAATACACAATTAAATTTGCTACAGGTGAAAGACAGCACAGAATGTTAAAACTATCTCAAAAAAAACCCATTAAGCTTGAGTTTAAAATGAGTAGAAACATGAAGTAAACACTTAGCTATCCAATTCTTGAATGAATGAAGACAGGGCATCCACTAGAGGCCTACCCACCCATTGTGAACATCAGATGCATCAAATTAAAAGGCAAATTAAGCATATGAAAAACCCCTCAGTTAAGAAATACCAGAACAAAAAACCTCAAGCCTATGAAGTAGACATTCACAGAATCCCAACTTTTGCATGGATTCACAAGGTTGTTGCTCTTTCTAAAAGTTAATCATTTAAGAAGCAATTCTAGCAGATGCTGCATTGGTAGCTTTGTCAATCTGTGTACAAAACTGCTTAGGCACAATAGTGACATATTTCAGCTCTGGAGAAACTATTTTGGGCCACCATTTGCTTAGCCAAGCACCGATGCAGAATTCCAGAATAAAAATATTCTAGTGTTGGTAAGTTTATCTACATTCTAGATCTCAAACTAATGCCTAAAATAATAATTAACTGACAGCTCCCCCCATAGCCTCTTTCTATTCATATAATTAAAAACATGCCTTGCTGGCTTAAATCCAGTGATGAACAAACACACATTATGCTCTGCCTCAAGAATCAAAGCTCATAAAACAGTGTTGCATAGAGCTACAAAAATCACATGGTATTAAGAGACTGTTGAAGCCTATGAAAGAAATTCTTAATAAAAGCAAACGACAAAAATCTATAGAGGACAAAGTCTCAGACAATTCGTACGAAACACTTAACTGTTTCTGTTGATAACATGAGAAACATTCTCCCATTCTGCTTACTCCTCTTCTGAAGTTACAGGAGTGGCTTACTTTCAGACAAGTTTAATTCTACGCAGAGCAAGCCTGCACTCACATGTAATTTACACTAGTAAAGTTTTATTACAATGGTGAATTTGTCATTTGTTCATACTAGAGCATAACACTAATCCCATTTATTAGTTTGTCCACCTCTGGCCTCATTCAGATGAATTCTTCTACATGTTTTAGTGAAGCACTCTAGAATTTACTGTAAACACAAATAAAACAGGGAGTGGCATTCACTAATGAGGCTCATATTCTGTTATAATACACAGCATATCTACCACGCTCTTACATGATTAAGACAACGTAAGAAAATGGATGAAGTAGTTCAGTACTTTAAGAATTCATTCAGAGAAAACAAAGTTAAAAAAATCATAGGAGTAAATAAAATTAGTTCTGAACTGGCTAGAAGAAAGACTTCAGTCTTCTTACACATTACAAGAAAAATTCCTCATTCAATTGTGAGCCAGAATCAATATTTTTCAATAAGAGCCAGATTCAATTCAGTTTCCTTAGCAAAGCAGTCAGTACCCAGCATAGCCAACTTCACTCCTTCTCCCCCAATTTGTCAAACTTCTGCAAGCCTCACAGGACTAAATGGAAAAGGATTTTTTCCAAAAAAACTCATTAACTTGAATTCCGAATACCATATCTGCCCTCAGGAATTTTTTTTTCTTCC
Source organism: Haliaeetus leucocephalus (assembly GCF_000737465.1). Lineage (NCBI taxonomy): Eukaryota > Metazoa > Chordata > Aves > Accipitriformes > Accipitridae > Haliaeetus > Haliaeetus leucocephalus. The sequence goes on along the minus strand of NW_010972528.1, from coordinate 2,816,698 downwards.
AATCAAGTTTTCCCACTATAGGAAATATTCGTCTTCCACCTAGCAGCATTTAAAAGACCTAATATGCCATTAAACCTGAATATGCTTCAGATATTTCCTCCAGCCTGGTAGGTTTGGTAGCATTAGCTGTTACTTGTAACAAGAGTGTATAAAAAAAAAATCTTAGGCAAAAGCAAGAATTTTGTAGTCTATTAAAAATTTTTGAAGTAAAAAAATTATACAGAAATTAGCCTGAAACACAAAGGCTATGGGGGCTTGAATGCTGGTTCAAACCTACTGAGGTCTGCAGAAAGTCTCCTATGGAATTCAGTGATCTTTGGATCAGTCCCAAATCATCTACAGTAGCATAGATAAGAGACAGCATCTGCATTTTAAAGGTATGTTTCTCCTGTAAAACAAAACCAGTTTTAAGTGATTTCAGTAACTTTATTCCGAAGAGACTAAGCAACACTTCTGACTCTAAATCTAATACAGCTTCACAGTAACCATCACTGTCATTAGGGAATTCTAGCTTTCGGTATCAGTCTATGGGACAATGACCTCAGAAAAAAAATATTCAGAAATCATTCAGAATTCTGAAAGGGATGCTTCTTCTATATTATAGCTTACGGTGAAACTGAGAAAAAAAAGCTTCATTCCACTAAGCAGCACCCTGAATGCTTGCTATATCAACTGGTAACCTAAGACCCAATGAAGCTACCTGTTCAAAGTGCAAATTTTCATTAATCTACCAGAATTCATTGGCCAAAGTCTAATTTCTGAACCATTTTAGAAGCACTGACTCAACACCAAATTTAAATTGTTCCCCAAAATTTTATCACAGCATGGCAGTAGAAGTAAAGTTCTGTTCTTCAAAATAATAAAAAGCCACCAGTACTGCCCACGTTTCCCTCCAGAAATATTAACATGCTTTTAAACAAAGCGATACCAGATTTTATCCTACCAGCTTTCAGTTGTACTCACGTGACTACCTACACACACTGAGATGTGAAATATTAGTAATTTCGCATCACACATGCAGTCCGTGCTAACTGGCTTATAAGCACAACATAAAAATTGCTTTCAGTCACAACAATTTCCTTCTTACCTTGCCTCCTTCTCTTTCAAAGTCGACATATTCCCGGGTTGGTGTCTGTCGCTGCTCCCCCTGCCAGCTGGCCGGAAAAAACTGGAGAGACAGATTGGTTCCTGTGGCCACAAAAGCCTTTTAGAAAAATCAATACAAACAGGATCAGGGAGCAAGACATTACATAAATTATGCAGGCAGTCATTTATTTTTACATCAGTTTATGTCTTAAGCCAGGCAGCATAGAGAATACTTAAAGTCAAAAACATGCACTCATCATTTTTCTTAAGTATTAAGTTACAAACATCTGATTCCATTTTGACAACATTTGCCATTGGCTGCTTCAGATATAAAATACAACATGGAATCAATACTTCTTTCAAATCAGTTTTGCTGACATTAGAATCTGTCCTTTCAGTTATGTCTGGATACCCTGCATCAACTTAGTACCTGCAACATTAAAAATTGCTCATGCTTTTTAAAGAGCTTGCACATCTCTAAAAGAAGTACTGCTGACGGAAAATGAACTCCTGAGACCTGTTACCAGGGACAACTTTTTTAGAAAGAAAAGGACTCCCTTCCTTTCACAATCTGCTTGTACCTAAATAAAAACTTATCTGAACGGAAATGTAAATATCCCTATTTTATCATCTACAGGCAAGCAGCATCAATATACAGCTCAACTAAACTTCACAGGACAAAAGTCCTCTTGCCACATTAAGACACCAGTGAAATCCAAATCAGCAGATGCTGTGTCAGTGAGAACAGGCAACCATAGGAATTCTCAGCTGCAGCCCTTTGTAAAAATCATTAAAGGGACTGACTTAACCATATTAGAAAAAGCATACACTGCTTTCAAGTAAATAATTTTCTATGGTTTCAAATGAAAATAAGATTCAGTCTTCTTTATAAACTCTGTATTTATTTGTATATCTTATCAGCTCCAAGCCATGAAGAGTATGTCAATTTCTAGACATGAAATAAAAAATGATTTTTGCAAGTAGAAGACAGATTCACAGTATTTATACCCTTCTCTGGTACACACGAGTATGTCCTGTAAGCTTGCGAATACTCGAACATGCTCCCAGAATACAGCTCTACTCAAAATCCCAGGATTAAATGTAATTTGGTGCAATCAAATAACTGTATGGATTACTGTGATCACTTAGATTTAAATGGTCATTAATCCAGAATACAGTTTTTCTTAAAAGCTATAAAAATATTACTCTAACAGTTGGAATTTCCTGACAAGCAGATCCCTTTCAAGCAACCCAGAATTCAGCAACTTTATGGTATAAGCGTACTGCTACCTATGACACAATAGCTCTACATGTTATTTAAGATAGTTCCGGTCATGTACTGCAACACTGTCTGTCACAGGATTAATACCTCCCATTTTGAAAGTAGAAGTGCTTTGTCTTGACTTTTTCCCCTCCGCCAAGGGAGACTAATACTCTGCAATCAGGTTCCATACCAGACGATGCTTAAAAGCAGATTTTTTAAATTTTTTTTTTTTTTTAAATCTCCTGTTAAGCACATTCTCAGTGTCATTAAAATTGATGAATCGGTCCTACTAATACTGGGGGGGATATTGTATTAGTACATTAATATTTGTTTGCCCTACAATACGCAAAGACAAACATTTCAATCAATGTAATAGAAGCTTCATTGAGGATACACTTGCACAAATAGGAAGCATCAAAACTGCGACGGCTGCAGACCATCAGTATCAGGCTGACTAGCTTCTATTATCCCTTTATTTTCTAAGTGATTCTATTTAGAGATCAACAAAAACATTATACCTATCTCCAAGTATTTCTAACTTATAAATCATCACCACTTAGTCTTTGCAAGAACAACCTTCTCACCTCTGAGCATCTTTAGCAAATACGTGTTTTATACTCCTTAATTTCTACACTTAAAACAAAATGCCAAGGAGTGAGATCTTCGAGTGTAAACCAGCTGACCACTGCAGCCCTCTGGACCATTCCAGTTTCTGCAGGCCCCAAGTATACTGGGTCAGAAGTACTGTACTTGCTTTCCGGGAAACCAAGGGAGACAGTGAAGTGCCCACACCTCCCTGCTTCCACCCCCCAACTTGTGCTAGAGGGCCATGAAAAACCATGGGAAAAATATCAGAAAAAAGAAGAAAATTCAAGTACACAAATTCCCACATCCTCATGGAGTCATGCAGGCAACATTTAAACATAGGCTATTTAAAAAGCTATGTAGATATTTATTCTCTGGATTTTTGAAGCCTGTTCCCTCCCTTTGAACAGATAAACCCATCCAATTAAAACACCCACATGCTTCTCAAATCAAAATCATAGGTCAATACTGAAAAACTCCAGAACAGTCTTGCTAGTAACCACACAGGACCACATGACTACACCGAACCCAACAATTTTCTTCTAGTAAAAGCAAATTAAAAAAAAAAAAAAAAAAAAAAAAAAATAAAAAAAAAAAAAAAAAAAAAATCACACCACTAGCTTGGTCTTAAACTTGAAAGTGAGAAAATTACGATTTTTTTTATACACAGCCTTTTTAAGCTCAGTCCAAAATGCTATCATACACATATGCCTCAAATTTTGCAGAAAGCTTATCAGGAGTACAAGGGTGATCTGACCCACATGTACACAATGTAAATACAAGTACCTTCCAAACAAACAGGTAGTTAGGAAGGCTCCCAAAACAAACTGAACATGTGATGTTATTTTCAAGTTAACCCGAAATCTTATTTAATATTTCACAGTTACTTTCTCAGTAATACTGGTAATTATTTTCTTTATTCAATCAAGGGTTATTTGACAGAAGTAACCAACAACCTACTGCCAGTTCTACATTAAATCCCTAAGCTGTTCTCTGGGGTTTTTTGCCTGCTTAAAAATACGTAACGTCATTTGCAAAGGCTCCCTTTGGAGATAAAAGAATAAATCCTTGACGTCTGGAAAAACATTCAGGACTAAAAAAAAGTAAAATTGCTAGCTCTTTTTAACATCAGTCATTACACATGCTACATTTCTAAATAAACCTGACTACTTGTGCTCTGGTCACAAAACAAAACCAGATGTTTCAGATCAAGAAATTTAAAGGCTGTTTTATAATTAAGCAGAAGTAAAAATACGTAGAACAGGCATCACTGGTTGCTTCCAAGGGATGAAGTTCTGGCAGAGAAAGACAGCAGCAGGCTTACAAGCACAAAGGTGAAACTACAGTGATTTCCCATTTATATAAATAACTCCATAGGCTGCATTAGAAAGCTAGTTTATAAGCTACACTTCCTTTTTTTTTTTTTTTAAGGGAAGAACTCAGGTATACTATGCACTTTCACCTGTTCAGGAACTTCAAATGCTAGCAACCTACGTTTTCCTCACCCACCCATTGTTTCCCTGGTGACTTTTTAAAGGAAGCAAACACGCACAATGAAAAATGAATGTAAAAAAAACAGTAAAATTAAGAGACTGACTACAGGGGACCTCTCACAAAATAATGTTACAGGTTCTAAGACCACAGGTAAAGAGCAGGGATAAGATTCAGCTAAAATAAAGATACTCAGTAAAAGATAACCATGTATTTGAGTGTATATTCTTTTATTCACAAACGCAAATGAACAAGATCAGCTGCAGTAACTGGTATTCAATTATATTTGTTTGGATGTGCATAAGAGTAATTTCATTGTGCATAAGAATAATTTTATTGTGAACTGACTAGCAATATCAATACCATGTGAAATTAAAGAATTATCATAAACCGGACTTGGTGAAAGTAGGGGCTATTTTTTACAGGAGGGGAATTTTTACCTAGTCTTTCCTTGTATGCTGTAAATGAAAAAGAGGTTACTTCTGCATTTTAAGAACAGCGAAGAGTTAAGAACTTAACAACAGTGCTCTGGGATACTGGTCCTATAGAAGGAACACATAGCAGAAATCAAACCAGGAAATAACTAGTTAGTTCTTGACTACTCCGAGCCATACTTCATCTCACTTCTTAATTCAGAAGAAGAGAATAGTCTAACCTTAATGAATGAGAAAATGGGGCTGAGGTTGTGAGTTTCAAAGCCTAATTTTAAAAGCATTTGATTTAGTTCACAAACACATCAAACAGCTCATTTGAGACTTTTAGCTAGTGCCTTCTGAACAAATTTTACTCATTTCTGAAAGCTACTGTTTCCGAAAAAAAAAAAGGGGGGGGGGAAGTTGAATACTGAAATAAGCAGCTTACAATTGCAACACGTGCCCTGGGAAGGAAGTACAGCCAGTTCGCACCCGCGGGTGGCTCTGAACGCTCCGAGAGATTTTCCTCACCTACCTATCACCCCCCTTTAACCCGACGGCGCTTTTACTGCTCTAGCCAAGGCAGAGCCCGCTGACGCCTTTTTGCGAAAAAGCACTATTCTTCGGGGGGAGAGAAGCGTTGCCTTTTAGCGAAAGCCTCCCTTCCCTCGGCGGTTGAAAGGCGGCAGATGTAGGGGGTTTTTTATTTTTTTTTTCCCCGAAGGAAAACTTTCCAGCACGGCGCGGCCACCCAGACCCGGCCGTGCACCGCGCACCGCCCGCTCCCGCCACACCCAGCGCCCAGCATTCTAGCTTAGTGACTTGGAAGCGTTGTTCCTCCTCCTCAAAGCCTCCCCGAAACTTTT
>NW_010972528.1:2810023-2810246 GCF_000737465.1 Haliaeetus leucocephalus | reverse complement strand
CCCCTTCCCTCCCTCTCCGACTTCCTCCCCGGCTCGTAAACTCCGGCCGAACAGCCGCACCATTCACAACTCCGCCGCCGCCGCCGCGCATGCGCCGCGGGGGCTCGCGCGCCTCCCTCCGAGGCGGGAAGCGGGGTGGGGGATGTGAGTCAGTGTCCCCCCACCCGGGCGTTGACTCACCCCTCGGGGCTGAGGGGAGCGGGGTCGCCGCCGGCGCCCCCCC
>NW_010972528.1:2768859-2810013 GCF_000737465.1 Haliaeetus leucocephalus | reverse complement strand
AACGCGGCTCGTCTCGATGGTTTCCGGCTTCCTGCTTCGAGGGGAGCAGCCTCAGCCCTGCCGCGGGCGAGCAGAGGCCGCCCCCCGCGCGATGGCGAGCTATCCCGTCACGGCGGGGACTCGGCGGTCCCTGCCGGGCCGCCCCCTGCACCTGCTCCCGCCGGCCCTCTCGCGCTGGGAGAAGGGAGAGGTGGCCGCGTCGTGGCCTCCTCACCCCCAGCCCACGGGCGGTGGCCGTGAGGAGGGGGCACGTAGGGAGGGACGGTGCTGGCGTCGCGCCCACCTCTGGCTCCCCTCACGGTCAGCGGGAGCTGACCCCGGCCCAGGAGCCAGTGCAAAGGCCTGGCTTAGCCCAAAGGATGGTCCCAGAACCGTACCCCACCGCTGGCAAAGGACCCCCCCGCCCCAGCCAAACACGGCTGTCCGGGGCTGCCTCGGTCCCTGGCCCTGTGCGGTGGTGGGAGAGCAGCTGCCGAACCGCGCACAGAGCGCAGGCGGCGGGCCTGTTCCCGAGGAGAGCAGAAGCACCCACCGCTTCAAAATGCACAGCAGGGCTGCTGGGTGTCTTTGAAATCTCGGTGTCAGCCTAGAGCAAAAAAAAACCACCCAAAAACCAGCGCTTGGGTTCACCAGCACTTCAAAAGTTCACTTAGCATGCGAGTTAAAAACGCAGCACCAAGGCTGCAGCCTGAATTCTTGCTTCTTTATCTTCACAAACAGGAATTTACAGGCGCTAATTCAATCAAGGAGCACAGCAGGACATACATCACCTGTCCCTAAATCCATTTTTTTCGTACATACCTTGATTACTTGCTCCCTACAACCACTCCCCCCTCCCCCCCCAGGTTTTTAGCAGCTCTGAAGCATCCTAAGGATAGCTGCACATGCCAAAAAACAGTTGGATATTACAATACCTATTGCCAACACAAAAATATTAGAGCGTATTAGATCTTTTGATAAAGAAATGAGGTTTTCTAATCTCTCAGTATTATGATCTTAACTTCACACGTACTCATGCAAATTAGAAGAGGGCAATGCTAAGGTTAGCCAGAAGGCATGATTTGAATCAAGTACGAGCAAATTAATAAAAAATGAGGGAAGTGTCTGCATCCCTTAACTAATTGTACACAGACTTCATTAAAAAAAAAAACTGTAGAATATTTTCTACATTTAGACAAAAACTTCAAAGAGAAGTTTAATACATTTGTGAACTGCAGATTTAGGCAGTAACTCCGTATGTGTTTAAGCTGTATCTTCCCATTATTAGTGTGTTACTGTAATCCAGATACGCGTGTAAATTCAGAAGTTAAAAGCACTAAAAGAACTGTTTTAAAAGCTTTCTTCAATAATAACCAAATCTGAGAAGAAAATACACTGAAAACATAAAAATGTTCTATATTATCTTGATTAGTTTAATACCAACCCCTTAAGAGAAATTCTCGTGAATGTCAGGCACATTTAAAGGTCCCAAAATAAGACATCTTTAAAAAAATCCATATCACTATTCATCTTACAGCAAGATCAATACCAAGAGCATAGACCTGCAGGAGAACTGCCAAGTTCATAAGGTAGAAATCCGCTCTCTTAACCCCCAACAATATTTCACTACTTGCTAGTACATCACCCAGTTCCCATCTCCTCACCCCCTCCCAAACTGACTGTGCCTTCTTCCAAAACAACAATTTGAAAAAAAAATTACCCAGATCAAAAGCAAGACGAGTGGTTGTAAAGCCCTAAAATAAGAAACTGGAAACATAATCACCTAGCAAGTTTGGGGTTTTGACCTTGGCATATATTTTTCAAGACTTTGGAAACAACATTAAATTTGACTGCTTTCCTCCACGTAGCTCTTTGTTTAATGTTTGTCATCCTGGAGTTTTCATCTCTCCACTGCAAAGGTTTTGTTTTAAATAAAGTGAGTCAATATTATCGGAAAGTCTGTAACAGATCAGACACTGCCTCTGTTTGTTGCCTCAGTTGGTCTGATGCAGAAACAGGATAGCTGGAAGGGGTGAGATGGAAGACAGTGGCACTGTATCATATTCTTCTGAATTTATCCAGTTTCTATACACTAAGCTGACACAAAACAAACAAACAATTCTTCTGCTCTGAAGAATACCTCCTTAGTGAAGGGAACTGATTCCTTTATATTGTTACAGATATAACTGGGAGAAAACAATTATTTTAGGCCTGTTTTCTCATCAAGGAAAGCTTATAAAATTGGAACAGCTCTTCCTCTCTCTACCCCATGCAGCCCCCAACATTTAACAAGGCAATTCAGGTCTTAAAGACAGAGAAGCTCATACTTTTTTTTGTTCCTAACTAAACAGAGGAGAGGCATGCAAATTAATGTCTTTGCTGCAAGAAAGGCTAGAGCATAATTTCCACAGTTATTTACCCTGTTTGGCCAGAGTCGCTGGCCACCAGCCAGACAGTCAACATAGATCAGAAGCAGCTTCGCAGGTGGTAGCTGGGAGACATGAGAGGGAAAGCTGAGGTTATCATGTTGGAGATGGGATACAAACTCATGGGAATTTTCCCCCCCCCCAAACTTTTTTTTTTTTTTTTTGGCTTTTAGCGCTATATCATCAACACACCAAGAAGAGCTAGAATCTTTTTCCTCATGCATAACTAAACATAACTGCTTCCTAAAGGTGTCTCAGCGATATCTCTGTAAACCCTTTCAGTGTAGCTGAGGCTGCTCAAATATTAGTAGACTTACCTTAGTCTGCAAATCCTTGGTCTGTTGATTCACAAGAACTTAGGCTGTTCATCAGGCCTCTGGGTGAGTCACCTTCAGAAAATAGAAATGGTCAAGCCTTGCAGGCATGCTGTTTCCAGAGTGATTTCTCAGACCAGACCCCTTTCCAAAATAAGATCTAACATGTTTACAGTGCATGGATAATTGAGACAGAATACCATTCAAAGATTTACAGATGGGGTGTTTTTGAGAAAGGGAGCTTTCTTCAAGTGACAAGTCCTGTGTGTACTATTCTTTCTAGACCCCTTCTCTACCATGTCTTTATAACATCTGGTTTCCCCTAGGTAGCAGTATTTGTTGAACAACTGCATGGCACCGATGTTACATTGTTCTCTAGACTTCACACGTGTGAGACGCTAATAAGCAAGACTCCTGCGTATCCATTCATCTATGGCAGCTGCAGCATAATCAAACACCAGTGTTATGTATATACAAGCTACTCTATGATTATAGATCCATTAATAAACTGTTTGCAAGATATAATTATGCACATTAGGTGTGAAATGCAATCCACTTACGCAAGGTCTATGCTTATGGGTTCTACAAAATTCAGGAAGGGGGGAGGAATTGAGCAGATGAATTGACTTCTTTCCCCCAGACTAATTTTTATTTTCCTTCTCCTACAACCAGTGCTCTCAGCCAGAATATCCTCACTGAAGTCATTCCACCAGTGACATGAGGTATTGCTGATCGGTTCATGGACCCACAATCACATGCGGAAACCATCCTGAAATGCTCTAACTCACCTCCAGAGCAGCCTTTCGTGTCTAGCCTGCATACGTCAGCATAAAGATCTATCTTATCTCAGGACTCCCAAAGCAACCCTAATGAGGAACATGGCAATGCAGAGGGCCATGAGCTATTGGAGTCAATTCACATCTGTGGAAGCACTTTACGCAGAGATGGATGTAGGTACTCCAAACGCGACAACACGCAGCTTTCAGGACTTGGCTAAATCCAAAGCTGATACCTAAACATCTTACATAACATACAAAGAGAGATAAGAGCCCTACCACAACAGTTAAACAAAATGATCTAACTTTGCATTCTGAGTGGGAAGCTGCCTACCAGTTAAAAAAATGCTAAGCATGGCAGGTACGAGTGAGGAAGCAGCACCTGATGTCTTTTTTTCTCTAAACCAGGCTACAAGACAGATGCATCTGTTCACTCCAGATACCAAAGCTGGAACCTTTTTCCTAAAAGATGCCTGCAGGTGCTACTTGAAATAACTGGATGGGGCTCTCCCTTATCAGAGCATGACTCCTGCCTGCCTTTGTTGTTCCCAAGCATTTCGAGTACTCAGACAGGACATATGAGACCCTTCCCACACTGAAGCTGTTGAAGACCAAATTTCCAGCCTCCCCTGCAAGCACCCTAGTCACAGTGACTCTCGCACTGGAATAGCTGCAGTCATACCTCTGGTTCGACCTGGGTTACTACCACAGCGCAACAAAAGACCTAAGTCTTCGTGGGCAGGCCTAAATGAAAAGCCAGTGAAAACAACCATCCTTTCCCAGCTGGCTGATTTGGACACCCTGGGCTATTTCTGGGTTTGAGCACTAGCAGTTTAACAGTGTGCTTCACAAAGAAATAGTCTTTGTTTCATTAACATACATGTGCAGCATCTCCCACAAAAGCATGGCCTGTACAGCCTGGACATCCACCTGAATACACTCTTCTGACACTTGCATGCCAGCAACTAATCATACAAAGATCAGGGACGTGCAGCTATGGAAGTACAGTGTGATACCAGGTACAAGAGTCTGATGTAGCAAAGGCAGCCTCTGATTATGGAGCTTGGCACCGTTTTAGAAAAACACAACATCATAATGAATTGAAAATCTGTTTAAGTTCTTCCAATTAACCAGAGGAATACTGGTGTTTTTCTGGAAGCCAACATGAAATGAAATGAAACTCAAGGACAACAGAACCAATTATTCTTCCAATGATGCAATGGAGGCAAAGGAACTACACAATTAGAGAACTACAGCAGATTATCCCAGAAGGCTACTTGACTTTCATACTGGTTATTGGAAACAGTGATGATGAGCGAAGTAGGTATACATTTCTATGATTCTGTGCTATCTATACATGTTTTGGCAATGGAACTATGCAGCTTTTATATTAAAAACCCTTTTTTCATTTTGCCAGTGACAGCACAAACTGTGAAAAGAAATATTTATCTGAACTCAGTCTCCATTGTCTGATGAGCAGAGGGCAGGACTGGGTGCCTCTTCCAGCCTTGCCTGTAGCCTGCTAAGTGACTTTGGGTATATCACTTCACCTCTCATGCCTCAATTCCCCCACCTATCAAATGACTCGAGATCTCCAGCTGAAGCTCTTGAGATGTCTATGTAAAGAGTCAGGCACTGTCATTATCCCTAATGTTGAGCAATGAGGAGAAAGTTTAACTAAGCACAAGGCATGACTCACCCAAGCCTACATACATAAAAGGAAGTGTTTAAAAACTGTCTTTGTGAAATTAGTTCTGAAGATGCTGTTATCGGCATACGGACAATGCTATAGGCACTCAACTGTATGTTGTTCAGGCACAGCTTTTTCTCCGTATTATCTACCGTGCTGCTATCAGCCACACTGTCTCATTACATAGCATTTCTTAATCCATTAAAAACTTCAAAAGTGTACGCATGGTTTGGGGGGCGGCGTGCTATGGTAGAGAGCCTTTTACACGTTTTAAAAAACATTAAGCATGAGACCTGAAAGGGCCAGACAAGATCTGTAATCTTGTAGCTGTTCTAGAAGTCCCTGCAGATTTTCGTATCTCAAGGGCTTCCAGGAAGCAACCTGAGGATGGACAATGCAGACGGTTTCAGTTCCTCAGGCCCAGCACAAGCCTGCTGTAGTACTCCAGCAGCTCAGAGTGGACACGAAGTTGTCTACCCAGGATATCCGAGGTTTTCTTCCACAAGAAGGAATCAGGGTGACACTAAGTGGTCACAAGCAGAGACCTTAAAGAAGCAGTCAAAACATGTATGTGCTCTAGTAGCCTCCAACAGCCAAATCTCTGTTAAGCTAAATGCAACATCATCTCTGTGGGTTAATTATATTTGCTCGTCTCCTGTTCCCAGTCTGGTTTTTTTTGTTATTTTGTGTGTGTGTCCCTTGTTAGCATACACAGCACTATAAGAAATTTGTTGACACAAACCAAGTTGGTGGCTGGTGTGAGAGAGGAACTCATGTACAGGACAGCACAGGTCCTGCAGCCATCCCTTCTTGTTCCTGCACGAGCAGCACAGGGTATATTCACATTCAAAGCATGGAAACCAAACACTTGTAGGCATAGCTGTTCATGGCTTGAATTTGAGATGATGGGGGAGAAAGCTAAACAGTGACTCAAAGCCCTGTTCTTGTTTCACATGTGAATGTTTATCACTGAGCAAGCTGTGTTATAGTCTGTAATACTTTTGATTATACTCAGTACAACTGTTAGAGGTGATTCAGTCTCAGTACAGCTAATGTCCAAGTTACTCTTCAGATTCAAAAGAAATTATTCTTGTAAGCTTTGAGCTATAATTCTTTCCTCTCATTGATCCAGTGGTGGAAAGCAATTGCATTTATGAAGCTTTTTTACCTTCTCTATGGTCAAAGCAGAAATGAACTCCCAATTGTAATCAAGGATTTGAAGACTTTGCCCAACTGAAATAAAAATATCAATAAACTTCACAGGAGGGGAAATTTCCTACAGGCATATCTTAGCTGAAAGTGTTTTGCTGGTGAGAAAAGAACTTTATGCACATAAAGATCTCTCTGTCCAAAATTCCATATTTGTTTAGAAGAGTCAGGCAATTCCAGAGGATTTATCAGCACAACTTGCATTAATCTTAATGAGAATTTTGTTAAAATCCCCTGTTCTGTTTCTAGGAATTTTTCCTGAAGATATTATAAGTTAAAGTTTTTCTACTGCCATTCAGTCCTCTTGGTCACTCACACTTTATCCGCCTTTACAACACATGCCAAACTTTATATTTGCCTCATAAAAGGCAGCAAAATGGTGACTTTCAAACCATTAGATTATTCTGAAAATCTTGTTCTTAAAGAATTAATTTCATTTTGAAGGTGAAAAAGTTGCAATGAAAGTTGCATTTCAGAACTGAGTAGAGCTCTGCTGTCGTTACACACTAAACACATTAAAACCTCACATTCCTGTACACCTAACACACCAGGCTGCCATGCCATATCATAACAAATAGATTGTCAGCTGTTCTATTGTGCTTTCAGAGAAATTAGTTCTCCACTTAGGTGAACGCAGAGTCTGGGAGACAAAAGTCATGAATCGCGTTGTCTAATTAGACATTCAAGGCTAGGAAGAGCTGCTACCATTTACAGATGGATCACCGAGAGGTGAAGTCTCTTGCTGAGGCCGATACTGGAAATTAGCAATATTTAAATTTGTGTCTCAAACCAAGTCCGCAAAGAAATATTCCTCTCTATCAGCACATTCCATCGCAGGCAGGTTTGGAGTGCTCTGGCACAGGGGGTGCCGACCGCTGCTTTCATTATGGAGCTCGCAAAGTTAAAAAAAAAAAAATACCTGGCTGCTGCTTTGGGGCTTTACCGAGCTCTGCCTGCCTCATGTCAGCTCCGAGAAAGCAAAGCCAAGCAAAGCCCATTTCTTTGGCGTGCTCTGCTGGGGGAGCTGCCTTTTCACCTTCTTTTAATACAGTGCTGTTATTGTTTTTGTTCCCATTGATCTTATCCTTTGAGAATTTGGAAGGGATTTCAAAGAGGCAGGGTGTTGATAGTAACTTTGTTTTCATCCTTCTCGTCTGTTGCTAGAGCTATTTGTTTTTACTGAATAGGAATTAGTATGGCCCCAATCCTCCACCATGATCCAAACGGGCATGCCCTGGGTCAGAATGAAGTCTTGTAGACTTTCCCTTGACTTCGTAAGAGCACAAGAATTTCCCCATGCAGATTTGATTGCACATTCCAGGTTGAAGGGTATATTTACAGCTGCCCCTTTGCCTTCTTTATGTCCCAAGACAGATTCCTCAGCACACTCTACCATAGGATTTTCCTATTAGATGCAGATTTCTCCTGCTCAAGTCTTTAGCGTTGTAACTTGCTGCATTTTTGTGCTTTGCTCCTCCTGTGCAGGCCTGTGCTTACCAACAGGAGGGAACCCAGCAAGATGTCTATGAGCCAATGCTACAGCAACAGCAAAAGAAACAAGGCACAAGAGCAGCAGAGGTTGCTCTTCACCTCTCAGTCACCTTTGTGGTCTCTGTTAGCAGCTGCAGTGTTTGTAGATGTCCAGTTAAGCTCAAGACTGACCCACAGAACAAGGAGAAACAAAGGTCACTTCCAGTTTCACCAGAAAGAAATTCCAGTGGCTACTCCAACCCCATAATCCAGCCGTGATAAATGTGTATCGAAGGCAGATCTGGTTTCATCAGAGATCTTAGATTTTGAACAGTCTTAACTGTTGGGGGGGAGGGGGGGAACGACAGACAATCCTTGAAAGCTGAAGGAGGAAAAGGAGGAAGGAGGAAAAATACAGCTCAAATACAAGGCTGGATCCTGTTGCGGGAGAGTTAACAAAAGACAGTGTTCTACCAAACACAGGCTGCTCTGGGGAGCATTAAAACAAAGGTAGGCTGGTTTCCTCAGGATTTGCACCTCCATTCTCCCCTTACACCCACAACACCTAATCTAAAGGCTTTCAAAGAAATTTCTGAAAGCCACTTTCCCTCCCACTCTCAAATTTACTTGAATTTGACCTGCGGACTCAACAATTTGTTGTTTAGGACAGCAGAAAAGAGGAAAAAAGGTGCACAGGTATAGTGATCTCCCACACTTTGCTTTACTATGAGTCCAGTGTCAAACTGAGTTTGTGCAGGGTGAGACTTTTTTGGACAAAGTCCTTTCAGGACAAGGAGAGTGACTCCTGAACATCTCAAAAGAAACATCTCAGGATCAACTGAGATTCCCAGGCTGGAGCCAGACCAACCAACCCATGTCCGCCATGGAGAGCTGTCATTTTGGGGAGGGTTAGCACCTGGTTGACTGATCTTCAAGTCACAGCCCAGCCCCCAGATTTCAGATCAGAGCAGTCAATATTTCCAAAAATAGTCCCATCACCAAAGTTCTCCTGTTCAGCTATAATGCAGCAGTATCATTCCCTAACCTCGTTCTCAGAAACAGCTGAGATTTTTGGCTGCATTTTAAAACAAAAAGGCAAAGAGGAGGAAAAAAGCAGGGGGTGGAAAACAGCTTGAGGGAAATGCCTGGCATGGAAAAGCTTTAGCCTAAATAGCTGAGCTTTGGCAAAGCTGTAAGCAGTCAGACTGCTTCTTACAATGAAAACCACCCGACACACTTGACTGGTGCATACCCACTCATATAAACGCAGACACCTCTTGTATCTACAAAAACCTCTGCTCCACAGTGGATAGGGTGAGCAGTAATGAATGGGTTCAAATCGCAGCAGCAAGGTCAAGATTAGGAAACAGGAGAACATTTAACTGTAAAGATAACTTGAGTCCTGGAATAGATTTCCCAGGAGAAGTCAGTTTCCATCATGGGAGGTTGTCAGAAGTGGAGCGCAACCGTCTCTACCGTAGCAAAAAGCAGTTAAAAAGTGAAACAGGTGACACATCAAGACCCCACGGTATTTACTCTATATGCAATCATTTACACATGCTAACAATGAGCAATAATGTTCTTTCCTTAGTAGAAGGATTTTATAACTGTTGAAGTGATCTATTTTTCACATCTGTGTTTTAACAGAGACAATATCTCAACCCCCACCTGACAGAAGTGAGGAAGCAGAGGCACATGGGAGTTGCACGACTTGTCCATGCTCATAGAAAACCAGTTTGGGTAGGGATGATGACACCAGCATTTAGAGTTCTGCATTCATCACTTCTCAACCCAAATCATTCTTCTCCCTGGGAATTTCAGAAAAGTTCACACACACATTTTCACGGCCACTGATTGATGGAGTTCCTTTTTTTGGCTGCTTCTTCTGCTCTAGGGTTTATCAGAGCCCAGTACCCTAGGATCTCCTTACAGCTACCTCATCCTCTCTTTCTTTTCTCCAGCCAGGGGATTTCCAGTCTGTTTTCAGATCCAAGGTTGCATACATCCCTTTTATCTAGCAGTCTGCTGTGCTTCATCTTTCTGAGGAAAGATCCTGGATAGGAGCTTTTCCTACCTGTTTTCATCATCTACTTTTCAACTCCCTCCCTTCACTTGCAACCTGACAGGTGTTCACTGTGTGTCTAACTACTTCATAAAATGGGGATTCCTATTTATTTGCTGTTTCTGTTCCTTCTCTTTCAAAGGCTTCATTTTAATTGTAGAAAGTCAAAGAGGAATCCTTTGGGAATCAGAGGAAGCCACTTGAGAGTGTCAGAAGATTCAACCAACAACATCCTACTGCTGTCCAGCCAAGGATGTCTGGTGGGCAGCTCATGACCCTGGGAACAGCTTGTTTCCTCACCACTTCTCTTTTGCTCTTAACAGCAGCTTCCCTGATGTTATCATGTACCAACAAATTTATAAGTACCAGTTTTGAGCTTCACAGATCTTTTGAGATCCAAAGGTTTTTGGTTTCTTCCACCCCATTGTCTTTTAGACTTGATTTTCACATCCTTCATATTTATTCATATTTATGGTCATTTTCTCAGTAGCACCAAATTGCTCACCTGTTTTTCTTTGGTTTCCCTCTAGATGGGAAACAGCTACAATTAATTCAGGATCTGTTCTTATTTTGCACTCTGCAGACTGATTTCCCACACTGTTGGATCCCAGCCTCTATCACATCTGCTCTCACTCAGTTTGGCAACGCACTCATTTTCCACCGTGGTATCTTAATGACTCTTTTCTGCTCTTGTAAGGAGTCTACTGCCATTTCAGAGTTTTGCCCTTTAATATGTCTTTACCTGCCAGGAACCTGAAGCAACATTCATTTCCAGAGATTAAGACCAGGTGGGCTTTTCATGCTACTGTTTTAGGGTCAAGAAGGGGTATGTTTGGCCACCCAGTTTAGGCTTCTGCCTCCAGTAAAAGCCAAGTACAGT
Source organism: Haliaeetus leucocephalus (assembly GCF_000737465.1). Taxonomy (NCBI): domain Eukaryota; kingdom Metazoa; phylum Chordata; class Aves; order Accipitriformes; family Accipitridae; genus Haliaeetus; species Haliaeetus leucocephalus. The sequence goes on along the minus strand of NW_010972528.1, from coordinate 2,799,207 downwards.
TTCAAGGGATTCACACCTTCAGCTTCACTAGTAACCAGTCTGGATAAAAGTGTGCTGAAGACAACCTGCAATGGCACTCAAGGATTACCTTCCTGACAGATCTGCCTGCAGGCAGCATAGTCCTTCATCACCTCCAAGGTAAAGCTTGCAGATTGTTATGAAGGGGAAAACAAGCTTAACTAACTGTTACTTTGCAGCTCCTTCCCAGTTAGTGAGTTGTCACGGCAGACCTGTTTCTCTCTGCCAAAGGAGAGACATAGTCTGGGCACCACTCAGCTGAGAGGGGATGAGACAATGACCAGGGAAATTCTTTTTAGCAGAAGGTATTAATTCAAGCACTTTAACTTTCATGTAAGAGCTGCTGATAAAGCATTTCAGAGTAGAGCTTTAAGGTCCAACTCTCCCTGTTTCAAGGTGTGTCACCCACCACAAGGTCTTGTAAGTCTTGGTTGCAAAAGGCTGAATTTCAGTGGGTTTTCTCCCCTAAGCTGTACATGGCTGGAGTTTTATCTCTCATAGAAGAAGCCGTAGATACCTGAAAGTGTCTCCAGGAAGCAAATTCCCCCCGAGAACCACAAAGCTGGGAAAAGCCTCCACTTTCCGTCCACTAAAAAAATACCCTAGTCATTTTAAATTCAATCAGTTACAGTCCCTGAATTACTTCGGAGCACGTTGAAATTAAAGCTCGTTGAGTCAGTCCGGTCTTTAGGTAACCAGAGCTCAGTGTTAAAGCCACACACCACTACCATCCCCACCCAGGCACAGGAGTACAGAAAGTTCTAGCAGTGCTCTCCTGTGGGTCCATTTCCCAGCATTTATCATGAACATTACATTTAGGAATAATGTGATTGTCAGCAAACATGTAACAAAAGCCCAGGAGCACTGTGCAGTGATTGAACTCACTGCCTGGGAGCTTCTTGCTCCCGCAGCTGCTGCCTGTGCACCAGCTTTCACTCTGCTTCATGTGAAGGGCATGCAAAGTGCTTTGAAAGTCATGTTTTTCTCTGAAGCTGCCTGTAATCCACCTTTTTTTATGCTTACGTAGGCAAAACCGAGTACCTCGGGCGACTAGCTGGAGTCCCAAGCACAGAGGCAGGCTGTTAAACACACTGCTGCCCTTGGTTTGAAAGCACCATCCTCCTCCACTTCATTTCTCAAACACCAGTATTTAATGAGAAACAAGAGCTTTTCTCCAAGGAAAGCGACATTGCCACAACACAGAAGTGAGAAAACAGGATCACGAGCCCCAAGTTCTTAGATGAGTAAACATAGCAAGAAGCTACATTTAAAGTACAGTCAAAGCAGAGGTGTGCATGAATATGGACATAAAGCTGGGACTCTCCATCTCAATTCCTCTGCACTGCCTTTGAACTGAAGAGGAAGTGCTCGTGGCAATGCAGGATGCAAAGCTGATTATGCTTTGCTCTGTAAGAAAACATATGTAGCCAGGGAACACATGACTGCCGAAAGATTAAAAGGAGACTCAAATTCAGCACTTTGTCTTCATTAGCAGTTCCACAAAGTACTCGCTTTTTTTCATCCTGCTTTCTCTTCAAAGACTTCAGAAAACACATTAGAAACAGTTAAAAAAAAATACCCCAAATCCTGAGAGCAGAGGTAGGGAAACTGAGGTGTAGTTTATGTTCCTGTTCAGCTGCATAAAATGGGCTAGAGTGAGGCAGCAGCTGCAATTCAAAGACCTCAAGTCACAGCCTCTGCCTCCTGTAGCAGCTAGGTATATTCCCACCAACTATTTGCTTATAGGTTTGTGAAAGCTGCCCAGCATTGAACTCTCCTAATGCATCCTTGCCCTATTCTCTCCTTAGTTGACCAAGTGTTTCAGAAGCTCTTGGACTCTTACAGAGACCATGTTCCCTCTCTTGCTTTCCTGCATTTTCCATTAAACTACTCAGAAACTCTTTAAATACCTTTGTTGTCTTTTTGATTTCCTAATTTTCACTTTAAGCACGTGAAGCCTTTGCTATGACAAGTGTTCCCCAGCAGCATGCCTGTTTCTCTGCCGATGAACCTCTAACTTAAATGTAGTGCCGAGCATCTGTGAGAGATGGATGTTCAAAAAGACAATTACAGTTTCTTGGGGCATTGAGCCAGCAGCAGCTATTAAAAGTCATCTGGGGCAGAAGGTGCTCCAGCTGCTGATGGCTTGGAGGTAAAGGAAGGACCACTTTTCCATTTCTGGCACTCCCGTTGCAAGCAAGACACACACACCTAGCACAGAGCTCAGAGGTACTTCAACAGCAGCGAAACATAAGCTTCAGCCTAATTTTTCTTCCAAAGTTTCATTACTCTCGTGAGATATTCTTGCAAGATGTACTGTCCTAGCCCTGAGGGGCTGGCTTGTCAAGCACAGCTTTATCCTGACTTGTAAAGGCAGAAATACTAGATCAAGAGCAGCTGCTTTCTTTACATTGCCAATATGTTTCCAATGACCAGTGCTTGCGCTGTGCTCACCGGTACAGCCCCAGTTCAGGAAGACATTCATTCAGCACATGCCTAAAAGCCATCGACCTGAATGAGACTCAAGCTTATGCTTCAGATTTGTTCTGAATCAAGGCCTGAGAGATGGGATATTTTTTTCTGCTCGTTTAAACACTGAAACCCAAGACTGTAACACAGTACATTGAAATGTCCCTCTACTGCTGTTCCATCAGCTCATGAATCTTGTGGAAAGGCCATCAGTTACAGGTTGCTGCAACTGTGGTAAAAACTGAACCTTACATTTATCTTTCCACAACATACATTAATGACTAAGATGTACGATGTTTTCTTGCTATCAGATTTAGAAAAGTTTGGGAAGCTTGTGGCATATGATGGACTCTTTGAAATGTTTTCCTTGGATTGAGTATCAGGTTGCATTTTGATTAGGAGAAATATATATTGGGGGAAGGCAGGCAGTGATGAATTAACAATTTCCTATCGCTTTCTCAGACTTACTATTCATTTTAGGTGGAACAAATTTGCGTCAATTGAATAATTCCATAGAGGCATTGATTTATTTGGAATTGAAAGGTATACTAAAGAAAACATTCAAAGAGTCTTAATCATAAGAAGTATAGTTTTGATTAACTCTAGGATTTAAAAAAAAGGACCAATTATTTTCCAAGCTGTGGCAACTTCCAAAAAGCTTTCTCTTTGTATCAACAGTTTAGGTTGAGGCATGTTTTTTCTAAAAACCAGAACAGCACTTTTTGGGTTTCTACCATGCAGCACTAACACCAAACTAGCCTCATCTGTCATGTTCTGCTGCTGTTTGCCTTTATGATTATTTTAATTAGAAATACCCAAAGGGGCCAACATTGGCCCCCACCCACACCGAAGTGGGGATGCTAAAGACAAATACGAAGTTACCCACTGGAACCAGCGCTTGCTTCCCCGATAGCTATTACCCTCTCGAGAAGGCTTTGGAAAAAGCAGCTTACAATAACATTCTCCATCACTCTAAGGGAAAAACAATTGGTCTATATTTAGGTTGAAAAATTAAACAGTAGTAAACCCAGTGAATTATAAGCAAGCCTGACAGTAGTGCTCAGAGGAACACAGCCACAGATGAAGGGTCACACCAGCAGTGGTCTGCCTGTGCTGGCCACTGTCAGGAAGATGTCCCCAAGCAGGCTGGTACCCGCAACCACATTTCCAACACCAGAAAAGCGTGAGTAAAAGCCCCAGCGATGCTGACAGCGTCTTGCTCTTCAGAGGTACCGATCCAGCTGAAGCCATGTGTTCAATCGCATGGAGGGGATGATTTACAGCCCAAGCTGTTTTAGGGACCAGCTGCTGGAGACCATCTCCTGCAGAGCAGGGGGCTGAGAGAAGGTAGCTGCAACCCTCCGTGGGGGCAGAGAACTGCTACCTCCAACGATGCTCCAGCCTGTTCCCAAGCCCATATGATGAGACGCACAAGCACCACCCACCGCACCTGCGCCGTGGCATCCGCACATGCCAGACCTCTGGCAACTTGGAGCAACTCTCCCAAATGGTGTAAGACCCACTGGTGCCTCCCAGCCATCCTGAAGTAATTCAAAGTCTGGACTAATGCTGTTTCCCAGGGCTCCCTATACACTACCAGAAAACAGGTATGCAAGAACACATAAATTTAAATGAGGAAAGGGGCTGTGGATCTTTTAGATTTAAATGAAGAATTGGATCATGTGCAATAATTACAGCCTCTGCAGGCAGTAAATGCTTGAGTCAAGTTCACACTCCTTTAATTAAAAGGGCTATATCTCCTTCCACGTTAAATATCCTCATCTAAATAATGAACTTTCAATACACACGACCCAATAAATACTGCCTCCAGATTGCATATTTAGTATCTTCAATAAATAAGGCTGCAATTTCAACTACTAACTAGTTATGAATAGCAGTTTAAAATAACAAAGCAACCATTCAAATGCAAAGTTAAAATGGCATTTCAAGTTCTAAAATTGGGCCCAGAGACTCCTACCTCTCCATCACGCTGAGCTCAACTTGGCCCTTGGGTTCAAGCTAATTGGAGCAGGCTACAGATGGCCAGAGCACAACCTCCTCGGCTTTGTTTACGGAGGAAGCTCTTCTCATTAGATAGCTGGATGGGCCTGCACATTGCTGGGAGACAAATATATGGACTTTCACTTGTAGGTCAGCAGTTCAGATCTGATGGGGATGAGTAATGACAAGCTAATTGATCTCAGATGGCCATTTGGTGGTCTCTGCAAAATGAATTTGGTGGTCCGGGTTCATGTCTCGGGGGACGAGCATCCATGTCATACAAAAACCAGCACTGAGCAGCTCTTCTGCAAGTGCAAGGTCTGGAAGGAGACATGAAAAACACCCTCTTTTCTTATTCTTAGAGGGGGTCCCTTTGCGGCAGGGCTGGAGCACACCAGCAGTTGGAGTTAAAAAGTTGGCTCTTGCTGAGAAACTTCACAGCAGCTCTGAAGAGATAGGCTGCGTTTTCTCACCCTTCTCCTCCACTCCCAGCAGAGGAGATGAAGGTTTGCTAACAGCCCCTTTGCGTGTTGGGGAACTTGATGCCCACGCCTAATTGGAGAAATGCTGACAATGTTCTCTTCTAATCAGAAACTACTGTTTGCATTCTGGCTCTCTAATAATATATCCCCTGCCCTTCCAGGATACGAGGAAAAACGTGACCCTTTGCAACTCATCTACTGGCTAAAATTAGTGATTTTTAGCAGTAATGCATTTCTTAAATTATATCCAGTGGGGCAGAAAGAGCCTCAAAAACTCCTTCTCTCAGGAGGGTCATTTATTCTCGCAGAAACGTTAAAGCATATATCTTTCTGTCACAGCTCTGGCCCTCAGAAGAATTTCTAGATACAGTATTGCTTTTTTTATTTCTTTCGTTTAAACATTATTAATTGCCTCCCCAGCCCTCTTCACTGAAAACAATTGTCTGGGGTCAGACTTGAGGGCTGTTGTTTCCATTCCTGCTATGCACAAAGGACCGCTTCATTACAGAGCCTTTCTGGAGGAGCTGCAAACGGACTGATCCTGCTCTCCCCATAGCTCCCTGGGCTAGCTGTTTTAATACCAAAGTTGCTCAGCAGGTTTGCTCTTGATTTGCAGGGACAGGCAAACCTCAGCCTCTCCAACAGGATCGACCTAAAGCCAGAAGTACCAAGGCTGAGATGTGCCTCCCAACAGGGCTCCAGAGCAAAGGGGGGGCCGATGCATCCCCCATTTCCTAGCTGGGCTCCTCAGAAGCAGCAGCTCGAGCAGGTAAATGAGGAGGACACCTCCTCCCCAGCACGGACGGCCAGCCCCACAGGCATTTCTGCTTGGCTTGTCCCCATGGGAAGCCACCTTGGAAAAATGGTAAATACTCCAAGGAGGAAGTCTGCTCAGGTTGGCGGGGAGGTGAAGCACTGGCTTTGTTCTCTGTCCCAGATGCAGCACGTGGCCTCGAGCGAGCCCGTGAGCACCAGGGTTCCCACACGGCCGTGCGGGCAGGTGTGGGCACCGGCTCTGCCTGCACACAGCCCCGGGTGCCCGGGCAGGTCCGGCTGGGCAGGCACAAGGATGGAGACACCCAGCACTGCTGGCACCCGCAGCAGGGATGGGATGGCACGAGCTGTACTTCTCCCCTTTGTGCCCTGAAATGGGCAGAATAATGACTGGTTCGTTAGTGGTGGGAAAATACACGGGGGCGCTCAGAGGGAAAGTGCTGGAGAACCGGAAAGTACTGTATTTGCATGTATAATGGCCATGTTTGCTGCTCCCTCCCCTACTCCCCCTCACCTTCCCCTCCCTGTTTCTGCTGCCGTAAATTAGGGAACAGGCAGGAGGTGCGCCTATGCTCATCTGCTGGTAATTTGGTTGAGGCAGGGTGTAGCCACAGCATGCAAATAGACTCTTTGCTTCCTCTTCTGCCTTGAGCAGGGTGCCTTTGCACCCATCTCTGCTGGCGAGGCCAGCAGTGAAGAGCTACATGCCCAGCGCTGGCCACTGCAATTCCTTGTGGCCAACCCCAGCTGAGGCAAAGCTGGCCAAGGATGATCCTCTGGTGGCGTGGAGGCAATGTACCAGGTCCTGCGTTGCTTCCTTCCCCATGGTGAGTGCACTGGGGCTTCCCAACAGCCCTTCCAGGAGGGCACTGGTAGGATTTCACCATTCACATAATTTTGGCCTGCTTTAAATTAGGAGGGCCCAACTGGGACACAGCATGGGATTGCTGAGGCCATTCCTCCCGGCACCTCCCTGCCTGCTTTGGGGGCACACAGGGACGACCGGGAGGGCAGTCCCACACTTGAGTCATGAGCTGCCCAGCTCTCAGCCCACTTCCCCCAGGCTGTCAGGGCCACCATGCTCCCTTGTGCACGCTTCGTTCCTGTGCCAGCTCTGGGCAGGATTTATACTGGAAACAGCTTGTTCCAAGTTCAAAAACCTCATGCTTTCCAGGAGGGTACCAGCACAGCTCTTGGCAGGGGGAGGACTAACCAGCACCTAGCCCTGCAGATCTCACAGTGGCTGCACCTGGGTGGGACCAGGACCCTTTCAAGGGGTGCAGTGGGCTGCAAGGACCAGGCAGAGGAGACCCAAGCTCCCAGCAGGCATGAGAAGTGATGCGGGGAATGGTAATTGCCCTCTAGATCTACTACCACAGCTCCTCGCCTTCCTGCTGCTGTGGTTGTTGTTGTATTCAAATCAAGGACTGATGTCAAAAATAACCACAGCTAATGCCACTTGGTCCTCCTCAGCTGATTTGTTTCAGCCAGCAGCAACCACATCCCTCCCAGGTGCCCCAGGGGCTGGGGTCTAAGCAAGGACCCTCTCCCAAGCTGCTGCACTGTCCTCCTGGGTGACATAAGCCACATAAGCCAGTGCTGGGGTCAAGCAGGGCCTCAGCCTTTTCTCTTCCCTTTCCAGCATGCAGGGGGCAAGTTGGACTAACTCTCAAGCAGCCTGGCAAGGAAATACTCAATTTATTTGCCCCCAAAGCAAGCCCTCCCATAGCAGTGGCTGCTCAATACCCCTGTGCCAAAGCACCTGGCTGCACGCAAGCAGCAGCACATGAGGAGGCCACCTGCAACATCTAGGATGTTTAGCAGGAGAGAACATATAGGTGTATATGCTCTTTACTCTCCTACCTCATTGTAAAACAGTCTTCCCGCAAGGCCAGGTTCACTCATCTCAGTGCCTCTGGTGAGCTTGCAGCATGGTAGCACACATGGCTTGCCACATGAAGAAGAAGAAGCATGCCTGGTCCTCCTCCATAGCAGGAGGGGAGTTTGAAGATAGCCTACAGGGTTTTGTGACTCTCAAACCCCCACAAATCTCAGCTGAGAGTCTGCCAGTGCATTTGGTCCAGTGTTGGGTTCAGGACCAAAAGCTTTTACCCCATCCCTTTCATGCAGCATCTTTTACTCTTTCCATCAAAGCTTCTCTCCAGAAGCTTGTGGTTCAGCACCAGGTGATGCCAGCCTGGGAAGAGCTGCCCTCTGGTTTCAAAACCTTTCTATAGGCACACACACAAGCACACACTCTTGCATTTGTGCTTCCAGGCCCTGCTCACCCCTGCAATCAAACAGCACATTTCTAAACCACCCCAGGGCAAAGGGACATTTAATTCTTAGTGAAGTCTCCACACGCAGATGCCAGAAACTCCTTAGACCACTCTGTTGCTACTTTCAGGCTTCTGGACTAGAAAGAAAATCCCCCCTCCAAGATCCATCAACTACTCCAGCAGTTGCTGAGAGCCCCAACTTCTTTTTCTGCAGGCAACACTCCTGTTTTAGCATCTCCCCGCTTTGACACCCAGACCCACAGCATAGCCCCACAGAGGAGAACACCCCACAAGAAGCAGCACCACCACACTGCTCCATATTTACCTGTTCTGCAGCATCCCTTTCCTTTCTGTAGGGAGCAAAGGGTCAAGCATCTCCTTAGCCTGAACTCAAGTGCACAACCCCTTTTTCTTTACAGAAGCACCACAAACAACCCTATAAGCACACACTGAGCCTGGCTGCAGCCTTTCATACTCCTGTGGGCAACTGCCTGATGCTCCTCAGGTGTGGGGCTCCATGGGTGGCTGGGACGAGCCCTTCCCCACACTCTTTCCCAGGGCAGGGAGGGGGGTCTGCCTGCCCCTCAGAAACCAAACTCATGGACCACCCTCCTGCTGCCCACCCCCCTGTTCCCAAAGGGACCCTGGCTCCCCGCCACGTCCCGCCGTCCTTTCCCACCTCATTTGCTTTGGCCTCAGTGGTCCCATCTGTAAAATGGGGCTGTCGTAGCTCCCTTGTGGAGCTGGACGGGGGCTCAGGGAGTGCCAAGAGGCTTACCGCCAGCCTGGCAGCCCCCGGGGACCCTGCGCCCAAGGCCACCACACTGCTGGTCAGAGGGCAGGGTCCCCGAGGGGATGCCCCTGGGGGCTGCTCATCCCCCAGGGAGGATTCAAGGGTTAATTTTCCCCTTGAGTAAGGGAAGCTCTGGGTTTGGTTACGAGGGAAGCGGGTGCCCACATGAGCAGGGTTAGCCTCATGTTTGAAGGAAAGCCGTTGTCCGGAAAATACATGTAATACAATAAGCAGGTTTAATATTTTTTTATACTGTACATTTTTCATAATAAGGCCAGGGATACGTTTTCCGTGCATTGTAGAGAGGCAGATGTAGAGACCTGATGTTTGGAGTCATTGAAAACTTAATGCTTCTCAAGAGAAGGTGGGAATTTCTGTGTGATAAGAGCTCGAGCCCATTGCAGGGCGAGGGAGGGTGCTGGCAAGGTCGTCCCCACACCTCCCAGCAGGTTCAGAGCTGGTGCCCACTGGAGCTAACTGGGCAGCTCATGCTCCATTTGGATGATCAGATCAGCTCTCCAAAGGCTCACGGGCCAGATCCAGGCTGTCTAACATTACAGAGGAGCCTACGTTAGCCGGATGCCCGGTTTCCCCCAGAAGATACAGGGTGCAGGGCAGGAGGGAAAAGGCTCTGCGGGTCACTTCTGCCTGCGATGTTTTCCAACCTTTTTTCCTGCCTGGCCAAATGAAAAGAGCTCGTTTCTAAATGGTAACATGTGGCAAACGATCCCGACAACAGATGGGAAGAGCCCAGCATGATTTTCCGTGGGACACAAGCCTTCTCCGGGTGTTTCCCAGCGATGGAAATATCACCTTCAGATCAAAAAACCAACCTCGCAGCAGAATGCAACCCAACGGCTGATTTATCTCGTGGAAAAGCCAGAGGTGCCTATCAAAAAGTAAACTTATAAATAACATTGTGTTGATGTTCTCTCAGTTTATAAATGTGCCCACTCACTCCACAACTGGGGGAGGACTTTTTTTTGGAGGGGAGGGGGGAAAATGGAGCAGGGGGTGATCGTGAGCTCTCTTTTTTTGCGTTAAATGCAAGGAAGAAAAAAACCAGCTCTGCATATGGAGCTACCTGGGCTTAGCTGCTGCAGGAGAAAACAGCTCTCCCCTTTGCTCCAGTGTCCTCATGCCAGGCTCCTTGCGGCTGCCTGCCTTTGCAGGCTCAGCAGCAAGCCCCGGAGCCTCTCGTTGTTGCATTTTTCACCCGAGCACTCCCAGAGCAGGCAAACCGTGCTGGCTGTGCCCGTACTCCACAGTGTACCCTGGTTTCTGGCTGGGTTTTACTCCTGGATAAAGATCGATTGTTATTTTATATCAGAAATCCCCATGGCTGCAGCTCACCACCTTCCCACGGGCGAAACAAATCATGCCTTAACCTTCCTTGCACGGATGCCTTTGCAGGGACTAAGCCAGAGGAGAAGGCGAGCTGCATTTGGCCACCAATGCGTGCGGCTACGGTGCACCAGCTCCTAAACCACTTGGCACTTTGGCTGCTAAAACACAGCAACAGTATTACCTTGCTGGGCAGCTGATTGCAATGGCTGCTTGTTTAAATAAGAACAGCAACTGCCTTTTTCCATGCCGGAGAGGAACAAAATAAGGCAAGAAGTCCTGCTTATCATGTTGTGACGTTACGTGCTCCCAGACGTACGGGACGGGAGGTCCCTGGGGGGGGGTCTGGGGGCACACGCGGAGCAGCTTTGCCAGCCTGGTAGAGGATCTCAGAAGAAACACAAAAATCCGCATGTGTGACTTGGAAGAAGAGACCCGGTTGCATCACAGCCCAGACCAGCTATGTCTTGTGAAACCAAGCCATGATTAAAACAACAGACGTGTTTTGGTTTGTCTTCTTTTTTTTTTTTTAAAGTGCTTTAGATCTCTCATTGAGGAAAGCTGGGAGATGACTCACCCTTGGCTTACAGACCCAGGGGAAAAAAAAGAAAGAAAAAAGAAAAAACCAAAACCCAAACCATTTTCTAACCAAATGTTTCAATGCATTTGTTTTTGGCGTGCCCATCGGCAGGCTGCGAGACCAGCCCTGCGAAGCTGCCTGCCCGCCGCCGCACACAGCTTGACTTGAATTTTGAGTAATCCACACGGGCTGCTTGATGTGGTTGAGCCTGGCAAGAAATGGGGTCGGTACAGGTGAACGGCTGTGCTCTCTCTTTCTTCCCCATCTACACAAACTCGCCACCATCTGATGGGCAAGACCTGGGCATCCCGCTGCCATGGACCGGGGTTATGTGGCCGTCCCTGCCACGAGCCTTGGGGAGGTCAGGATCTGCCCCGGGACGTCTCTGTAGAGGCGAGGTGGATCTTGATGCTGTTTACTGGGAGCTCGGGGAGGCACCTTTGGCAAATACATGAGTAAACATGTCTAATCGTTGGTTGCAAAGTCCCCCAAGCACCGTTTATGCCTAGACGGTGCGGACCCCGGGCTCCACCTCTGCACGGGCACGTTGGGCACGTCCCCGCCTGCCCCCGTCTCCCCTATGCATGGGGGGGAGGCACAGGGTACCCCCAGAAAAGGAGGTTGCAGATGGGCTGTGCGAGAGTTAACATCGAAAGGGAGAGCAGAAAAAAGCTCAGATACTTCAAAAGCCTCTGGAAGGCTTCTGAACATCTCATACCAGTAATCTAATAGAAAATTATAGGAATTACCTCCAGTAATGGGTTGATCTTGGCTTTGACATTGCTTTTAGCCCCAAGCTCCGTATTAAGTAGGCCAAAGCCCACAGAAACGCTCTGTATAGATTATTGCTTAATAAAGCAAACCAATGTATTTTTCTCAATAGGTTTCAGCATCCTCAGCTTCAGCCCAGGTTCCTGGAGAGAGCTGGGGCGTGCGTGGAGGGGTGAGCCTTTCTGCGGGCAGCCGAGGAGCCCAGTTCTGCGCTCAAACACCCCCTTCCCACAGTGGAATTTGGGGCTTTTTTGGGTCCATAGGTGGGTTGTACAAGGTGGGGGAAAAGAAGGGTCGAAAGGTAATCAAAGCTCTTTGAGGGATAGGAGCGGACTCTGCGCCTCATGCCGGGAGTGGCATTTGACCCACCACCGTTCGTTAGAAAGCCACTTTGGAGGAGAAAGGTGAGGGCGATGCTCAAGGGTTGCTGAGGCCTGGGGGGAAAAATCACCTTACAAACCCTCCAAACCACCCAGAGGGTTTTGCGGAGGGAGGAGGTGCTGTGCGGGGCCAGAAATGGGGAATGAGCAGAAACCTCAGCGAGCCAGCGCACCAAGGCAACTACCAGCAAGCGAGCGGGATGCTTTGCGAGCCGAAATCATCTTTCTTTTCCAGACAAAAAAAACCACCTCAGAAGCTCTACCCTGCTTCTGAGCCCAGTGCCTTTGTGTGCTGGATCTCTATCAGAAAAATATAGCATTCACCCAGGGGTTTTTATTTAGCGTCCCTGCCTTTGTGCCAGCAGACCTTGCATGGCAGGTTCAGTGACTTTCCACGGGGCCTTAAGAATTCAGTTTTGCTTTTAGATTTGCTGCCTCTAGGCAAGATGTAGCAAGTTTTTATGCACATGGTGCCTCTTTGTCTGCGTAGTGGTCTCATGCATAACAAGGAGAAGAAAAACAAAAAATCTATCTATATAAAGGATGCTATTGTGTGAAATTATTAAGTAACAGGGGAGCTGGGGCGGGATTTGCCCACACCCACGCGCTGCCAGTGACTGGGCTGGCTGGAGCAGAGCTGGGGTGGGCTGCACCGTCAGCTTTAGTCCCCCTTTTCCAGCAACATCGCTGCCAGGCCCGGCTTTCACAAGAGTTTATTTTCGGAGCTGCTCCCTCTGAGCAGAAAGGAGCGGGAACGCTCCAGCCCCGCATCCCGCTCCCGGCACTATCCACCTTCCCCACAGGGAGGTTTTGGCATGAGCTACCCGACTCATTTCTCTCTTTACTGCTGCCAGAGACTCAGCCAGCGATAAACAGCAGCGGGTGCCTTTTAATTAACATCCTCGTTCAAAGCAACATATTATTTTCATTAAAATCAATAAATAGTCTCTGCTTGGACTTTTTCGTATGCCTTATATTTAAAGCAAACAAAACCCTACTCCTGGCATCTGGATCCCATACTTCCTCCACGGGATGCTCCACCACTAAGGCTGCACCTGAGTGGGCTCCGCTCGCGAGGTGGGGATTTTCCGGTAGGAAGTGCAGCAGTGGGTCTGACGCCTTTGGGGATGCTTCTCCCTGGGTGAGGAAGTTTATTATTTCAGATACAACAGAGGGCAGAGCCGGTGAGCGATGGAGCGCAGCATCCCTGGCAGCATCCTGCCCCGGACCGCATCCCTTCCTGCCCCGCGTGGACCTTCCCGCCCAGGGTGGATGGACTGGAGCAGCTCCGGACCTGTGTGGAAGTGACCTTTTCCTTCTGAAAATGGGTGCTGTTAAATTAGCGTGACTGAGCCAGGTTACCTGAGCCAGGTTAGGCCAGGCCTGGATCCGCAGTCCTTTAGGATCTGGGCTGAGTAAGTGGTTTAAGTGGAAAAATCACCCCGCAAAAAGCAGGCACGCGCTCACTGCGTTGGTGAGAGGTGGGTCCTGGCGTGCTGGGCTGGGAGTGGGGGGTGCCCATGGGCGCAGGGGTGCACCCGGGCAGGGGACTGCACGTAGAAGCAAGGGTGCGCATGGGCACAGGGCTGGGCGTGGGCATGGGGGTGCGCATAGGAGCAGGGGTGCACGTGGGTGCAGGGGTATATGCACGGCCAGGAGCTCTCCTTTGCAAAGCAGGAGAAGGGCCGAGTGGGGGTTTGTCCCACGACAAGCCAGCCAGCACAACTCATCTCTCTCTAACACACTCGCAATATGTTCCCAATATTATGTCCCCAGCGCTGTCCGGGCAGGCCTGCCCAGGCACAAAGCAGCCTCAGTCCCCTTTCTGTTTCCCACCAGCAATTCTTCAGTCCCTTTTCTCCCCATATTAAAGTCAGCTTTTACACACAAAGCCTCAGTTTGTCCTCGAAACTCCCCAGCGCAGAAGCGCTGCTGTCCTTTCCTACAGGCAAGGGGCCAAAGCACCACGCTGAGAGATTTCCCCCGTTGAGATTCGCACCACGCGAAGAGGTTTCCCACGGCCACGCAGCAAACCGACAGGCCTGCTGAGCCATATCAGTGCCATCTCCTCCCCGGCTCAGCCCCGACCCCCAGGCTCATCCTTGCCCGCTCCGCTGCACTGGGGAGAGATGCCTATGTTGCAGTGGCTTTGGCAACAACTTTTATCCCGATGACTTTTCCAGGAGAGCTGGTGAATGGGATATTTGTCTCCCGGTTCTTCACAGTTTATCCAGCCAGGTTTATTCTCAGGGAGTGGCCCGGGTTTGTGCTGCCCCAGCCCAGGAGCCAGCTCGAAGGGATCCAGTTCGCAGGGACAAAATAAATCCATTAGTTGAACATGATCTGTGTGCAACGCGGCACCCTTGGACTCCACCCAGCACAGAATTTTCCTCCCGTTTGGGGCTTTATTGCAAATCTGCGACAAAGCCTGGATTTGTCAGATGATTAATTTTGACTCCAGTATCAAAAAAATCCAAACACAGAACCCACCCCTGAGCTGATCTACTGGGCGGTCTCGAAGCCCTGCCACGCTGGGGCAGATGTTGATTTAATGAGGGGCCATGGTGGTTTGGCGTGAGTTGCTTGGGCATTTTGTGGAGGAGTATAAATAAATGCAGGGCACCCGCCGGCTGTCCCCAGGTGGCTGCTGCAGGACCTCCGGGCGAAGGCATCCCTCCAGACCTCCCGAAAGCCTCGCAGAGCCGCTGTTTAACAGCTGGCAAATGGGAAAAGCCCCTGTCCCTTGCCCCTTGCTGCTGCTGGGGACACGTCCCGCCACCCCTTTTGGCAGACACGTTCCCAGGAGTGCTGATGGCCTCAGTTTGCCCTCAAGAGGTCTGATGTCTTTGATAAAGAAGGTGTCCCAGAGCCTGCCTTGGGTTACAGCCCAAACTTGAGCACGTGGGAGCTTACTCTGCCTTCGGTTTCATATTTTGACCAAACCAAAGCTTCAGAGACCTCCAGACGCTGGTAGCTGGGGACGGCAGCTCACCGCAATGCTCCAAAACCCAACCGGCCACCAAGCCCAGCGAGCTCCCGCAGAGCCATGTCCTCCCACGGCCAGGACACCCCTGCGCCCAGGACCCTGGGCTGCCATCAGTGACGGGGAGGAGGTAAATCCAGTTGTTTGTCACTGAGCAGCTCAAAAAAATGGGTTTTATAAAGTGCACCCACTCCATTTGCAGCCTTGATCAGCAGCCAGCTGCCTGCCTGGGAGATGACATGCTGCGATAACCATGTTTGCTAGCTTGGATTTAAACCAAATGATCACCTGCATGTAGAAATAACAATCCCAGAACAGTCTGGTGCCCCTTAAAAACTCCCAGCTAAAATCAAACCCCAGGGGAGCCCGGCACGCAGAAGCGACCCAAGGGGCAGCCCCACGTCCTGGCTGCGGCCGTGCCGGAGGCTGACGCCTGAGCCCCGCAGCTATAAAACGCATCTTGCTGTTGGTTTCTTGGCCGGACTTCTCTTGAGCAAGGACTGTTTGTAGTGGGATTTCTTGCTGTGCTATTGTCCGTTGAAAGCCACCATCCAGCCTTAGTCTGAGGATGCTGCCTTGCCAGGGCGGGCAGCCCTCGTCCCCAGCAGGCCAGGATCTCCAAGCCCTGCCAGATGAGCCCTGCCTGCTTACATGGTCCCTGCTTCCCACTTGGGGATGAGCGAGGGGAGAGGGACGTCTTCTGGAGCAGCGAACTGAAATGTATCTGATGTTCAAAACAAAGTCTGGAGTTCATTAGAGCAGCAATCCACAGATTGGGAATCGGGCACTTCTGAGGGATCACACAAAGGCGCTTCACGGGGGTGTTAGCTCGCGTCGGCGCGTTTTCTTCACGGCCCAAATTATTAGAGGATCCAGATGTGCTCAAAGGCACATCCGCAGCGCGCGTAAGCCTGAAGGCAGGCTGGGCGCCCGTGGAGGCTCCCGATCCCTTTTATAACCCCGCTGATGCAATTCACGCCTGCTGTGCAGCCCAGCACCCAAGCCTTCCTCCTGCCTGAGCCCCGGGGGAAAAGCAACAGGACCTGACGATGCATCACCTCAGCGGCAAACGCTTTTTGGAGCGGAGACAGTCTTCAACCCAGGCTTAAAGTTAAGCCCGTGCTTGAATGTGTCGTGGCCATGTGCTGGCCCTTGGCTGGTGACAGAGGGGTTGATTCTTTGCCCGGCTGCACCCCGCTGCAGGGCTTGATTGAATTATGGCAATTAAGGAACATGAGTGCTGCTGCTCTCAGTAGTCCCAAGCTCAGTTCTTTGGCTGGGTGATGGGAATGCCAGTTCCTCCCCAGCAAAAACCCACTTTATGGGCAAGATGGTGTAGTTTGCAGAAGCACAGGTCTATGCAAAATCACTCCAAGCTGCTGAGCAGCCCTGGAGTCCCCTCCAAAAGAAAAGGGGGGCGGCTTCACCTCCAAAGCAGGGCTCCACTTCTCCTCTCATCCTCAGCAAAAAAACCTGACCACCCCATCTGCTCACGGGGCTGCAGGGTCCTTGTGCACCTAATGATGCGTGTATAACGAGGGCCGAACACGTCCCGTCCTTGTCAACCGGTTAAGTCATGAGAAATTTAGTGATGTTGGAAAAGAGCTGCTTGTGAGCGGAGCCCCGTCGGATTAGTCCAAACAAAACACATGTGATGGATTAAAAATAAAAATGCTATTAAATTCTTTCAGGATGTGAAATTTAACAAAAGGCCTGTTGTGCGTGGAATGGAGGGAAAACGCTGGAGTCAGGACCGGGAACTCACTTAGCCAGGCAGTTCTGGAAGGACCACCTTGGATTTATTTTATCCCACTATTTTTGGCCTTTGTGTGCAGGTTTTGTTCATGGAGTGATCTATTAATGCCTCCGTCTCCTCTTCTCGGGTTCCCTCTGCCCCACGCCCCCGCAGCGGGCGAGCTTGAGCAGCCAGGCTCCCAAATGACAGGGCAGGCTGGGAGCGAAGGGCTGTGTCAGAAAGCAGAGATCTCCCTCCCTGCCCGGGAAGCCGTGACCTTTCCCAGCAAGCAGAAACAAAACCCGACAAATTCCAGAAAGTTTCAAAATCACGACGGCAAAACCCCAAAGCATCGCCTGGGAGAGGAAAAGCCCTTTTCAGATTGATGCTGGAAGCTTTTCGGCTTTGATTCCCAAATGCTTCGGTCCAAAAATTCACTTTATTTTTCCTTTTTTTTTCTGTCCCAAGAGGAAAATTTTAACTCCACCAAAGCCGCATGTTGCACAAGGGTTTTGTGAACCATTGTGGCTTATAAAGCAGGATGGAGATAAGGCATCGCTGCCCCGGCGATTGCTACACGCCTGCGTTTCTCACTCCCCCCGGGGCTGGTTTCTGCCCTTTGCTGCTCTGCGCCCAGCTCGCATAATCCGTGTTTCTTCTGCCGGCCGGCCGAGGGGAGCCTGCCAAGCTGGAGGAGGGCCCGGAGCCCCGGCCCACCGCAGCTAATGCAATATTTACTGCGGCAGAGCGGTGCTGGAAGCTGCCGAGAATGAGCTGCTTTGTGCGGGGCAGCTGCGGGAGGGTGGGGGTGCCTGGAGGGGGGGGGTGTCACGGGGGTCCCCCCACCGCCCTGCCTACTCGTGGCATCTGGGGTGAAACCAAAACTTCCTGGGGCACGGTGGACCTCAGACGTGAGGTGGGCATGGTCTGCAGGTCAGGCAGGGTGGACGTGCACGAGAGAATCAGCGTGTCCCAAAGGACCCCCTGCAGTGCTCTGGGGCCACCTGGGGACACGGGGACAGTCCTCGTGGCCGTGGGGCAGCTTGGTTACCGCTTCTGCCAGGACGGCTGGTCAAATCCTTTCTTTTCAGAAAGATGGTAAGAAAAAGTGGAAAAGTGGCCTGAGTTTGCAGGATCTCAATTTGCAGGAACAAGCAACCGTGGAGCGTGCCCTGCTGCAGGCGGGTAGATGCCCCCACCACTCGCCGAGAGCCCCGCGCGTGGGCTGTTTTAGTTAATAAAGTGCAGGTTTTGTGCAACGTCCTGCTATTTCATCAAGAGGATGAAAAGCACTTTCCAATGGCAGCGGGCAGAGCTCTGCATCCCCCCCTCTTTCCAGGTAGATTTATTTTATTGACCCGTTTCACTGAGGATTTACCCGCAGGACCAAATCTGGAGCTGCTCCAGTGACCTCCATGGGAGCACCGCCGAGGATGCCTTTGGCCCTGAGAGCAAAAGCATCGCATTTTCATCAAGCACTCAGCTGCCGACGAGGCTTTGAGCCGGGGAAGGTGCTGGGCTGAGCTCCCAGGAAAATCCAGGCTGGTGGAGCCAAGGTGCCTTGGGAAAACCTGGCTGGGATGTGCACTGCTCTTTGCAAACTTGGCATGGTGCCCCTCTGAAAATCTTGCTCCAGGACATATCTGAGGTCAGCCAGGGAGGCAATTACAACACAGGAAAGGCCATCCCTCCACGGCGTCTCTGGGCCAGGAGGTGCGCGGAGCACAGCAGGGCCGGACCCCCGCGGTGAGATGCTCGTGCGAGAGCTTCGGAGGCAGTGGGACCATCTGCATCCTCACTGTGGGATGGCTGCGTGGGTCAGGCTTCCCGTGCCCACTGCTTAACCAGCTGGTTAGTGCCAAACAGTTAAACCTAGGTGAGAAATAAAGGTAGGTGGTACGGGCAGCCAAGCCTCCATCCATATTCTTCTGTGGTCAATGGCTATTATTCCTCATACAATAGCCACCCCACTCCACCCAGAGTAAGAGGGCAGTTAAGCACAGGCAGGGTATTCATTTGCAAAATGATTAACAGTGTGTTAATTTAATTCTGCCTCTGAGTCCCGGATTCACAGCAGCCGTGTTTGCCAGCAGGGCAGGCTGGCCACTTCAGCCTTTCCGGTTACTTCTGCTACGGGCGGAGGGGAATGACTTCTCCAGCGCAAGTCCATTTGGTGTTAAAAACGGGAAATCAGTTTTCTATCGATTTTCATTTCTCTTAACGTATTCTCGCAAGTGCTCATTAAATTTTCATTCAATTATCCCGGGCCGCATTGTATTGCCCCCCACCCCGCTTTTCAGAAGGAATAGGCGATAATGGACGCATCCATCCCTCCCGCGGAAGCAAGCCGTTCAGTGTGCAGCTAATTTAATCGAGGAGAGGCAAATCTTAATACAGGAGGAGGGAAGAGCAGTACTCGTACCAGGATGGCTGATGGTATAATGACCCATCTTCTGAAGAAGCAGAGCAGCCGAAGCTCTCCCGGTGCCATTAACGTTCGATATGTCAGAGCTGAAGGTACCAGTGAGAGGAAAACAACATCATTAAGCAGGACACTCTCACGCTGGGAGGGGAGGAACATTTATATTCTGACAGGGGATTATCTAGGCAGCAATAATAATAGCAGGAGTAATAATAATAATAATAATAAATCATCATCACTTGGCATTGCTGGCTGTAGTGGGGCCCAAGGGTGTGAAAAGGCTCCGGTAGAGTTAAAAGGGTGAGTGGTAGACACGAGCATCAGCAGGAGAAGACGGGTTTGCAGGGTGATCTGGGACGAGTGTCTGCCTGCTCCTGCCTCAGTTTCCCCAGCTGTAAAGCCAGGCAGTGATACCTGGCTTCGCAGAGAGCACTGTGGCTTCTCAGCTGGGTACCACTATTTAATCTTAATGCATTTCCATTTGTTCTTCTCTACCAAGACTGAAATGGTACGTAGCCCACCCAACACCATCAGCTTTTTGGGGTGGAGAGCTGCAGCCTGAGCTCAGCTTTTGGTGTCGTGGCCATCCTCAAGTCCCCCAACCTCTCCTATCTCCAAACAGGGGATATTAAGTCTGGATTTGCCTCTGCTCTGCCTAGAAGAACTTTTCCCCATGGGACCATCCCGCTCAGTGCAGAGTCCCCAGGGACAGCCCGGCCCTCGCTCAGCCCTTTGCATGGGAACAGGAGGGATGGTGCCAAATCCAGACCTTGTCTGAGCTTGAAGGTGGGCTTGTTCTTGGATCCTTTTCAGATTTTCACATTCAGACTCATGAGAGCATTTGTCGTAAGGCTTGTGACAACAGCTCATCCATCTGCAACGCTGACAAGCCCAGCCACTAGCCAAAATATATTCCAGGTTCAGCTCCACATACCGCGTGCTTGACCCGTCTCTGAGGACCATACATTCCAGATAGACGTGTTGTTCCTCTGTGCAGCACGTTACCAGGGGTAATGTCCACGTCACACAGTTGTTCATGTCATTTGTTAAGGTGCGAGCAAGCGTTCAGTCTCAGGGAGACGTGCTTGCTGTTAGCACTAGCTTAGGCAGGCAGGGCTGTTGGCAGAGCCGGGCAAGCAGAGGAGAGCGGGGCTCTGGCTAATCTCCCCAGCATGTCTGGGCGGTTACGTGCAAGGTTGGGAGCCTCGCTGCATACACCACCGCTTATCTGGGTTTCAAGACAGCCTTTGATAAAGAACCACAAGGCAGACGGCGGCGGCAGCTGAAAGGGATTGGGGATCAAGGTAGCGAGGAAAGACCTGGCTCTGAATCAAAAGGATCTCGGCGGCCGTGCTGAGGGGGCCGGCTCCTGCTCAGGGCAGGACGGGGATGCTCCCTCCTCTCCAGAGGAGGGGAATGGAAGGGGACTGGGGGAGCGAGGCTGCCATATTGCTGTGCACCCTTCTTGCACGCATTCAGCTGTATTTTGCTGCACTCACTCCCTTCGCTCTGCCTCCTGCGAAGACCTGATTTGTCACCAGCATTGTAATGGCTTGTACTGCCCATAATTTAAACCCAGCTGGGGCTTGGAGAAAGGAGTGCCATGCACCCCGTAGCCGTAAGATGCTGCCCCATTGCACGTCCAACACCCGTGCAGCTCAGCCTCCCCTTTGCCATCACCCTGCACCATCCCAGGTGTGCTCTCAGTAAATGTGGGCCTTTGAAAGGAGGGAAGAGATACAGGAACTCAGGATGTGCTCAAAGCAAATAAATGTATTAGCTGAAGTGATGAGAGCTCTTTTTCTGAGTGCTTGTGGTAAGCTCCATTACTGCCACCGCAACGCATGCCGGAGCTCGGTACCTTCGGTGCTGTGCAGTTGGGGAGAAGCGCTCCTTAATGCCAGATTAGAGCTGTCTTTTGTAATGCAATTATTGCACAATAATCTTGAAAGGGAATATAATTAGGAAAGGAGAAGGGGGGGGGGTGTGCAATCGTAGTCGGGAGCTGTAATGCATGGGTTGTGCCGGTGCTGCGGGGAAGCTGGACACAGCCGTTGGCCATGGGGCATCCCCTCCCTGCGGAGCTGGCTGAAGCCTTTACCTTAAAAATGAGGAGTAAAGAGGAGGTTTTGTGGTGGGTTTTTTTTCCTTTTATCTTAAAAAATAATTAGGGTGAAAAGTGTTTCAGAAGAAGCTCGCAAGCTTTAAATCAAGCTTCCAAAGAGCCTGATCAAAGCAGCTGCATCCCCAACTGCAGAACCCCCCTGGGTTATGGGGCTCTGCTGTCATCTCCAGATAACCCCTCCCAGCCAGAGGGATCTGAGTCCAGGACGCGGGGATGGAGAGGGATGCTCGTTGCAGAAAGTCCATACATGGGTGGAAGTACCCTAATACCCAATGGAGAATTTGCTTCCTAGCACCAACTCTGAAGCCCCTGATGGTCCGTGTGGTCTCTCTCTTGTACCCCTGAAGGCAAAAGGTTTATTTAAACTGATGCTTAAATGCAGTCAGTGTCGGGGGCTGAAGGATGAAGGGGAGTCTGGGGGGCCTGGGGGGGCTCCAGATCCCTGGGGATGGGCGCAGGGAACATCCCCAGACCCCCCTCTGCCTTTATAGCTTTAGGGCTTTCGCTGGCCAGGGGGACACATGGACCCCCTGGGCCACAAGTTGGCTTTGCTTCACCCATCCCTGACAGACACCCCATAGACAGACACCCCCCCAGACAGACTGCTTACCCATTTCTGGGAACTCTTAGCCATGGAAAAAAAATTCCCAGCCCTCTGAGTGACTCACAGGGGACCTAACTGGCTACACCACTTATTTTTCTTCCTACTCCTGCCTAAAGAAACCATCATCTCCAGCGCCCAGCACTGGGACACCACGACTTTCACCCTTCCCCTTTGTTTTGTCTGACTTATTGACACGGGGGCGGGTTTCCTCCCACTGCCAGAGCCCCCGGCAGCGGAGCAGGGTTGGGGACATGCCCGCTCCCCAAAGGAACCACCCTGCTGCGGGGATTCTCTGGTGGCTAGAAAGAGTTGTGCTCGTGGTGAAAGTCCCTCCCTTTACCCCAGCCAGCAATTTTGTGAAACCTGCAGGAGCGCAATGACCCCTGGGGCCTGATCCTGTATCCCACTGGGCTGATAACCTGTGCAGAAGTCAGGGCAAGACCCACAAATGCCACACACATCCCTCCCCATGAAGGCACCAGCCTCGTTTTCTGCAGGATTGAGGCTGGAGAAATTAAAAAAAAGGCTTTACAAGCAGCCCCGAGCTCACATGCCAACCTCTCCTACCGAGGGGCTCCCTGAGAAGCACCCTGGCCCGGGCAGGGGCTGTCGCACCCCGGCAGCTCCCGCGGCCCCAGCTCCACCGCACACCCCACGCCGTTATAAAAGCTTTGCTGAATCAGATCTAAACCAGGCCTGGAAATTCCTTTGGCATGAGCCGAGACGGGGATTTCAAACCACATACAGCTTTTTCATTACAACGCCTGTGCTTTTTTTTTTTCTTTTATATATATAGCTATATATTTTGATTTTCAGAGGGGGGGGGGGGGTTCACTGCTTTCCCAGCCTGTGGGTTTGGTTGGGACCCCATCCCAATGCTGCTCAGCATCCCGGGGCCGCCCCACTCCCACGCTAAAAGCTTTTGCCTTCCGGCTGCCGGCTCATTAATATAGCTCAATTAATGCTTACTCCCCTGTTGTCCAAAGGTATTAGATTTCCAGTCCCTTCTCACCAGGCTGAGCTGCCAGAGCCCCGGTCTGCTGCGTGCACAGTCCTACCAAGAGCCAGAAGCGTTACCCCTCTTTGGGGTTAAAAGCATTTTTATAGAGATTTTCCCCTTTCAGCCTTGGGGAAGGGGGATTTATTGTGGGTCACTGGAGCAACACTGCTGCAGAAGGATGGGACAGGAAAATAGACACACATAGCCTTCGTCTTGGCTTTATCTCATGACCTACAGAGTGAATTTAAACTTATATGCTGGTTCAGTAAAGGACGCAGGGTCAGCCACTGGACAACTAGCACCCTATTTCGCAGGGCAAGACCCTCCCCATGCTGCCGCCGGGGCATGAACCAGCTCCGAAACGGTGAGAGATGGAACCTGGGCAGGTGGGAGAGTTTTTCCAGGGTGGGATTAAGATAAAACCATTTCCATCTGTGCCCCTGCCTACCACAACTGGGTAGGGCTCCTGTCCTACACCCCTTTGTCCCCCTTCCCCTTCCCACCTCCATGGAAAACACCTTCATGGGGAGATGCCGGGAGCGTTTAATAGAAAATCAGAAGTTTAAATTGGCACAGCAGCAGCTGAAGCAGTGCTTGGAGGCATGCTGTGCTGACAGTTTATTTAACAAAATAATAATAATTAATAATAATAATGATATTATAGATGCAAAATGGAGCAAGGGAGAAGGGAACTGTTCTAGTGATGCTTTGCTTCTCTGTTTGGGGACACTAAGGAAACATCACTCCTGGGCTTGGTGTAAGCAGCATAATTAATGCTTAAATTGCATTTCTTTGCTGTTTGGCTAGCAGAGGTGATTTGGTTTTGGGGACCAGGCAAGGCTTCAGAGGCGGCATTGCTGTCTGAGCTGGGGCCTAGAGAAAACCCAGCAAGAGACCCCATACCTGGGGGGTCCTCCTCGGATGCTCTGCTGTGGCTCCCCAGGGTCATTATTTGAAATATTTCCCTTCCTCCATGGCGGAAGGCAGCAGGGAGTCCCCAGCAGCCTCACGCGGGCAGGATTTATCCCCTTCCCTAATTTCCTAGACTGCCCAGGCAAACTTCTGATAGCAGAGGGTTTCTTTTGAACAATTTCTCATTGCAACAACAACAAAAATGAACCGAGGGGGAGAGAAAGGGGATGAACCGCCTCATTTGCTTTGCCAGCACGAGGGTTTCCTGGTCGGGGCAGGTTGGAGGCTGGAGAGACGGCAGGGAAGGATGGGGCTGGGTTCCCCGCTCTGCGGCAATGCTGGGTGCTTTCCTCGGGCAG
Organism: Haliaeetus leucocephalus; assembly: GCF_000737465.1. Taxonomy (NCBI): domain Eukaryota; kingdom Metazoa; phylum Chordata; class Aves; order Accipitriformes; family Accipitridae; genus Haliaeetus; species Haliaeetus leucocephalus. Next base: position 2,775,176 of record NW_010972528.1, on the reverse strand, counting down.
CCGGCAATGTCCCGAGGAGGCTGGGCCGGGCAGCGAGCCTCTATGCTCACGGTGGAGGGAAAAGAGCCTTCAAAGGGATTTCTTCTGGAAAGGGGGCTATATTTACCTGTTTATGGTTACAATTATTTCCTATTGTCCCTCACAGCCCTGCCCCAGCTCGGTGCTAAAGCAAGCGTTCCCCCCCACCCCGGGCACGGGCTACAGAGTGCCTGGAGGTCTCCATCGCATGTATTTAACATCCAGCCCACGACTGCCTTTCTGGTAGCAAATTCCTTTCCAAATCTCCCCTGCAATTTGCGGCAGGCAAACCTTGTTTGAGTTTGAGGATTTAGCACATTTTTGCCACACCGTTTTTCGCAGGGAGGGCTCGGGGCCGTCCGGGCTGCGTTTTGTGTGGTCTGGCCACCCCCGAGCACGGCATCCCGCACCTCGCCTTGCCGGAGGCACCCCCGCACCCATCCTGCCCGGCCCCCGGCAGCAGGAGGGCACTGGACCCCCCCCCACGGAGGGACCGTCCCGCCACCCATCTCCTCTGCCCTGCACCCCTGCACATCTGGGGCTGCCGCTGAGGCTCAAGGTCGTCGGGCTTTTTTGTTGTTCTTTCTTTTTCCATTTTATGTGGTTTGTGGGCACGTAATGGAAGGTGGATTCTGGAGGGTTTTGTTCTCTTGCCAGCCTGAATTATTAATCCAGCCAGGCTTCTTTCTTTCTGTTTCTCTTCCCCGCCCCCCTCCCCCGCCCCCCCTGGATTTTATTTTAGGCAATGGCAAAGTCACCAGCTGGCAATGCCGGCCTTCGCACCAGCCTCCGATAGCATCGCTCACCAAAGTGCAGCCACGGTCTGGCCCACGGCAGCAAGAAGCTGCCGGCCCTGGGAAGCATCCAGGGGTTTATCTGCTGCTGGTGCTCCCCGGGTCGGCATGGCCAGCGGGGAGGAGACCGGGGGTGCCCGTGTACCGGCGTGCGGCAGCCCTGCACCTCCGCCCTGCTATAATCTATAGGGTTTTGCTGGAAGAGGGGGTCGAAGGGTGAACTAAAGCCTCCTCCTGCGAGGGGAGACGCTGCCCGTGCCGGAGGAGATGGGCACGCAGGGGCGGGTTACCATCCTCACCGAACGGCACGGCACCGGGGTGGTGAGAAATTAAAAGCCTTGGCCAAGACGGTGCAGGACCAGAGCCGGTCCAGCTCCCCGCAGCCTCCATCAGCACCCTTAGCCATCCCCAGCTCCCTCCGGGCAGGTCCCCAAGGGGCTGCAGACCCCCGGGGGGTCCCCCATCCCTCACGGCGGAAGCGTGCTCGCTCCCCATCTGCCCCAGCGCAGAGTCACACCGCCCCGAGCCCGCGGGGCAGGGACATCCCACCTGCATGTCCCAAGCTGGAGGGGCCAGCCCCAGCCTCCCCCCTGAAAGCAGCATTGGGGTCCCCCCACTGCCCCCCTGCCTTCACGTTGGGGCGGTTGTCGGCAGGAGGCAGGCAGGGAGGAGGCGTTGTAGCTCTGTTCCCCAGGGCGCTGGCGGCCTTGGCACCCACCACTGAGGCTTTGGGTGGCCTCGGCCCACCCAGCCGCACCCGGGGCTGCTGCCCGCCCGCCAGACACCGCGCTCCGCTTTAATTAGCAGGGTGGTTTAATGAACGGCAGCTCGGCTGCGACCGCGGAGCCTTCCTGGCTGAGCAGCCGCAGTTTGTTATGGCTGTGCCTGCTTGTCCCCCTTTGCACCCTGTGTGCCCCCTCCTCTTCCTCGTGGGGAGCAGGGCACTGGGGAGAGGGCTACAGTGGGGACCCACCCCTTATTATACACCAGAGAATCCACATCAGAGGGAGCGGGTGGGAGCACCCCGGCATGCAGAAGCAATGCAAGGGCAGTGGGGATGTGTGGCTTTGCCAGCTCTCTGCTGGAGGGCTGCCTGCGTCGTAGTCCCCCCGAAAGATGCTTTGACTGGCACCAGCCAAGGGGCGATGGACACCTCCGGGTTTGCTGCTCATCCCCTCCCGCTGCCCCCATCCATGGGCAGGCATCAAGGCATCAAGCTGCTGTCTCAGGGCTGCGGGTGTTTATCGATACTGGGAAGATTGGGAGAGCACTATTAAATTGAGTGTTGCCAAATGGCCACTGTGGAGGGGAAGATGCTCCCGCCATCGCTGAGGCTGGTATTGCTATTCCCATCACATGGCGCTGGGCGAGCAGCCTCGGCCTTTGGAGGGAGAACGCGCCTTCCCGTGCTCACGGTGCTAACGAAGCCCCCGGGAGCCCGGGCAGCATGCAAGCCTGCGGCAAAGAGACAAAAGCACTTGTTGAAAGAGCCAGCCAGGCGGCAGCAGCCTCGGGCACCTCGCCGTCTCATCACGGCACGGCAGCGGGCTGCTCGGCCACACGGCATCGCCAGCACCTCACCGCCTAATTGGTGACCCCAAGCCGGCGGTGGTAATTAGAGCCCCAGCCCTCCACTCTGCTAGGGACTCTCATTAATCACCTCCGGCTGTACCCCGTGGGGAGTCGGGTGCAGGAGGCTGGGGGTTTGGCGAGCACGCTGCCTGCCGTGTGCGCTCTGCCCACCACTGCTGGAAGAGGAACGGGATGACAATTCATAGCCGCGCTAATTGGCCTCGCTGCTGCCGAGCTGTGCCGAGTGAGGAGCGGGAAGGTCAGCGGATACAGGGTCATCCTCCTCCTCCTCCTCCTCAGAGCAGAGGGTATCCGTCCCCAGGGGCTTCTCCTTTGCTTTTATTCCCTTCCCCAAAGCAGGTTTTGTAGCAAGCGAGATGTCAACGTGATACCGCACGTCCAGCTCCAGAGAAGGGAAGGATTCAGTGGCCAGAGGGGAAAAAAAATTCCCCTTGCTGAGCATCTGAGGCCAGGTACTCCCATTTTTGTTGACACTGAAGGCTATTTTACTCCTTTCTGGCTTAATGTTATTTTCCGTGTCTTATAGCTAAGCAGAACCAGGATGCAAGTCATTAAAATCACCTTCTGAATCTGCCATTTCGTGAGACCTGAAGAAGGGGAAAATCAGTGAAAACCACAAGTGGGGAGACAGTCTCTGTGCACCAGGTTGGGCAGCTGGAAACAGCCTCATCTGCTGCTGGCGGAGAGCTGAGGCTTTGCTGAAAAACAGGGATGTTGGTGTAGAAACCCAGGTCTGCGGGCGGCCAGCAAGGGCCCAGCCCCAAAATTAGGGTGTTGATGCAGTGGGCTCGGAAAGCGCAGTGAAACCCAGCGTCCATCTGTCCCCTCCATCCTGACATCGAATGGCTCCTCTCTCAGAGACGAGATACCCGGCTCACCGTGGGAAGCCAGCGGCTGCTGAGGCCCAATCCTGGCAGCAAACACAGCATCTTTGATCTGGCCGTGGCTGGCGCTGGCGAGGCTGCCCCGTGGGGTCAGCTGAGAACATGGCGCAACCAGGCTCCCCGCTCCCAGCCTCAAATATCTGTCTGCTCCACTCTGGCCACAAACCCTCCCCCGGACTAGAAAGAGGGAAAATTACATGTTCCAATTTGCAGATTTGGCGGAGATAAATCCCCCCTCGGAAGGCGTGGCTGGAGATGCCGGGGCCGATAGCGCTGGGCTGTGCGTGCCGCCAGAGCGCCCTGTCTCCCACCGTGCCCGCTGCCCTGGCACCGGGGCTGCCCCGCTCCCGGGGAGAAGCTGGGAAACTCCCTCCCGCCCTGCTCGGGGTGGCAGAGGGCCAGGCTGATCCTGTAAAACCCCAAGGGTGGATCGCTCCATGGGCAAAATTGTCTCGGATTAAGCGTGGGAAGAGAAGCTGAGCAGTGATGCATATGGGGCGGCCACTTATGTAGCAAGAGGGTTTGGCCTCAGTTGCTGGGGAGGGCAGCCAGGCTCAGCGGCATCCCTTCTTTTGGGAAGGGGCGGAGGGGGTGTTGGGGACAGCCAGCTCCCAGGAGACCACCAGCAGGGAGTGATGTGGGGGGTACCAGCCCCTCCGGGATGATGATGCTGGGCCGAAGGTCTGCTGGCTCTTGCAGGCAGCGAGCTGAAAGCTGAGAGGAAGGGGAAAAAAAAACCCCTGACGTGTGCCATATTTCATAACATGAGATGTGAGAGTTTAATGGGCTCTGAGATATCAAAGAGGACAGGAAGCCTAAACCTGTACGCAGCACATAAAGCCCAACAGCAACACGCGATACGATCACCACGTTCCTTTGCCTGCGGCGTTTGCCTGCGGCCCCCAAGGACAGACCCTGCTTGCCCGCAGAGCACCAGCTCTGCTGCTTAACTCAAAGACATATCAGTGCAAGAGATCCTGACCTGAAGAGCTGTGACAAAGCAGTAAACAAGATTTTAAATAAAAAGCGATGCTGCCCAAGGGCGGGCTCCGGTGAGAGGGGCGAGCTGGGAAAGCATCCTGGCGGCACAGGGCCGGCAGGTACGTCACCATGAGTTGTGGCCAGCACCGTATTTCTCTGTTGCAAAGTTGAGCAGTAAATCCCGGCCAGAGGATCTCCTGGAGGCACTGAGGGACAGTCACCACCAAAATTTATGGCTCAGAGGTGGCAGAGGCATGCTGTAAATATAAGAGGTGTGCAGAAGAGCTGGCCCCTGTGCTTCCCCAAGAGGAAGCTTGTCCCCTTGCCTGCCCTCTCCCCCAGCCTAATTTTCTCTCATTTTGGTTTCGCAGCCAGTGCTGTTCATTGCTGTTAAAACAGCCCCACCTCTGGAAGTAGCTGGTACCTGTCCCTGGCAGCACGGGAGAAGGCTGTAATGGATAACAACCACCATGAGTCACACCAGTGGCATCGGGAATAAGAGGGAGCTGAAATTTGGGGTGGTCGTGTCTGCAAGCCCTCTGCTCTGCAGCAGCAGTCTCTCCCCATCACCACCATCCAGGCTTTGCCGCCTGTGGTTGGTGTCTCCTGGGGTTTAACCCCCCCGGCTGCAACCGACAGGCTCACTCCCCATCGACACCCACCGGAACCAAACCTTGCGGATGCTCCCACCTCCTGTTTAAGGCCAGAAAAGATCATTTCAGCTGCGTTAGCGCTTATCCCAGTGAATAAATCTGCGGCAGTCGCAACTTCTCCGCCAAGCGATGCTGATGGTGGCCAGCGGGGCTGCGCTAGAGGTGAATGAGGGTCTCAGCTGAATGGGCTAGCCCATGATGGGTGGCACTGGGATGCAGGTGAGTGGGCTGCGAGCACTCTGGGGTTTCATTGTGGGTAGGGGAAAATTAGCATCCGTACTTCTGAACAGTGGCCAAGGAATCAGAAGACATTATCAATGGGCTGGAGAAGGGAAGGGAAAAGTCTCCCGGGAGGATTAACAGGGCATATGATCCCACGGCAGTGATTATCCCCCAGGTGCGCCAAATCCATGGACATGGGAAGAGAGCCTGAAAACACGTTCAAAGAGACAAGGCGGAAAATCCCATCGGGAATGTGAAAGAATAAAAGCAGCTGAGGGGTGATTAATAAATATCTATCCAGGAATTAAAAATAATAATTATGAAATAAACTGAGGTTCTCCTGTTGACTTCACTTTGGGATTTTGCCCTGATGAGGGGGGATTTGTAAGCCAGATATCTTTCTCATTTGGGGAAGGATTTGCAAACCTGTGCCCTTATCCATCCCCTAAGGCAGCTGTGGGTACCACGCGCCTGGCTTTCCTGGGCACGGCTGATGCTTCTGCCTGGAAACTGCATCGGGAGCAAAATCTGTGCCCAGGATAAGAGGTGATCCCACCCGGTGGGGACGGCCACCGCAGTATGATGGGGCAGCTACGACCTCGAGCCGACAGCACGTGGATGGGGAGATCGTTATTCCAGGTAGGAAAGTGCTCCTCCAGCCCAGCCAAGTTCCTGAGGACAACAGGCAGCCAAGCCCCATTAAGCTCATCACGGCAAAGCCATTTCTGTCCAAAGGCGGAGGTTCATTTTAAAGGTCTGCACATTAAGAAGTCCCAGCGAGAAAGTCAATAAAGACATGGAAGAGTTTCAAAGAGAGACTGCAGGCAGGGCTGCCTGCTTTTACTGCAGGGGCTTGGAGAAGTGCTCGGCGGGCATCTGCAGGCAGTTGTTTACCGCCAGTGTTCAAATCCGTTTGAGGTGGCAGAGCGGCAGAACTCGGTTTCCAAAAAAATCACAAGTATCACCCCTTGCCTGGCACTGCGAGGAAACACCCCCGGGACAGAGAGAGGCTCAGCCCCACGGCCCCCTCCCTCTGCCTGGGCCCCACTCTGCGCCCACCGGGCACAATGCAGCCTTCGGGATGGGGGGTGGGGATTAATTAAACAAATAAAACCAACTACGAAAGCAACTAAGAAACCTTTGCCCCCCCCCGCCCCGCTTTGCCCCCGGGG
>NW_010972528.1:2718541-2768692 GCF_000737465.1 Haliaeetus leucocephalus | reverse complement strand
CCCCGCCCCGCCCCGGGCCCCGGGCTGGGGGAAAACCTTATGGCACCGGGGGGGTTATAAAGCATCGCCCCGCACACAGCCCCGCCGAGACGGTACGTGGCTGCTGCTGCTGAGTGCTGCAGCCTGAGCCTGAGGCGGGGCGGGGGTGGGGGGAGGTTTGCAGCCTGACCCCGGGAATATCGCATGAAATAGTAAGGCAAAGAGGGACATCTGAGCAGGAGAAAGCCCTGCAAAAATTGCCGGGCTATCTCAGCTAACCCCATCCTGCAGGAGGTGATGGCTTGTAGCCCCGAGCAAGGTGTCCTCTCCAAATGGCTGTCAGCAGCAGCTTTGCCCCCTGCAGTCTGGAGCATTCACTCCAAGGGTTTCAAATCCTGCTGGGCTTTTAGAAAAGGTGCCGGTTTCTGGTAAATCCCACAGCATTTAAAAGCTGTTTAATGTCTGGGCTACTCCCCGCTGAGTTGTAAATAATTTTTTCCAGCACTGAAAATTGTTTACTAACATTTTATTGAGGCCTTATTTTCCAAAGAGGGGATGCGGCTTGGAAACGAATGGGGAATAGCTCAGTCGGGGCTCTGGGTCGCATGCAACAGGCTGATCAAAACACTCTCTGAAACTTATTTGCAAAATTCAGAGTGAAACTTTGCACAGTTTGGAACCAAAACATTGTCTCCCCTCTGTCTCAACATTTTATTCACAGTTTTCCGACATTCTATCCCAAATCCATGTACCAACCCCGATCTATCCAGCTGACCAGGGTTTTGAATCTGGATTTAATGCCCCCGCTGCAGTGTCTCAATATTTACCGTATTACGCATCAGCGTGTCTGCTGGGATGTCTCCAGCCACCCCAGGAGAGCGATAACAGCAGAGGGCTTGGCCCACCAATTCCATCCGGAAAGCCGTGACGTGCGAGCCTCCCCGGCCAGGCCCCTCCAGAGAAAACCACCATAGGATCCGGCGCCAAGCTCACGGACTCCAGCCTAAACGTCTTCCTCCCACCAGTGATTTCTGCATGGGGCCTTGGCTCTGTTGTTGAAAACATCCTGCCAGTGCCAACCCTGGAGTCAGGAATGGAAATAAAACACCTCCCTGGGGAGGACACCCCATGCAGGGAGCTTTTCTCTGACTTCTTATAGCTTTGGTCCTGGAAAATGGCCGGGTGCAGCGGCATGGGCACGGGATGCACACAGCACTGCCAGCTTTTTGGGTGCTTGACCTGCGGCTGCTGTCCGAGCTGGCAGAAGGGCTGCACCACACCCCTGCTGTGTCATCACCCACATTTCTGGGCTAAAATCTCACCTCCGACTGCCCGGGTATCATGTCCTCATACCTCAAGCCAGCCATTTGACGCGTTGCGGAGGAAGTACTGGGCTCTGCGAGTGCAGGCGGCCGGCCGGTGGGGACCTCAGACTGGGGACCTGCGTCCCCACCCGCCCGCACACCGATGTGACTAAGCCCGTCAGCAGTGCCCAGGCGGGTTTCTCTCTCTGTTCCCTATTTCTGTTTGACTAGAAGTGGTACCAGCACTGAGCGGCTCTGGCGGTGCCGCAATGCAAACGGATGCTCATTTGCGTAGAAAGCAATCGCAGACGGGGCAGGTGCCGGTGTGGGGTGAAGTTCGAGCAGCTAAAGAGAGGTATTGCCCTGGGGTGGGGGTTAGATCCCCTTACAGCACCCCTAAACCCCTGCCCTCCTCGGCCTTGCCCTCGCTCTTTGAAAGCATTGCTGGGGTGCCCTGTACGTGGGGTGGGTAAGCAGCTGGAGAACAGGGCAGCCGGCGGGGTCAGTGATGCTCATGGTCCACCAAAGGACCTGTGGGAGGCTACCCAAGACATCTGTGGCACTGGAGGAAGGAGGATGGGAAAGCATCAAGGTGCTGCTTTCCAGGAAAGCACGATGTCAGCAAATGATTGGGTTTGAGTGCATTGCACAACGTATACGTGAAATTACCGACTGATTATAAAGCCCGTGCTAGAGAGAGCGCAGAAGCTGGTGGACGTGGTTGCATACATTGGAAATGCACAGCACGGTGGAGAAAGGGAGCTGGGGCTCGGGGCTGGATCCCGCTGGGTGGCTGTTGGGTGCCACAACATGCTCTTATGGCCCTCCGAGTGGTGACACCTGAGGGATGAGCAGAGCCTGCAGCTGAGCCAGGGCTCAGGGGGGGCGCTGGGTGCACAGCAGTCCCAAAAGCAGACCCTTCGATGAGCAAGCCCCGATGCCTGGAGCGGCTGCATCGGCCTGGGACTTTGGAGATGGCAGGTGGGGACATGGCTGGGGCAGGAGGGGACAGTGGGGAAGAACGTGCTCCCCCGGCCTCCTGGGATCCAGAGAAATCCCCAGAAGGCAAACAGGGTTTTTTTCCCTGTGGAAAGCAGAGCCCCGATGCTGAGACACGCAAATCCCGGCTGCTGGGGCAGCGTCAGAGAAGTAGCAGGGCTGCATGTGACACTGGGAAATTATACAGTCAACAGAGCTGCTCTAATGAGAAAATGAACCAGACATCATATGGTGTTGATATAGTGCTCAAATGTGAAGAATAGGGGAAAGGGAGGAAAATAATGCCAAACAAACCTCAAATCCCCACGAGTTTATAAAGGCGCTTTGTGCAAACACGCTGCTTTTACCCTGCGAAGCAAGCAGCGTTCCTCCTGGTGCCTGTTCAGGGCTGCAATTAATCTGGTTTCAGCAAACCAGAAACAAAGTCCCCAACTCTATTAAGAGCCACCTCTTGTGGAGTCTTAAACATCTAAGCAACTCAATGCTGCTCTGTAAAATGTGGCAAAGACAAAGAAAATTAAAACATCGCTCAGGATAAAGCCATTCAACTCTTCCCCACAACAGTTTTCATGATGTTTTTATCATTTGAGGCACCTAATCAGCTTCCAGAAGTGTGGGCCAGCATCGCCCTTGGAAACTTTTGAAGTCTTCCCACTGATTTCTAAAAATTGTGCATTTGGGATGCTGTGAGAGGTGCTCTTGCTGGGGGATGCTACAGACTGTGACCACCTTTCATGTCCTATGGCTATAAAAACTAAACACCGCTTGTAAGAAGTCCCAGGGCTGGTGTCTAAATTAAAAATGAAGCCTGTTTGTCTTTCCTTTAGGAACCTGAATGCCAGCTGTTAGCAAAACAAATGCACCCTATGGCCGAGCTCTGGGCTATTAAACCGAAGTAGGTTTCCTGAGTGATGTGACCCTATATCTTCCCTGTATCTCTGCTCCCCGGGGCCACGGCTGCAAGGATCTGCAGATGACTCTGGATTTTAATCAGCTACACAAGTTCGGACTGAATGATTTTTTTGCCAACCGCTCTATTAAAAATTTGACGCAAATACAAGTCTCCCTTGAAACGCTCTGTGACTAAGGGTGGCCTGCTGCCCGGTCAGCCTGCTTGGGGAAACGTGGGAGTTCAGCTAAGACCATCCTGTAAACCAAAACCAATTTAGAAATCTGAGCCATCGGTAGTGTGTGGCATTTGAATCACCCACACTGAGTCCCCTCAGCAAAGGCAGAGGCAGATCTGTGTTTGGGGAAGGCATAATTAGAAGAGATCCCAGACCATTAACTTCACGTTACTTCAGCCGTGATTAATAGCAGCAGCGGGAGCAGCGTGGAGCATCGCCAGGGAGGATGGATGCAGGATCCCAGCCCATCGGTGATTTCCCACCTCCATCTGCTGCTCTCGGTGGCTGAAAAGGGAATTGAAATTAATTTCCAGCCAATACCTGCTCCACAAAGCCGGTACCTCCAAAACGCAGGAGGGAAAAGGAGCCGCAGAGCCCCATGGCTTGGTCCCAGGGTTGTAGAGTCAATGGAGCGATGCTGGGGATATGGTGGCTTCGGGTCTGGGGCTGTGGGGTTTACGGGCATCGCATGTCTGTACCACACCATCACCTACTTAAAGCACCACTTGATTTACTCCATAGATAGACATTACGATACTTGGTTAGTGAACGAGATGGTCTGTTTAATACGTAATACTCCAGTAATCTGGAGTATTAATCTGCTTTGGATTTTTTTTTTTTTTAATTCATTGCATAGCTGTGCTGTGTTTGTCACCCACCGCCTCTCGTCCGGGACGCCCGCGAGCGGCTGCCATTACACAACTCCTGCTATTTCTGCTGCCTCCGGCTGCTCCCACAGTGTACATCCTGGCCGACTGTACATCCTGATGGGATTTCTTCAATGACTAAATTAACATGCCAGCGGCAAATCCTACTGAGTAATAGCTGGAAGAAGCTGGAGAGCCTGTTCTTACAGCTGGAGGAGACAAGTGATGAGGCCAGCTCGGTCACAGGCAGAGCTGGCTCCTCCTGTGAGATGCTGAAGATGGCAGCATGTACCGGCAAAAGCAAACCAACCGGCAGGAAAGCTCCTCTCTCTGAAAAAAAAAAAAAAAAGTCATGAGTTTATAGGTTTTTCTTGCTATAGGTCAGGAGCAAAAATAAATAAAACCCAAAGCTCGCAAACTCCGGTCTTATATACCCTGAGAAAAGTCATGCATGTGCATGGATACACACTCGTGGGGAAGAGCAGGGTTTGATGCAGCTCATTTATGCCCACACAAGCCATGTGCGGAGCTTGTGTTGATGTTCATCTTCCTACCCTGATGAGGATATACTTTGGATATACTTTTTGCTTGGAGTATTTTGTTCAGCCAACTTCCAGAGGCTTTGCTCTGGACCACGCCATCGTGGCTCCCGGTCAACCCAGCGGCTCCCTCCCTTGCACAAACCTCGTGGGCAGAGACTTGGGGTGATGAGAGTCTCCCTGAAAGGAAGACCCAGGGAAAGCACCCTACATCCCAGCTGGCAGACAGACAGCCGCAGAGCCAACGCTGACGGGGAGCTGCTGCTGGCACACTGGCTGCGGCTCGGGGGATGAAGGGGTGAGTGAGGGTATCAAGAAGAAATGCTTCTGCCCCATAAAGCAATCAGGGAGGCAATTAGACACATAACGAGTAGCATTTGTGTCGCACCTGCCAGGCTGAGGGAAAATGGGCATGCTGCAAAATTGATGGAGAATATGGTTTGGGCTTGGAATTGTCTTTTTTTTTTTTTTTCCATGGCATTAAGTTCAAATCCAGAAGATTTGTTTTTTTAAGATGGGAAGTGCTTCATTTTGGAAATAACTGGTTTCAGTTCTGAGCTGTTAAAAGGCATGTTTGGAGTTTTAAAGGGCAAAAAAAATAGAAATTAAGACATCCTGGAGAGTAGAAATGAAGAAAACAAAAAATAGTCACTTCAGAGACTTATTTCTAAAAGAATAATGCACCAGAGCTGACACATTCATTTTTCTTTCTGTTGTTCCCAGAACAAAGTGCTTTCCCCATTGATAAAGTCCTCCAGGACTCAGGAATAGGAACCACTCAGCACCCCAATGGAAGCAGCAGCAAAGCTGTATAGAAGCCCAGAGTATGAAGAAAATCAAATGAACTTCACTAAAAGTGTGTGAGGGAGGCAGCACGTCCCACTGGGATGTGGCTGGGCACCTGCCCAAATCCCAGCTCCTCCAAGGGCTGCAAAATCCCTGAGTATCCCAACTGCGGCAGCCCTGGGGCTCCTGGGACTCAGGGGACCTTGCAACCACCACAAATGCAGCAAGGAGTGACGACACTTGCAGAACTTGAACCCCGAGAGATTAAACACCAGCCAACGAAACCTTCCCCTAAAATCCAGGTATAATCCAAAGAGCAAGGATTCGGGGAAGGAATCAAACGTGTGCAAAAGCCATCTCTAACCAGTGAAACGGCAGTTTCAAGGCAATCCTAAATGTCTGGGCTTCACGGGGTCATTAAAAATGTTTAGCCTGACTTTCTCCAGGAGCCGGGACTGGGCAGCCAGGAAGGCTGTCCCCTGCCTTTGCACGCATGGCAAGTGCCAGAGGCCAACGCGCACGGTGGCTTTGGTGCTTAACGGTGACTCGGTGGCAGTAGCACACCGGGCTGCTGCAGCGGCTCGGCGTTTTTCCCTAAGGGAAGCCTATTTGCAATCCACAGCGCTGATTTAGTGTGAGCTGTCACAGGCAATGATGCTTCCTCGGGCCTGGGGATGCAAAATCATGACGGACCATGAGGATGCAAAATCTGGATTCTGTAAAACCAGGGCTCCGCGGTAGGGAGAGCCATCGCCTAACGAGAGCTGATGGACAAAATGGCTCTTAATTACCAAAAGTACCATTACAGCTGATTACCACCTTCCCCCCACTCCTGGGGTGGTGCGCAGGGGATGGCCACGGCCAAGGCTGGGGAAGGTGGGTCCTACCTGCGCCTCTGCCTTCACTTACCTTAGCAAAAATAAAGATTGTTTTCCTATTTTTTTTGTATATCCATCTGCTTGTAAATTTTTTTGGGAGGGGGGAGGAGTTTTGCCCGGGAAGGCACCACTCCTTCGCCGGCTGCACAGCCCCAGCATGGCTTCCCAGGCCACCGCCTGCTGCAGAAGTCCCCGGTACTTGGCAGGGGGGACCGAAAGCAGATCTAAGGCAGCTTCACGCTCACCCCAAAATCATCTGGTTCATCTGGCAAAGGCAAAGGAGCTGCCAGGCCTGGTCCTTCATCAAGAAATGCTCCTTCCCCCCCCTCCCAGGGCAGATATTGGGTATTTATTTGGTGCTATAACCGCCCTCAGCGATTGTGCGGCACACAATGATGGAGAAAGAGAGGAAGCTGGGCTGAAGAAACTGGAAGCAAATCAGTGGTTCCCTGCAAAGGGACGAGGCTGCAGCGGGAAGGAGAGGGCACGACAGGAACGCCCCAGGGAGACCAGAGCATCCCCCGCAGCCCCGGGCTGCTCAGCACCCGCAGGCTCATGGCAAAGAGGGAAAAGAAGGAAAGCAAAGCACCGCAGCTGGTAATTTCCCTGACATTGGGTGGCAGAGGATGAAGCCATCCTCCTAATTAATTGCAATTGTTTTTGGACAAAGCAGGAGGGAGGGAGAGCAGCCTCTGCTCACTGTAGTGGGAAGCAAGAGCCTCTGGATGGGAGTTTGGGTGCTGAAGGAGCTGCAGCTGTGGCTCAGGCTCAGGTGCCACTGGACCCGGGGGAAGGGGCTGGAGCCGGAGGCAAGGAGTGAGAGACGGGAAGGAGCCGGCCGGCACCTCTCACCCTGGCCGGACGCCGGTGGCCGGGGATGCCCCGCGCATTGTTCCCCGGATCCGGCCGGGGCCGCAGGATATCCTGGAGAAGCTGCCGGACCCCGCGGCTGCAGGGGGTGAGGAGGGGGGGCTGGATTGGGCCCTCCTCCATCCTCCACCAAGGACGCTCGGCTTTACTTCATCTTCTCTCCAAGAAAATTCGTGTGTAGATGATGCCGAGGTTGCGAGGACATCTAGCAATTCGGAGCGAAGCAGGAAAACTGGCTTAGTTTGCTCCCACCTGTTGAAAAGTTAAACGCAAGGGATTATAGTGACCTATAATGTTATGTGGGTGTTGGGTGAAGGGGTTGGGTGGAAAAAACGCAGCCAGCAAGTGGCCAGCTGGAGGGAGGGGAAGTTTCCCAAGGTCTGATAAGCCCTGGAGACGCGGCAGTCCCACTCTATCTGCCCCACCGATAAACTGGGGCCAGCCGGCGCCTGCTGCACCCCGGCAAGGTCACACACGCCCGCCAGCACCGGCAGCCCCCAAATCCCCGGAAGGTCTTCTGCAGCACCCATGGGTGCCCAGCAGTGCCATCGGCCCTCGGGCTGGAGGCGGACCCAGCCTCGCGGCGTGTCGCCTTGGCTTCTTGCCATTCTCCCAGTATCAGGCTGCTAAAAATAATCCGGAGGCAGCAAAGAGAAGGCAACGAGTACCCGAGCCTTCACAGCTTTGCTTCACGGAGCTTTTTCATTTTGGCAGATGGAGCTGGATGGGCTGACGTGGCTGCGCTCTCATCCCAAGGGGCCCTGGGAGCCGGGGGGGGGATCTGCTTTTCCCCATCCACCCCCCAGTTAGGGCTAGAAAAGCTCCACCGAGGTGCCAGACCCAGTTTGGTTTCCTCCCATCTGCTTTCCTGGCAATGGGAGACTGCTCAAAGCGATGGCGCTGATCCTGCCACCGACTCCCCCGATGGCCTTGGTCACATCCCTGCACCCCACTGCCCCCTGTAAGCCCGAGGACCCCTTGGCTCACGCCAGCAGGCAGGGACCCCTGCAAATGCTGCCCTTGCCGCCTGCATGGTTTCCTTTGGGGCTTTTTTTTGTGTGTTTTTTGGCTTTTTATCAGGGTTCAGGCAGCAGGAGGGAGGGGGAGGATTGTGACCCCACGCTCACGCCTTCGTGCAAGCACCCGCAATCTGGGTGCACAGCTCGCGCCTGCCCACGCACCGGTGAGCTCCCCACCAGCTCCTGCTCCAGGAGGTGTCACAGCTCCACTGAAACTCCGGGATAATATTCCTTGGGTTTTTCTCTAATAGTGGCTGATTGAAACTGCTGAGAGGTCTCAAATATTCAAAAAGTTCCAGAGAGCACCAGAAATAGGTATTTTTATCCTATCTGGGTGATCACTCAGCTGCTCATGTATTGTATTTGCAGCCCAAATATATGCACCGGGGAGCTGATGAGAGAGCAGCAACCAGAACAGGTTTCTCCTGACCCCAGGCCAAGAAAACCATCAGGAAAGGAGTTTCTTTTGGGGGAAATGGAGATACAAAAAATTCAGCTAGGCTTGGTATGAGAAAAGGGCAACTGCACCAGGCAAAATGTCTCATTTTGGAGCCCAAATTACTTCTTTAAATTGCTCTGGGGAAATGTCAGTACAGAAAAAGTGTAAAATCCTTCTGAGACAACTGGTGTGAAAGAGTCTGACTTGGGGAAAAAAAATGGGTTTGTTTTTTTCCTTCCTGAAAAATGTGAGGAACAAAACAGGAATTCATGAAACGTTCTACTTGACATGACTCTGCCTATTTCAGTGTGAGAAAAAAAAGAAAACCCACGATGCTGTGACTCAAAAATGCTGCCCGGTGCCGGCAGCAGCTCCCGCACCGCTTGCTGCCAGCATGCCTGGCTCCACGCCGCTCCGAGCATCGTCAGTGGCCATCAGTCAGGCCAGCAGCTCCTGCATGGGTTGTCTGTCCGGCTGCTCGCCCGGCTCAACATCACCTGGCGACGTGGCATCAGCCACCGGCTCCCGCCGGCGGTAATGGGGATAATACCCAGCTTTTAAGGGATGAAGCGCGTTGGGCAAGGGAGCCGGTCCCGGCTGCCGGAGCGATTCCTCGTCAGCATCTGTCAGGGAAGATTAATGCCTAAGTAGGTTGTGGGCAGGCTTCCAGCAGCATTTTTAATAATCAGATGCCGTGCACTGTTCGAGCAACCCGCAGAAATGAAGTTGCCTCGTTACGAAAAAGAAATAAATATGTTGACATGAAGTAGCTCATTTTCTGGGGATGTTAAAGCTAGTGACAATCCCAATTCACACCTGGGGGCCTGACACCCCCCCAAACCCTCTCCTGGCTGCAGCATCACCCGTGCCGGCCCCGGGGCCTGCGGCTGGCCCGGCCGGCCAAGGAGGGTTGTGCAACCAGCACAGCTCCCGCAAAAAATGTAAATAAGGCCCTGAGCTGGTGCTTGCAAGGTCTTGCAGATAAAAAAAGGGCAAATTCCTGCCTCCCAGGGAAGGGGCCCAGCTGGGTTTGGGTTTCGGGGCCAGGAACCCGGGGGTCATGCCTCAGGGCATGGCCATGGCTGCGGTGGCATCACCGGGGGAAGCATCACCCTGCACCTCATCGGCAATGCCACCGATCCCCAGTGTTTGGGATACAGTGGAAAATGGCTCTTTTCCATCTGCTGGCACTCAGCGCCAAACCGCTGCCTGAGGCTGCCATAAAATCCAGGTTGTTTTGGAGTTTCCACTTCATTTTTCTCTACCTGCAGAGAAAAATTACAGATATATTAACATGCAGTCCTCTTGCACCAGATCATCAATCCTAATCCCGTGGGATGCTGTACTGCTGGTGGAGAGAGCCGGGGAGCAGAGGGCAGGACCTTGTGCACCTAGCCAGCCCTGCCTGGCCCATGGGGGCCAAAGGGGCTCGGGCACATCCTGAAGCTTCATCAGGGCTGGCAACCCCGATCATCCTCATCCTCATCCTCCCAGAGGCTCGCTTGGAGCCAGCCCAGCATTAAATGGGAGCTTAACTGCCTGGAGAGGCTGGGCAGGATATTAATAGACCCAAGGCGGAGCGTGCCACTTACGGGTCCCAAAATAGGCTGCGGAGGTGAGGGGATGCCCGAATGGGGGCTGCCCTTGCCAGACAGCTCCCCAAAAGGGCGGCGAGGGCAGGGGCCGGCACTGCTGGAGCCGGGATGTGCCGGGAGCAGCCACAGGCACGGGGCAGCATTGGGCCCCGTCCCCGTCCCTGTCGCAGGGCAGCGGCAGCCAGCAAGCGCCGGCGTTTCGCTGCCGCAGTGAAAACGCATTTCTCCTCCCCGGCATTACACAAAGGCTCCTGTGGGCAACCCAGGCTGACCCCGTAAGAAGATTACTGGGCTATTAGTGGATTGGGACCGTGAGGAGGATGTTTGGAGAAATTTGCTCTCCCTCCCCTCGGGAAGGGCCGCTCGCGGTCCCCAGTGGGTGCCCTCCCACACGCGGAGCCGTGGATGATGCCGAGGCTGCGCTCCCCATCCCTGTCCCCCATCCCTCTCAGCCAAAGGCCACCGGCAGAGATGAGGACAACCACGGGGTGAAGATGCCCGGTCAGGCTGCAGCCGGCACTTGGAGCCCTGGATGGGCTCACGGAGATGATTTGCCGGGGTCAGGATCTGCATCGGGCAAGCCCAAGCCCCCCCCCACCTGCAACCCGGCCAGCACCGGCCACCGACCGTGGGACACGGCCAGCTCACCCGGGAAAGCTCCTTCCCCCGGAGCTGTAGGGATCCCAAAGTCTTACATTTATTTAACCTGAAAACGTAGCAGGGTGGAAAGAAATCTGAGAGCTGTATCGACAGCAAAATCCCATTATTGGCCATGAAATATGCACGCGCTGTAACTGCGCGCGAAGGGCATAGGTGGCCGCCCCGGCGGCCTCTGCCACCGGCCCCGGCCGGGCATCCTCACCCCTGCTGAGGGCAGGCAGACGGGCAGCGCAGGCAGCTCAGCAGATCCCCATTTTACGTGCCAGGGTGCAAACCGAATCTCTCCTCGTGCTCCTGGGAAGCAGCCCCCCACCGGCATGCCGTGCTGCAGCGCTTATCAGGCTGGCAGAAGCAGAGTGTGCCTAAATATACCCCATAGTATTTATAATTCAAGGAACAAGTTGAAGCCGCACCGCCTCTGCGCTTGCCATGTGCAATGCCCTTCGCATTTCTTCCCTCGTGCCACTCTCATCCAGCCCCTTAAATCAACATGGGGGATTATATTTCGGGTCATTTGGGGATATTTTCCCACCAGCTCCAGGGGGGAAATTCCAGGTTAATTCCTTTTCACTCGGTGCTGCTCCCGCTGCCGGTTCCCATCGCTTTCTGCTGCTCTCAGGAGGCAAAAGTGGGGCTGCAAAGCTGAAAAACCTGGTGAAAATTGCTCGCTGGTGGAAAGCCCTCAGGAAGGATGGGGATGCCCCAAAGCAGGCCTTAATTATGGCTCCAGTTAATTGTTGGTTGTTGTCAGAGCCAGAGCGGGCTCTGCGGGAGCGAGACCTTGGCCGTGAGACGGCAGAAATGGCATACCCCCTCGTGCAGCTGGCTGCTGCCCCAAAACCGGGGTGCTGCAGGGTTTGCAAGGTGCTGCCCGGCCATGCTTCTTGCCAAGAGACGGTGCTGCCTGTTCTGCCGGCACCGCAGAGCTGCCTGCGAGGGGATGCCGGGGCCTGAGGAGCAATCCTGCACACTGCTGCTCAGCAGCAGCTCCGGAGCACCCCACCCATGGGTGCAAAGTGAAATGCCTGGCTCCAGCCTGCCGGGGCATTCGCGGCCAGATTCAGCTGCCCACACCTCCGCTGAAACACATCCCGTGGGATCTTGTGCTGGGATGTTGTGGAAATGGTTGGGTTTTGCAACCCGGGGGGCAGGAGGCTCCTGCCTGGGGTGAGGGTGCAGGTACGGCCCCGCAGGCTCCACCAGGCTGCGTTACACAGCTGCTTCGCTGATATTATTTATCACCCCTCTTCTCACTAATCTGTACTCTGGCACCAGGCTCAGGCGCATCTCCATCCCTCTTCCCAGCCGCCCTGGTGAGACTCTGTGCTGCCAAAACACCCTTTGGGGTAAAATGGATCCAGCCCCACACCCAAAGAGTGGAAGTTTCACCCCAAAAGCTGCTCCATCAGCTCAGTGCATCCCGGGAAGCTGCTCCGCACTCGCAGTCACGTTTTAAATCGACACCCAGCTAATTACCTCCAGCAATAAGGAAACCCTGTGTTTGTAGTGAGTGTCTGCTTTAAAATGATGTTTTACACAACATAAAAGGATTATTTTATAATTAGCTGTCTTCTAAACCCTGGCCTATTGAAATTATGATATTAAAACATACACCGTTCTCTGCTTTTTAAAAATCATCTGGAAGTTGATTAGTTTTGCATTACTAAAGAGCAACCCATTGAAATATTTAATCACCATGAGACCTTTTTCATATAAATGTTAACATTTCAATTTTTTTTAAATTCTTTTTTTTTCCCCCCAGTAATTACTCTAGCTTTGCTTACACCAAAAAAAAAATCGTTGAAGTAATTTTCCTGCAAGGAAGGGATCAAAATAGTCCTGTGATTAACACCTGGAGCATCCTTCAGCATTTGCTGCCTGGCGCAGCTCCAGGTGGGAGTTAGTGCTGCCGCTGCAAGCCCAGCTACCACCCTTAGGACCATTGTAACGGCGTGCGATGGCCCTGGGGGGGGGATTTTCCTTTCCCAAGGGGTTGATCCTGGCTCCGGGGGGAGTAGGTGGGAACAGGGCGGGTGAGATCAGGTGATCTGCCCCAGGGGATGTATGGTTTTATACAGGGTGACAAGAGATTTTAAGACAGACGGGGCTGAACTGCAAACTCTGACACCAGGATGTGCAGAGCCTGGATGCTGGAGCATCACCTGTGGACACACAAAATGGCGTGGGGATGCGGGGCCACATGGGCAGGGACACCCCTGCTTGCAAAAAGGGACGGTGGGAGCTTCTGGTATGCTAAATCCAAAAGGAGAAGCTTTTGCGGGGCTTATTGCCTTTAAAACCACAGAGAAATGCACATGGGCTGAACCGTCATCGCGTGTGCTCGGGGCAGGTGGGTGCCAAAGCGTGCCGCTCCTTGCGGGGACGGGTGCAGGGGACGAAGGGCCAGACAGCCTCATCCCTTCGGGTCTCAAATGCAAAGAAAAGGAGCAAAGGCTGAGCCGGGAGGCCCAGGAGTCGCTGGAAGGAGCAGGATCTGTCCTGTGGCTGGGCTCTGCCCCCGGCACGAGGAGCAGCAGTCTCCGCTCAGCTTGCCTGGCCATGTCTGCACCCGCACGGGGAATAAACCATCTGGATTTAGACACACTTGAAATTCAGCTCCTGCTCCATGCCAGTCATCGGAAATGATGCATTTGCTGTGAAATGAAGCCAAGACAGTAGTATAGAAAGCTTTTTTTCAATATGCCTTAAATAGCCCGAACGTTTATTCTATAGGCAATGAAATTCTTACACGTTTCGGTCAAATAATGAGGATAATGTTTCTGGCTTAAGGAAAACACTCCTAACATCAGCGAAGGGGAAATGCACATTTCAATTTATAATTTTAAGTTACAAATTTGCATGCAAATGTATATTTAGAAATTTGAAAGAGCAAAATCATACATTTTGGGCAGGCTCTTACTTGCAAAAGATATTTCCAGCATGGATATGGCTTTGTATTAAATTCCATTATGTTGCTTAGAAAAAATATAAAAGCTATAGAAAAGTGAAGGAGCTCCGGGAAACACAGCCGGCCTTTTCCCTAAAGCATGTCCTCTTGTGCAGCTGCACCGGTAGGACCTGGGAGCATTCAGTCCCCGCCAGAAAAACAGTCCCAAATTGACATTTGTGGATTGTTTTTTGCAGCCTGCGCATGTTGCATTTGCCCCCAGATTTGGAGGTTTTTTTACCTTTCAGACAATTTAGGGGACAGAGTGGTGCTGGTGAATGCAGTGGGGTTGGGGAGTCCCAAAACCTCTTGGCAGAAACTGGGGGGAGATGGGTCCATCTCTTGAAACAAAGCCTGAAACCACCATTTCCAGCAAAGAGCCACCCTAACCAGTAACAATACATATTTCTGCCCCACCACTGCAAGAAAAACTCTCCTCCAAGCAGTGGCACACTTTAAAATAACTTTAAATATTGCTTTAAAATTCTTCCCCTCCTTAAGTCCATAATTGTTTCTACTTGCAGTAATCTTCTCTGCTTCTCTCCTGCTGTGCACATGGAAAATCACCCATTAGTTGTGGAGAGCTCGGTGCTCCATTAGCCATCATCATTTTGCCTACATTTTGACTTGACATCAGCACCCAGCACCCAGCACCCACAGGGCTGGGGAGGGCACTGGCATGTGTTTCCCCACGGTTACGCACTCTCACAAATGCCATTTGTTTTGAAAAACAGGCGGTTTGGGTTGCAAAAGGAAGGCTGTGTCTCTTGGCACCCATCGCATTGAGGTTTGTCTCCAAGCCCTGCCATGGACATGTCGGTGCTGGCTGCCTGCCCGGGTTCCCCCTCGCACCAGGGACGGTGCGTTTCTGTGGCTCAGAGCACAACGCATGAAGGATCCCCCCAAAAGCAAAAAAAAAAATCAGGAATTGGAAGCAGCAGTGTTGCTAGGGAACAAGACGTGAGTGCTCAACTCCTTTTTTCCCTAAAGGAGTCCAAGAGAAATCCCTGAATTTCAGGTCATGTGGAAAGAGGCGCTTGGCTGGTGGCTCCTGAGCCTCCGTGCTGGCTCCTCTAGGACATCGGTATCGGACAGAGCCAAAGGCTGCTCCTGTGCTCAGGATGCAATGATGCTGTGATCCCCTACAGCCACCCGGCACATGGAGAGGGCAGCGATAGAGGTGGATAGGGCAGTGATGGAGGATGGGAAGGTCAACGATGGAGGATGGAGAAGGAGATGATGGAGAATGGGAAGGACAATGATGAAGGATGGAGAGGGCAGTGATGAAGGATGGGAAGGACAATGATGGAGCACCTAATCAGAGGGAGTGGAGCTGAGTCAGGAACAACCAAGGGCTGTGGTTGTGGCCACTCACTTGACCCAGAAGAAAATTCATTAAGTTTTAATGCAGTCTGGCACCAATGGACATTATTTATGAGCTTCCAGCATTCCTGTATCAGAAGGCTTGAAAAAGGTATAAAATATGAACGACGCTAATGAGAAACACAGGGCTAAGGGCCCTCCAGGCCACCGGGGAGGGATGCGCTACCATTGCCCGACTGGCGACCGCCCGTGTTTCACCCACACGTCCCTGGGCTGCTGCTGGGGCCGGGACCACCATGTGTCCCCACTGCGGCCACCCCGGCTGCAAACTCAGTCGGTCTGCAGAGCACAGACCCCCTGTCCTCCGCAGAGTGTTCTTCCTCATGCCCTTCATCGTGGAGCTCGAACCTGAATCCTGGTGTGTGGCCACATGTGATTTCAGAGCACCGAAATTACTCTTACCCACGTTGTCTTCCAGCTTGGGAGCTGACTGGCTTCTGTTACTAAACATAACTCTGACTTTTCCTACTTTTTTTTCTGAAGATATTCCAAATATTTTCCAAAGCAAAGCCCCAGAGGATGCTATTTTCATCTCCCCAGTGGGCTGAGGATCTGGCTTGTTTTCCAGTCACCAAAATAGCCATGATTTTACATGGATTTGTCATTTCTTCTCAGGTTGCTTCCCATCGGAACCCCTGAGCAGCCAGGGAAAGGAGGCTCCCTGGTGCTGCCCTGTGCCTGGGCTAACACATCTCAGACATGATGGAGTTGCTGGTGCACTGCTTTTTTCCCTATTCCCTGCAAAGATTTTGATTTTCTAAAACTTCCCATTTCTTTAGCACTGACAATTGCAGAGCTGACTGTCTCATCCTTTTGAGGGATGTCCAACTGAAGGGAGTTTAAAACACACAGCCAAGATAACAGGATTGTTGCTGGCACTGCAAAATGCCACCTGGATGTCTCTCCATGTGAAGTCAGCTGAGGGATTGCAGAATTTCCCAGATTAAGCCATTTTAAAGAATTCGACAGCACAGGGGATGCTGGCAACAGTCAGTGCTGAGATTCAGCTCACCATCACCCAGGGTTGCCAGCAAAGGCTAAAATTCTGGGTGCTCTGGTTTAATTCAGAGCAAAGACATTTATTCACAGTCCCCATGGGGTTATTGGGTCTGGAGAAGGCACTGGAGGCTTCAGCTCCAGGAGATGGGTGGTGGGCGGAGAAAGAGTATGGATGTGCGTGCTGGAGGCTGAGCAGGTTGATTTTGGAAGAAGAGCCCTGCTAAAGCAGAGCAGACCTCACCTCGCACTGTCAGGGATATGAAGGATGCTATTTGCTATGAAACTGGAGGGACAGCACACTGAGTCCGGCTCCTGGCTGCTGCACTAAACATGAGCGGAGAAATCCCCACGAGCAGCCCACCAGCTGCTGCTCATCCTTCAGCAGCTCTTAACAATTTAAGGGCCAAATTCAAACCCTGTAAACTGGAGGGTTTTAATGGGTGGACTGGCATAGGCTGCTGCTAATTGGAAGCTGAATCCCTCTGCCCTGAGAGCTCTCAAGCAGAATCATGGGCTATACCCAGCCACTGTCTTTTATATTTCTGTGGCATTCAAGGCTCAACTTATTTGCCCACAGTAAAAGCCATTTTGTTCGAGAGGTGCCTTATCACAGCTGAACCCCATCGGGTGGATGCTCAGAAGGGAATCTGACATCTGGCTAAGACCCAAGGACTTTAAAGAAGATTTTCATCTAAACCGCTACATAATCCTATGATAACATAACCTGAACTTGTTCCCTGAGTCACCCTTTTGCTGCCAAACCAACCCAAACTTCAGTAATGATCTGTAAGCCCCCTACACCAGCTCAGTGCTGGGAAAACAAGGGGATGTTTGTACATAGCCAGAGCTGCAATTCTTAATCCCGCCTGGTTGGGGGAAGAGTGCAAAGGACTGCCTTTTCTTGGGAAAATATAAACCAGTTCCTTCTTCCTTTGACATTCCTTTTCTAAATTAGAAGTCGGACAAGTTCAGCCACTGGGGAGGACAATGCTGGAGACGACCCCATGTCCTGGTCCCAGCTGGAGACCTGACACACTTGGCATCATCCAGCCCTTTCCACCCACCTTCAGCCCACCATGGTCTTCCTCTCAACTGGACCTGAGCTTTCCCACATCGCAGCCTCTGCCCCAGAGTTCCTGGTCCACGGGCAGCCTTTGGCATCGGCAGGGTGAAGGACCCAGATCCCTCTTAGCTACACTAATTCTCCCTCTCCTTCTGCCACAGCCACCTCGCTTAACGTCTCCAGCCTTTCTTCAGTGCTGGTGCCCCGTCAGACCCTGCGTCCCTCCCCATGCCAGGCACCTGCCTGCCCAGACACTGGCTTAGCCCTGCCAAGGGATTAGGATTACACACACTGTCAGGCAAAAACATGCCCAGGGAAGAAAGCACTTAGTGTTGTATTATTTTTTTCCTAAGTAGGTGAATATCCGTGGTGAGTGAAATATGACTATCCATCTTCAGGGTCAGGATGGGATTTGGTGCTGTAAATCTCTCTCCAGGCCAGCTCACTCCATGAGGTTTAACCTGGGGTGACCCAGGCTGGAGCATGAGATCCGTCTCAGGTGTGGATGAGGCTGGTTGGCACATCCATCCCATCTAGTTCATCCATCCCAAAAAGCAAAGGGACTGAAGGGAAGGGAAGGGAAAAACCTGCTGTGAAACCCAGCTGCTGAACATCAACAACACAGTTGGTCAGCACCTGTCCCAGGAGTGGTCTGGGCTATTGTGGAGGGAAATTCATGGGAATGTTTCTTATCAGATCAATAGGAAGGTCAGTAGCCACTTCAAGTGCCATTTTATTCATGGCATATTTAAATGTACTGATTTTTCAGCATGCCAAGGGGAAAACCAACAAAGCAGCTATGTAGAATAAATAATATAATAAAACAATAAATGCGCTGATGTAGGTGAAGACCAGGGAACAGCAAGGATGTGGCTCTGGACCATCTCAGATGCTACAGCCATAATCCATCCTGAGCTTACCAGGCATAAAAAAACAACTGAGCACACAAATAATGACCTGTGCAAAATGTTGGGGCACTTAAACTTTGCACTAGCATTTTCCCAGGTGGAAATGTTCAAGTCTGGGGCAGGGGAAGCTGTGAAAGGCACCCAAAGGCTCACAAGCACAGAGGATGGGTGGGGAGCATGTAGGGGAGGGCACAGGGGATCTTTTAAGGTCCCAAGTGGTGGGATTAGTGCGGGGCACACTGATTTTGCTGCCGGGGCTGGAGGAGAGGGGCACAATCTGAGCAATGATGTCTCTTGGCAGCAGCCCAGGCAGAGGCCAGGGGATGATGGAGCCAGAGGTGCCACTATCTGCTGCTCACGTTCACAGCGTGGTTTGAGGCAGGGAGAAGCAACACATCACTAGTCAAAATTTCTTGGAAACTCTTCCTTCATTTCATTTCTGTGGCTGTGCATTGGCATCCTAGCTTTAACGCTAGTTAATTTTTCTATTTGCTTGCTGATCTTGTGGTATTTCTTCTTCGGGGCTTTTTTTTTTTTTTTTTTTCCCCGTCCTTTTAAGCTTGACTGCAAAACCACAAAAGCTAAAGACATTCAGAAAAGAAGATGAATAAGGTAAGATCATCTTACAAATCACTGGACTCCAGGAGCAAAGCTTAAGGGAGAAAAAACACCATCCCCAATCTCATGAGGATCACAATTCCCACCACCAAGAGACTGGCATCCATGGGGACCCTGTCGCAGGCTCTCTACAGGGGTAGCAGGAACCCAACTATGGTCTAGCATTATGCATGAGTCTTCCCTAGAACCAGCATAAAGAAATAACTACCTAAATCCCAGCAGAGGTGGTGATGGGGAGACGTCTTTTCATGTCATAAAAATGCTCTTCAAATAATTGCTTTTCTTCATTTGCTGACGTTTAATGATGCAAAGCCAGAATAAAAATTCATTTCAGGGTGAGCCAATGTGACACTGGGTTTTCAGTTTTTCCACTGAAGTAAAAAAGAAAATAATCCCCATAGGTGGAGTGAAACAATTCATTCCACACTCAGGACTTTCTGTTTGGTTTTAATATTTAATTGAGGAGAGGTAATTTCGTGACCAAAGGTCAGTTCAAGGCCAACATTTGCAGCGTTTTGCTTAGAAAACAGCGGAACAAAAGGCTTTGACGTTTTGGGAAGGCGCGTTGCTGGTTTTCCTGTAGCTCTGTGCTAAAGTATTGGTGGCAGAGCCCTCCCACGCTGGGGTCTGCCTCCTCCTGCTCCTCCTAACAGCAGGAGCGGCTGGGCCAGCCTTGCCTGGAACCGGCTGGCACATTAGCCCTCTGCGGAAGCAATTTTATGCCATATTAAGCCCTCCTGCCCCAAAATGCAGCTTTGATCCCAGAGACCAGTTGAGGGTATCTGAGCCTTGCAGCAATGTCCATGCAGAGACATCACTCCAAACCACAGGAAAATAGAAACCTTAACCCTTATTTTCAATGTAGTCCCCAAAATACCTTCCTCAGTGACTCCTTGTATTTAAGTTTCACAGGCTGATGATGTGACAGACATCTCCACTTACATCGTGGTGGCTATTCCTAGCAGCATCCTGCTGTCCAGCCACTGCCCCTTGCCCCCACATGCTGGGATATATGGTGCCCCTTCCCCGGTTGAGAACAGACCACGATGCTCTATG
This sequence comes from Haliaeetus leucocephalus, assembly GCF_000737465.1. Lineage (NCBI taxonomy): Eukaryota > Metazoa > Chordata > Aves > Accipitriformes > Accipitridae > Haliaeetus > Haliaeetus leucocephalus. The sequence continues at coordinate 2,748,876 of NW_010972528.1, read as the reverse complement.
GCACTTTTTTTGGACCTATTCTTGTTTAAACCCAAGAGTTTCCAAGCTTGGCAGGGTTTTCCTTCTGGACTAAGCTCTCAAACCAAGTGTGCCCAGCAAGGGACGAGTCCCAAGCCAGACTAGTCTTCATAATCATAGCAGAGGGCAGTGTCTGAGGGCAGTGTCCCCGTCGGGGACAGGGTTGGTGACAAGCACGTCGAAGGGCCGTTGGGATGCTCTAGCGACGGGCTGGCCACCAGCCACACACAGCCCCCAGCCCTTCAGGGGTGTCCAGCTGCCTCTCACCGTGTCTGTCCTCCCACCACCGGACACAGTCTCCTTTCCATCATATATCCAGTTGCCTGAAGTACCCGCTCACCGGAAGAAAGACAACATTTTAGAGGCAATTAATATCCAGGGAATATATATCTCTGCTTCCTATGCTTGTACATTTGTAATCTGAGTCTCCCCACTCACTTCTTTCCCTTCTCTGCAATGCCCTCTGGGGAGAGCCGAGCCGCAGGGGGATGCGGGGGGTGCCTGCCCCCTCCCCAGCCCAGCACCATGGCTCGGACCCTATGGACCCTCCTGGGTCCGTCCTTGTTGGGGAAGGGCAGACCCCAAAATCTGCCAAAGGCCATGGGCAGCATCCCAAGGAGAGCTGGCTTTCTCCTCCCCGCAGTTCGGTTTTCCCTGGGGAGCCGTGCCCTTGCCTTAAATCTGAAAGGCATTGCAAGGGCTGAATCGGGATTAGCTGAGAAACCCAAAAAAGGTCAGGAGATTATGTTTCCATTTAATTAGCCACGCGGCTCTGCTTTACCTCCAAAGACAAACCACACAACCAATGCTGAGGAGATGCCTGAGCCCCATGTGTCACTCACACTCATTTGAGCTAAGTGCATCTCCCACAGCCCATTTCATTGCTCCTTGTCTACTCTGAGCAGGATGACAAATTTGAGTAGGGGGCTCATCAGAGGTCGCCAGCATTGCAGCCTGGGCTGTACGTGGTCTTGAGTGATTTTCCATCCTGAACTCAAAGAAACCTACCAGGAGCTAGGACATGCAGAGCCAGCCGTCACCTGCATTCATCTACATCAATGTTATTTTCCTCAAAACCCTCTCCTGTCCAGTTGTCAGATGCCTAAGCCTGTGGTCACAGCTGATGGAAATCTGGGCACCAAAACTAATGCCCACAAGCACTAGCATGATGGGAGTTATGCCAGCAAAGGCTGAGAGATGGCTGAAACCCCCCTAGCATCCTCAGGTGGAGGGCGGGAGGAATGAAGAAGTTCTGGAGTTGGGGAAAAGATCCCATCCCACCCAGAAAATACTTTAAAAAAATTCCGTTGCATATGACAGCTACATCATGGCCGTTTTTCACAGGACAAGCAAAGCCCCTTCCAGCCTAGCTAACAGCCTTGCAACTAGGGCACTCAGCTGGGATAGAGGGAAACAGTGTTGAGGAGGATGAAGATGAGCCCCGTTCTCCAGCTGAGGCTCTCGGCAGACAAATGCATTGCCAAGCTGGTTCTGGTCCCTGGTCCTAGCACGGGACTGGAGGAGACCCTGGGAAAGGCAGCACCACCAAGCCAAGCACACGGGCACGGGCACGGCCACAGCTTCACCATCCCTGCACACCCCGGCTGGCCCAGCGGTGTGTGACACCAGCGTTCCCAGCCCTCACCTGCTGGAAGTGCTGCCTCTGCACTGACATGTAATTTAACACGAGCACAGAGCACCTACTCCGTATTACGACCTTGAAGAGCATCCTTGTTAGGTGCTCTCCTTCCTTGCGGACGCTGGCGGGTGTCGGAGCGGGTACCGCTCCCTGCAGGCAGGTTTTCCACTGGGAACCAGCAGTCCTAGGGAATGGGAGGATCAAGCCCGAGGACACAGAGAGAGGGGGATGTACAGCACAGGGGGGCAGGTGGAGCCCAGGTTTCTAAGGAAGGGTGGGCGAAGCAGTGAGGTCCTTGGGCTGGGTGTCATGATGCCTGCGGCCCTCCTCCTGGCACTTCACTTTCTGGTTTTAGGACATGATGCACCTGTTTGTAGTGCAACTGGGTGCTGCACTCTGGCTGTGCAGGATGGTCATAGGCTCAGCTCAGCTAACTCCCAGTGCCTAAAAGTTGGATTTCTACCCCCAAGCCCCATGGTCCCTTGTAAAGCATGTAGCCAGAAGAGAGACCCAGGCAGCACAAGGTACAGCAGCCACCTTAGCACACCTCTGTGTTCAGATGCACTGATTCACACCGCTTTCCTCCTGGGATGATAAAAAAAGCCCAGAGTGACTGATCCCGTCTGTGGCCATCGACTTCCAGCTGCCCAGCGTGGGGGTACATGACCCTGTGGGCCAAATCCTGCCTCCCTCCCTCCTCCACCAACCCAAGCTGCCTTCTATGAGAGCAGTTCAGCTGTGAAGCTTTGCAGCAGAAATGAGGCAGGAGAAATCCCCTCCACCCTTTTTATGCTGCATCTCCCGCACTGCGTTGGCACGGGCAGCTCAAAGCCTTTGGGCTTGGGACATTGCATCTCCAAGAGGTGGATGTCTTGCCTGCACCAGGGCCGATGGAGATATCTAGGACATGGCTCTCGCTACCTGCCTCCGGACAGGATGAATCACCTCCTGGAGATGCTGTGCTCTCTCTGTTGGCCATGGAGAGAAAATTGCAGTGCAATTTAATGAAATATTAAAATCTGAGCAGCCCTTAGAGGAAGGAAAAACAGAGACACCCTGAAAAACCCATGAAGCAGCCTGACTTCTCCTCCTTGATAGCCCGGGGAGCCTGTCCGGGCCCTGCTCCAATCTCAGCCAGGGCCTGAGCATCCCAGGGACGTGTCAGGGCTTCCCTCTGCATTCCCGGGGTGCCCCCGTCACCTCTCCAAAACTCCATGGGACACCCCTGCAATTCCCCAGCACACCCCAAGTGGGGAATAAATCACAGCAACCTCCCCCTCCTTCCAGGGCAGCACCCCCAAAGGGCAGCACAGCACACAGCAGCACCCTCAAAGACAACACGGGGCACGTGCTCCAGGGTGGCTCACCCCAAAGCAAGTCCACATGTTCCCTCTGCCCTACGGTCCCCCCTCTGCCACCGAAGTGGGGACTAGAGGCCATGCAGTGGTCCATGCTGCCTCACTGGCAGCACATCTTTTGCTGGGTTTCCATGGAAACCAGCATCACGCACATGCCAGCCAGGCCGGGCGGCTCCCACCCCCGGCAGATGCCCCATGTCAGACCCTGCATCTCCGTGAGCACCTTCCCCTCCTACCCTGGCTCTGGCATCGGTCCAAGCCCCTCACTCCTTGTGGTGTTTTCTGGCCAGTGGGAGCAGTGAAGAGCGGTGGGTGAGGCAGCAAACCCATCTGCTTGGTAATTCAGAGGGTCCTGCGGGCACACAGGACATGCCCATTGGCATGCCTTGCTCTCTGCGCCGTGCGCTTGCAGGTGGCACATGAAAATGTCTGGCTCGTGGCCTGGGGTGGTGCAAGAGGTGCATTCCCAACGGAGGAATAAGACCCGCACATGAGGCTTTTTCTTATGGTAACTTGCTGCCCCTGGGTCTCAAACAGATTTCTGGCAAATAATCACAGCCCTGCTATCCTCGCCCCTACGCTTCTCTCTCCTACATACATTTCCTTGCAGCTCAGCTCCCTGCTTCTTCTCCCAGGCTGTTATTTAACGGCGTCACACCGGCGTCTTGGCTGTGTAAGGAGGGATGCACGCTCCGAGCAGCTCGGAGAAGATGCTGTGCCGGCTCTCCTCAGTTCAGCAGTGCAGAAGGGATTGAATTGCTCTATGGAGCCGGGCTGGTGAAGGAGCAGGAGCTCGTTCTCACTGTGCCAGGCTGGCAGGCAGCATGCAGAGCTCTTCTTACTGCTTTCCAACTTCTCTCCTCTGCAATCTGGAAGTCCTGTAGTTCCCCATCACTATTAAAACCTTTATGAAACAGAAATTCTGACAATTGTGCAGTTTATCAAACTAATTGCTCTCCCCCACGTTTCCAGACACATCACTCTGGTCACTCTCCTCCACATCTTCCCCACTAATGAATCACAAATACTTCTGCAAATGCAGGTGAAGCATCTGCAACCTCTCCTGGGCTACAACACCTGCCAGAAAAAAATACCACTGAAAAGTGAATTCTTGCCCTTGGCTCCCACTAGCAGCGATGCAAACCCCACTTGCAGTTAGCAGGAGGTGCTTATCCAGTTCCCACCCCCGGAGCGAGAAGAAGACAAGTGCTCTGCCGGTAAATACAGCCCCAGGAAAAGGAGGAAAGAGAAAAACAGCCCCCAGTCAACGGCCACACGGAGCTGCAGTGATCCCTGGCACTGATCTATGGCAGTGTTAGCAGCCATATCAATGCCGATGAGGATTTTTAAACCCTTTTACAAATCCTGTGAGTATCCCCTGGGTAAGAGTTTTCTCTAAGGAAAACATCCGAATTCAAGAAAGGGCATGAAAAAGAAGGTCTTAACACTTTCAAAAAGGAGATACTGTTTCCAGCTACGTCCAGCTGTGGGGCTGGTTTCATCTTGAATTGAAATCATGACAGCGATGCAGAAAAGTGGTACTCTTAGGTGATGTATGAACACATTTACTCGTAATAAAAGGCAGGTCGTTTTTATTTGGTTTGCCAGTTTCTTGACCGGTGAAGGAATTTGGAGACAACCTCTACTCCTGAAACGCAACATTTCGTACCCGTGTGTTCCCACATCACATCCAGACTGATGACCAGCACCACCTCAAACTTGCTGGGGTCAGCAGGACTCACCCTGTTTGGGCACGGCTGCTCCATAAATCCCCAGCACCCCACTATTTAAGCAGGTACTTATCCCTAGACATGCGGCTAATACTATTGACTGGAACAAAACATGGGCATGTCTTCTTGTTAAGCACACAGCCAAGTGCTTGCTTCCTCCCACAGGATCTTGAAAATGTTCTGTTTACTAAGCAAAAGTAGATTTTTACTTTTTTAATGCAGTCTTGAACTTACAAGCTCTTGAAATCCAGAGTTTTTGTGTTGCTTCACTGCTGTCTTTGCTTTCTGGTTGCACACTATACAGTAAGGATGCCACGTCCTTGTCCCCACAAGCACTGAACCTTGTATTTATCTCCCAAAAATCGCTACGCAATGCAAATTACTCCATGTCCAAGAGCGCCAGCCGGCCAGAGCACATTTTCAATGCACAGGGCAGAGGATTGGGAACAGCCTCTATCACTCGCAACTGCTCTGTGCCAAGTGGGAATAAAAGTTTCATACCGAATTAGAAACACGGCTCCCATTCCTGCACGCAGATTTGTGTTCTGTGAATACAGCCAAAAAGAATGAAAAAAAAAAAGAAACTTGGCATGCACTCATTCACTTTGAATGAATTTGCTTTGACCGACCGCACGAGGTTTCCACATTTGCGGCTTCGCCAAAAAAAATGCTCCGTGCACAGTCAGCAAGGCAAAGTCCTGGGGGGCAGCGGGGAAGCCCCAGTGCCACGGGGAAAATGCAGCCTCTGGAAAAAAAGTGTGTACCATGATATTCTGGTGCATGCAAAATGCTTGCCGATGCTCAGCTGGCCGTGGCACTGGGGATCGTGCTGCACACCCGTATTTTCTGGTGTTCCTCACTTCTCCATCATGAGTCCATCTGTATCCGTTGGCTCTCCTGTTTTATACAGGGACTGCGGACTCCGTTTCTGAAGCAACAGAATGCCAATCTGTAATCAATGCTCCGGAAATCCAATGCTCTGGGATCTTATCTGAATGCACTGATTGCAGTATACTCCTGAGTGATTCCTCTATTTGAACAGCGCTAGTCAAAACACTTCACATCTTGAATTTCATTGGGTGGATATCGTTAATGAACTTACTTCTGCATTTTCTGTAGTTCAAAAATTGTCGGCTGAAGGGTGAAGGGAATCATAACATCTTCCCTGCAACCTGCAGAGAGAGAAAAGGGAAGAGCTCTGTCACATAAATGATTCATTATCCAGCCTTCTCCCAGTCTAGGGGCTTGTGTTAGCGTCTTAAGAAGCTGTCTCCACACATGGCTTCTCTAATTGCATGGCAAGAGCAATCGGTGATGCCCTGCCAGGGTGAGCAACGTCTTGGGGCTGGCACTGCACAGGCAAGGTGTCCCCTGCTGCTGGGGACACCCTCAGTGCCACCTGTTTTTGGGGGAGCAGCACCTCTCCTTAACCTTAAGTAAAAATCCCTGCTTCCACAAGACACCCTGAAAGCCAGAAACCCCAATCTCATGCCAAGTTAAAGGGACAGGAAAGAGAAACAAATAAGCATTATACATCTCTGCAGGGCAAAATATATATATATACACACACACACACAGACATATATTGACACCAGCAAGATGCCAAAGTCTACTGATGGGCTGCTGCATGCCTGTTCCTGAAAGAGTAATTACCCCATCAAGTTTCCAGCTCTTGATGATGCAGAGGATAAACAGAAGTTTCCTGTTCAGGACTTCATAAACACCCTGAGCAGATAAACGCTCATAAGCAAGGGGCTTGGGACGGGGATGCAACAGGCAGCAATCCTCTTTTATGAGAAATGAGATTGGAAAAATGGTAATCTCCTAAATGGGCATGGCTGGTGGGCTGATAAACAGAGCTCCTGGTTATTACGGTGATGAGCTCAATAGAAAAAGTGTAATCCCAGCCCAACTGTTCAGGAGCTCGCTGTGCAGCCTCTTCCTCCCTCTCCCAAATCATCACATTAGGCTGATAGGAGAAAATAAATGAGATCTCTGTGCCAGGTTGTGTAATGTCATTGAACAGAAGCATTGAGCTTTGCACTTTCATCTGGGGACATCGGTGACTTCCTACCCTGGATCAGGGAAAAGAGCCTCAATCTCCCTGCGTGCAACTCCTGTCCTCTGGTTCCCTCCTTTCACTGAGCATCTCTGATGGGTCTGGCTCCATCTTCTCCACCGAGCAGCAGTGACCATAGGTCTCTTTCCTGGACCCTTTTTCTGGGGTCCTTTTCCAGCCAGGAGCTGAGTGCCAGGGCTACCTGGCCACCCAGGGCAGGCTGGTGGGCGCTCGTACCTTCCCAGCAGCAGCATCACTGCTGGGCAAGCCTCGCCGAGAGGCCCGGCACCCATGCCTACTGCTGTGTGTAGAGGGAGAGGCATCAGGGGAAGCCCAAAACACAGCTCGAGGATGTAAATCTGCAGCTTATGGGGTTTCTTCACAGCCCCCTCAGTAGGACCGCAGAGGAAGGCTTTGCATCCCAGAGCATACGGAAACCCTCTCCCGACTGCCAAAACTGCAGGCTGGGGCCAAATTAAAGACAAAGGACAAAATGCCATTTGACGTATTTTTCTTTAGTCTTAAAATACTGGGGTGGGGGGAAAGGCCACGGAAAAAGCCGTAGGCAGCATGACAATTAGTGACAGGATAATGACTACCCAGCAGCACCGAAAAGCTGTATGAACATCACAGATCCACAGTGCCAGCCACACCAAAGGAATATAAACAGTACCAAACTAAATCAGCCAACCAGCAAATCAAAGCACAGGGACGAGCTCCTTGTTTCTGGGAACATACCCACAGTCTTTCCTCCAACCCTTTGCAAACAAAGAGCTTTCTGCAGTTTGCTTGGAAGGTCATAAGGTTTGGGCTAATGCAAGTGGAGTCAGAGGGATGGCAAGCGAAGGGCAAACGCAGGCAGTTTGGGGAAGTCAGTTTTTAAGGTGATAGTTTTTAACAAATAGTTTTGAACGCAGAGAATAACAAAGAGACCTCAAGCATTCGTGGCATTTTTTTAATGTATTTTGCATGAAATGGAAAACTAAAACAAGTGGTATATACAGTAACAATAAACAGCGCGAGAATACAACAAAAAGAGGATTATAATTTCAAATTGGCATGCCCCGCATACGCAGCGCTTCAAGTGCTAGGGAGCAGCTCTGCCCTTATTTCTGTTGTCTGCAAGGCCGGGTATAAAAGATGTCAAACTGCAGATAAAACTGCGTGTGCTGGGATAACGATAGGGTAAAAAGATGAAAAGGAGGTTTCGTATAGCTAAACGCATGATTCACATTCAAGTATTAGGGTCTAAAAATAATCCCGAAAATCATGTTTGGAAAAAAAAAATTGCTTTTTTTCCCTCCTTTTCCCCACTTGAACAACTCCCAACTCCGGAGCGGGTTGTGGGATGGACATGGGTATTTAGGTTCATGATTTACAGCCAAGCAGCAGGAAGACGGGATGGTGTTGAGGTCCCCTGTGCTAGAACTGAGTCTGGCTGAGCTGGGGCTACCAGCCAGGAGAGACTGCATGATGCAGGCTGTCATCTGCTCGGGAGGTAATCAAAGACACGGGAAGGTGAAGGAGTGGGCATGATTCACCCTGGACTTCAGAAAAGCTTTTGATGCCTCAGCACATGAAAGCGTTGCTACAGGGGTAGTAAAATAGGATTGGAAAAGAGCGATTCTTGGAAAGATAAAAAAGCTGAAAACAGGAGTGAGGATATCAAAGGCTTCAGGGATCGCATACGCTTCTGCATGCCAGTGAAACATCGCTGCCACAAGTCCTGCGGGCTGCGGGGCTGTGCAGTCTCCTTTGGAAATCAGCAGGCACAGTGGCAATGAAGTCAGCAGTGTGCATTTGTAACTATGGGAAAACCTCAACAGGGCTCTGACCCCAGAAACTCAGCATCTGAGGGCTTTAAGGACCTTGTGCACTGCCCCAAAAGCCCCAGTATCCATTTTTCTCCCCTCTCCTCTTTTCCCCGGTAATATCCAGCCCTCCTCCCTCTGCCTTTAGCAGAGTACCCCGAGGGGGAGTGGGAGATGTCCCTTGCTGGGGGTCAGGGACAGGGAGTGATCTCCACGGAGCCTTATTCCCCAAAGGAGTGCAAGACGTCTTATTAAGAAAGATCAAGAAGTTTCAACCCACCAGTCTGATAGAACTCAAACATTGTTTGGCTGGTCTGGGAAGGGGTGGGTTCAGAGAAAAAAATATCTCATTCTCCATGCACTTAATTGGTTGAGAAAAAGAAAATTCCACATCCCACCCCCCCACCCCCCCCCAGCAGGCAGACCCATTTCTACAAACATTTTGAGCCCGCCACAAGCTCAACGCAATACCCAACACCAGTTTGGGCAGAGCCCATGCAAGCAGCCGTCTGATGGCCACTGCCATCTGGAAGAGCAGCCACTGGGAAAAGCAGCCACAGCTCCTAAAATAAACCTCCTCCATCCCGCCCCACCCCGAGGCTTGGAAGAAGTCCCAAGGGCTCTTGGTTTGCTCTCCCCCATCCCTGCTCTTCCTCGCTTTGGGTGCGTCGGAGGACGCGGGGAGGAGATGCTCCCTGTTGCTCTAAGAGCCAGCCAAGGCTTCTCGCCCAGGGCAGGGAGAGAAGAGGGTGCTCTGCCGCTCTGCGCTGCTCCCCTCCTGCTCCTTCAAAGCTTTTAAAAAACACCTAGTATGAGAAATCGTATATTTCAAGGGCACTTCATGCAAAAAACCCCAACCTTAAGCCCTTGAAAGCCTGCTCAGTACATGGGGTTGTGTTGGAGGCTTTTACACAAATGCTGAATCCTTTTCTCCTGTTTTTGTGGGGATGAAATGCTGCGAGGACAGTTGGGGAGCCCGAGATGGGTCTACGTCTGCACCAGCCTGCACACAGGGTTGTTGTATCACTGTTCTGCCAAATCAGATGTGGGAATCATCTCCTCTGCCACTGAAATACAACCTGTTCTGAGGAAAAAAACCTCCTTTTAGCATATTCTTATTTCAGAGGGATTCTGGATTAAGCCCTGGCTGTGCTCAGTGCTGTACAAAAATTAAAGTAAGAAGGTGAGCTTACCTCTTGCAATTGAAATATGAGACAGGAACTGGGGGGAGGATGCAGACAGGGGCAGCACAGGACCAGACCTCCTAATTTAGGACAAGAAATAGAGTTTTTGCTCCAGCTGGGATCTGGCAGACGGCAAGCCAGGGCTCAAATCCCCTTATATCCCCTTTTGTCATGCAGGACCTCGCAGTGTCAGGGGCTGTACAAAACCCAAAACAAGCAACAGCCCTTCCTCCACAGGGCATACCAATAATGACACCCAGTGCTTCCTTCCCGAGGGAGCTGGGAAGCTTCATTAATTGAGAATTTCAAGGATCTTTGAAATCAGCAGCTGAAAGATGTTCCAGAAATACAGAGCAGTTTTATTTTTAGAATGGATGTACAGTAAAATCTCTCCCCTCATTTTCTGAAAAGGGCTTTCTCCCAGTCTGGAAAGGCCAGCTGGGCTATCTGAGCAAAACTGCAATGCAGTGTGACCAGAGGGAAGTGAAAAAGAGAAAACACAGAAAAATAAACCCAAGGCAAGACGGACAGAGGTTTTATATTTTTTATTAAGAAGGATGATACTGAAAAGCTGAAAAATACCGCCAGAGTACCATAAACCATGAGAAAATCTGGATTATCGGAGCATTTTCTGCCAGGTGAGCAACAGCAGGAGGAGCCGAACCTCCCCGCACCACATGCACTGGTATCGCTGCGGCAGGTACAGCAACGGTGAGCTACTGCCAAGCAATTTGCCAGCCCTGCGGGGAGCCCAGGCACTTGCTGGGAAATTAGGAGGGCTTTGCTGAAGATGGGTCTTGAAATGAGCCAAGGAATCTGGTCAGACTAGGCATCTTCTGGGGATAAGACCAGCCTCCAAGCACAGCTGGAGCAGGAGGGATGCAGCTCTGCCCTGGACGGAGGGTTTAGCCCAAGCCTTGCCCTGCTCCAGTCATCACCCCGTCCTCCACAAGGCCATGTGTTTCCCTGAAGAGCTCTGCTACCTCCAAAAGCCTCTAGAAATGAATCCTTAGCCCAATAATCTACTTCTGCTCATCACTTCCATTGACCTTTTACATTCTCTTTTCAGGGTATAATTTAGCTCTGGATTATTCAGAGGGCTGAAAGGAAGCAACACAAAGCAAAAAAAAAAATGGGCTGAACAGAGCGCAGATGAGATCTGTTTGGCCTTGAGAAAGGTACAATTCCTGTTACAGATGGGATTGAATGACTGTTTGGACATATTTGAAAGGGACTAAAGCTATTTTCTGCAAACCTGAGGTTGAGCAAAACTTAGGTGCCAAATGATGAGCCAGACTGAGTTCTACAGAAAACCTCTACCACCTGGACACAGCTGGGTTTCATCCATCATTCATTCAGCACTTTTCAAGCCATTTGTGTTTGTCTCTCCTTCTCCATAAGACACAAAAGCCATTGAAGAACACCTTCCCCAAACACCCATTTCTACATCATCAGAGCCTAAAAATAGGGACCTATCAAAGTGAGACGCTTCAGTCAGGGCATCCAAGCACGTTTTGCCCACATGTTGCCACAACTTAGCCGGTCACCTGGGGATTAGTTTCAGAAGGTGGAGGTGGATTTTGGGTGCCCAATGGATCTAAGGACAGGTAGAAGGGAGAGCAGGGAGGGAGCACCTCTCCCCTCCTCTGCAGCCTTACTGTTCCTCGTAAATGGCTGCCATGGCAGGATGGAGAGAGATGTGTGCCAAAAACGGGGCTAAACCCTTCATCCCACAGCTGGGGGATCCCGCTCCCTCGCCAGTGCGGGACCGAGCAGGAAGGAAGCGTGGCTGAACAATGAGCTGCAGGAAGCGGCAGTGGCCACCCCTGACCAAAAGCAAGGGCCTGACTCAGCAAACATCAACTCAAGGAGAAGCTCCTGCCAGCCAAGGCAGCGGCCTCAGGGGGCTGCAGCCCGTGGTTCCCCTCATGGTGATGCTCAGGGCTGAGTTGGGGGGGGGGGGCTCGGCCAGATGCACCCAGTCCATCTTCCTTGTGGGAGACATGCCCTCCGCATCCAGCACGTGAGCAAAAACGTCCTGCGACAGTACCCTGAGGGGCCGGATCCCACCCTCAGCCATAGCACAAGTGCACGTCATGCCCTAGACTTTGGGGTTTTAGGTCAGAGATGGATGGGAAGAAAATGGCTTTTTAAAACACCTGGGTGTGAGGAAGCTGGTGCTGGTGTCTTCTTGGCTCTCATCCGGGCGGTGTTTTCCTCCCCTCCTGGCTTTCCATCTGTGCAGCTTTCAGTGGCTCATTGGGCTGCACAAACACCATCTCCCCTCCAGGACTTTGGGAAAGTTCCCTTTTTTTCACTTGCCTTTACAAATTGGCTTTTAGCTCCAGGAGAGCATGCCGGAGAGTCCGGCGCTGGGGCATGTGGCTGGGACCAGGACCTCAGCAAAACACAGCACGCTGCGCTGATGTGGGAACTAACCAAAAATATAAATAAATAATAAATTATTACTAAATTATTACTAAATAATGCCTTTTTCCTCTCTTCTTATGCTTGCTCCATGCTCAATTGCTAAGCGATCTGGAGGTCCTTGGATCATAGGTGGCCTCATGTAACAAACAGATGATCATTCTGATTTTTATTAACTGTCTAAAATGTTATTCCATTGCAACGTATTGCCCTGTGTGCCGGTCCCCCCGGGGTGCTGAGCTACAGCATCCCCTCCCTGGGGGCTGCAGGGTGGCCGGAGCATCCCAGGGTGCTGCTGGAGCACCAGTCGTGGGGACAGCGGGGATGGTTTGGAGCATGGAAGGAGGAGAGGAGATGTGGGGAAAGCTGGCTCACGTTGCTCAGCTGCTGCTGTTGAGCCACTTGGTCTGCACAGTGCCCGGCTGCTGCAGTGCACGAGCGCACACCCTCCGACAGCTTGCCTGGCAGGAAAAAAAGCCAAGCTCATGTGCTGCCAGCCAACACCCTCTCTCCTCTCTAAGGCAGCTTACAAAAGCCATTTGCTATATTAATGCTGATAGCCCAGTGTCCCCCCCCGCCCTGTGCACATTTTCCACTCCCGTGCCCTAAAAGGCAGAGGTTGGGTTTAGGAGATTAACGCTGCCTTTGGGGAGCTTCACCTTCCAGGCTGGACGCAGCCCTGGCACTGCACAGCACCTCTCATCCAGGGCTGTGGTTTACAGGGCAGAGCCCATCCTAAGCCCGTTCAGATGCCCATCGCTGGGACCCTGAATTGTTTAGCTCCAAAAGGCAGAAATAGCATTTTTCTATTCTGTGAATTTTCCCAGCGGATTCATCTAACTGATTCCTCTGCTTTCCCAGCCTGATACCAGGATTTCCAGGAGGAAGGAAGTCTCATTCCCAGCAGGAGTAATCAAGCATCTCACCGGCAAAGGCATAAAGCGGCTGTTCACACACCCAGAGCATCGCGCCGGCTCCACGTAAGCAGAGGTGCTTCCCCTGCTCCCTCCGGCCAACACCCACCACCCGTCTTAAGGGCTTCGGCACAACACATCAAGCCCTCCCAGAAACACGGCAGCCTTAATTTTGCAGGGAGTTACTGCAAAACCAGCGATGACCGTGCCTGTTCCTGCACTGAAAGGCAACGCTGCAGGCTAGCCCTGATCGCTGTTACTCATCCCAAGGTTATGGAGAAACACAGACAGCAAAGCAGCATGTGAGAAGCAGCCATTCACCCCTGATGGGATTATTCACCTAAGTCCACATACAGAAGCTGTTGTTCTCCGAAACAGAGCAGAGCCGAGCTCAGGGCCAGGTTTAGCTCTTAAACCTCAGTACCAGTGAGCCAGGAAAGGCAGGAAGTTGCACTTCAGTCACTAATGCCCAAATCATCGTGTGCCCAATGCCACGTTTCTGTTTGGGGCAGAACAGTGTCTCAAGCTAATGCCTCCCCCACAGAGAACTTCTTCACCACCTTCCAACATGAAATCTGTCCCCAGCTAGCCCCCAATATTCACAGATACATGGCTCAAATACAGCATTGATTAAAGCAGTGGGTGACACGTCTTAAGAAGCTGCTTCTTTACAGTAGATCTGAAAGAGTCAGAGACAGAAGAGGCTGGAAGAAGACAGCATTAAGGAGATGTGGATTCAGGAGACCTGCAAGCAAAATACAGCTGCAGCTTAGGCGCTGCAACAGAAAATGTAGGGCAATAAATTTATAGAGTGAAAGCAACTTGAACATTGATCAAAAGTACAGAGAAAGCATCAGGGAGATGGGGAAATAACAGAAACTTTAATTCAGGATCCTACCTGCCAGTGCAATAAATATTAATGGAATAAGTTGGAGAAAGGGGAGGCTTCTTTGGGAAAGCAATAGCAAAAACACTGAGATTGATTTCCCATCAAACAATATTTGACAAAGTAAAGCAATTAAGGGCTGAGAAACAAAACCTAATTTTAGGGTGGTGATAGGCAGGATAAATGGGGTTCCAAAGAACCAATAATCAAAGCTTTTGCATTCACTTCAGGCCTACTGGTGCTGGCTTGAATTAAAGTGCCCAGCCCTTCACCAGGCTGTGCCCTTTGAGCACCCTCTCTCCAGAAGGTCTGTCCTGCTGTTCAAGAACCAACAAAACATGTTTCAAACCTCAAGGCTTTGTAGGCCCATAAAACTCAGACCCATCCACAGAAGTGACTTGCACTCCATATAATGAGCCACGTCCACACGCTGAGCACCACCGTCAATCTCCTGTCCCATAGCCAGCAGCTCCAGAGCCAAAAGCAGTGAGGAAATACAACTGCCCTCTTCTTTTTGCCCTCCTGGGCAACTGGAAACTATTCCTGTTCACCACCGGTTCCTCTGGTGGGATAGAAACCTATGCAAGTTGCTTCTTAGCCTGGACACGTATCCATACACATACTCACAAGAAAATAATTGCCCCCATCATATGAGCCTGAGGACTTCTGCTCTTCCAGTTACCTCAGCCAGTTTTTGTCCAATTTACACTAGGAGATATGCACAATTTGGTCTGAGGGCACTATTGAACATGGCCCCAGGTCTTTCTCTTTCGGAGACGCTCATTGTTGCCCATGAAAAATCTCCTCCTGTTGATTCCCAGTGAGCCTATCTGAGTGGGGAAACTGGGAGGTTTCTGCCTCTTTGGACAGTTGATGATGCATCCTGTGAGGGACTCCCACTGGCATCAATAACGTTGCAAGTAACGAGTTCATGCAGTGCCCCAGGCCAACTTTTTACTCCAACAGAAACTAGCTATTGCTTGTTATCTTCAGCTTCCCAAGTGCTGGTACATCACTAATGTACAAATTTGTGTGGGGTCTTCCGCTGCTGGGATGAGGTCCCTCCTCTCCATACCCTTGATGCTCCCTCAATGAGGCAGAAAGCAAAGCTCCTTTGTCAATTCACCACCCACCCCATCCAAACCTTGCTGAGCAGGCTCCGCTGCGCCAGGCATCACAAGAGGAGCTCATCAAAGCAGCCTTTTAATTGCTAGAGTAACGACTTAGATGTACAAAAATTCCAATGAAATTTGCATGACTAATTAAATCATTAAACACAGCCTGACAACTGAGGAACACAGCCACGCAACCAAAAATCAAAAACACCTCCTAACCACTGGCAGCAAGAAATAGGAAGGGATTCACCAACCCGCGTGTCCCATCAGCGAGACTTGCTGATGGGTTGTGTCTTTTTGATTAGAAACCAAGCATAAGTAACAGCACCACCATTCTCTGATGAAGCCTTTGATCTCTGCCCAAAGAATTGCTGAATGCTCAGCTCAAGCTAGCAGCTGCATTGGAAAAGCAGGGCCTAATCCAGCCACACCGCTGGTGCTGGTGGAGTGAGGACTGGGTGCTGCGTGCAGGTCCCTGAAGACCTCTGTGTAGGGTCTGCTAGCCCAGCCTTTGATGGAAATTGTTGAAGAGGCTGCAAACCACGATGCTGGTCAGCCTTGGTGTGCTGACCCAGCACCCCACTGAGAACCTGGTCAGGGAAAGGTCAGGCTTGTATCTCATCTCCCACATGCCTCCCAAATTTGACCTCAGTCTTCAGCAAAAAGCAAATCCTGCTCCCTCCAGCCACATGTACTGGACCCGAGGGTTAGGCAGTGTCATTTTCCAGCAGGGAGAAGGCAATCTGTCCCACCTCCTTCAGCCCCACTTTTTCAAGAAAGCATATAAAACCCACTTAAAATATTAATACAGAGATGGTCAGAACTGCACAGGCTAAAAAGGAATATGAAAAGATTAATTCCCTATTAGAATCCAAGCCTTGATTTCATAACCTTAGAAAGCAGATTCCCTGAGACTCTGCTGGGCTGCGGCTCAGCGTCTCGCCAGGACGCCTCGGTTGACAACACCAAGACCTGACAGGAGCCAGAATCTGACATTCTTTAATTCTTTAAGAAAGAGCAGCAGCCACATGGGCTTGAGGAAGGAGGGAGAGGAGACGGGAAATCCAGCTTTAACGGAAAGGCCTGGGACGCTGCCAATATTTTACATTCTTCGTGTCACAGTTTGCTGCTGGCTCCATTGCCTGATGTGATTAGCCCAAGAAAAAATTGGCCAGTGCTTTCCCAGACCAGTGCTGTCAAGGTGGCTCTTGACTCCCACTCTGCCCACAGCCAGCATCCTTGCAGTCACAGGAGCCCTGCAAGCCCCCGGGTACCCATGCGGAAAGTTCACGATTTCTTTCCTCTGCATTTGGTGATATTATCTGGAAGAGCACTGGCACACTTTCAGTCTGGATCTTATTGATACACAGACACAGAGGGGAAAAATACATCTTCCTAGAGGAGTAGAGAAGGTCTAACATGCATTTTAGTTCCAGAATAGATCAGCTAAATGAGCATAGCTTCTCTGGCCACTAGAAGAGCAAAATACTTCCTCCCCATCCCCAGCTTCTCACAAACCCCGCACCAGGTTAATCGAAACTCTTTTCTGAGTCAACATGGTTAAACTCGTGCAAAACCTCTACATGCTCAACCTTGAATATGTTTCTATTGCACTTATATAAAGTGATTAGTGATAAACCGATAAAAATCCAGTGTGTGGATGAAGAGAAATAGCTGGATGAGCCCATCACAGGGCTCCACTGGAGCAGCTGTACTGCGCACACCAAATGTAGAGCAGCAACTTACCACTGAAAGCTGAGAATCAAACTCGAGAATCACATTGATTTCTCCCTGCCCCAGTGTTTGAAACCAAACCCTCTCCCCTGGGCTTGCTGCTGAATGCCGGGTGCTAGCGCTGAGCGTGCCTGAGCCCGCTGCGCTGCTCTGCGGGGTGGGGGGGTGAAGATTGCACAGCCTCAGTTATCCAAAGAAAGAACAGATCCTCCAAATGGCAGCACTGCTATAAACAGTGATGGTGCCATTAACGGACCTTGGCTTGCCTCTTTGCTAACTGTGCAAATAATTTCTGTGCAGCAGAAGTGTAAGTAAATAGATGAGAAGCATATAAGAGAATGTATTTCTCCAAGTTACTGAAGTCACTAAGAAGCATCAGGGCAATTTTTAAAAACTGCTCAAGCAATCGGGAGCTTAAATTCTGTTCATCTGTAAAAAGTTTATTATTTCTGGCTGTATTTACAAATCCAGGTAAGAGACCATCTGGAAAAGCAGATCCATTTAGCCTCTGTAGCAGAAGTGTGTCAGGGACTCACAGCATATAGTGGAGACCCAGGGCAACCATGCTACTGCATTCGCCATAATTTAGAGCTCCCTCAGGTCACCAAGCCCAGATGTCAAAAAATGTAAAAAAGCATCCAAAATCAGGCCCAGAAAAACAAGTTTCCTTCATCTGCACTGCCCTGGCACAATGAGAGCTCTTGTTTGCTGAGTACTTGTAAAACACACTGCTCATTTTTCACATCTCTGAGCAATTTCATACATTTGGCCCCAGAAGATGGCGTTGGAAAAACCAGGACCCTTTGAATCAGGCAGAAACCTGTGCTGAGGTTCCCTGATGCATGCTCAAGCAATACCCTGCTGCCAGAGCTGCTGGCAGGCTGGTTCTAGCCTCTGTTTTCTTGGTACCTCAGTTTGTTGATTTGTAAAGCTGGTAAATACAGACCCACCTCCAGGCTTGCAGAGCTCCTGCGCAACTTAACTGTTTGTCCTATCAGTGATGTCGGAGCTGGGATGGGCTAAGGGTACAAGAGAGACCAGTAGAGTTACAGCCACAAAGGTGATGATTGCCATGTTAATAATTAGCATCTGTTGCCATTAGAGCCTGTAAGACAGATCCAAGCAGGGATGAAAATGCTGAGTGCTGAGCCGGCATCTCCAGTGGGTTTATGGCTGGTCACCGAGATTCTCCAGCTTCCCACCACCCGCAGGGACCAGCGCAGGCTCTTGGAGGCAGTGAAAATTGTGTGTTTAGAGCAGGATCTGTATGTCTGGCAACAAGAGCTGACCCTCCTCCTTGGCAAATGAAGCCCAGAGACTTTGCTTAGACCTTTTGCCCAAACCTAGTTTGGAAAAGAGAGAAAGAGACCACCCCACAATGAAACCTCACGTTTCTTGCACTGAAAAGCACTTTGTTCCCAAAGCACAAAGCTAAACCCAGCCTGCACCTGCTCCTGAAGAAAACCTCACTCAGTTGATTCACCGAGCAACATACACACTTGCTGCCTGAGGGATTTCCAGCCCTGGAAGATGCTCACACCTGCCTGAGCAATGGATTCCAGGTCGTGGTTACACTTGCCACCACTCCTTGCAGCTGAGGATCCGAGCTGGGCAGCGGCTTTCATAGGGGTTCCAGCACATGCCTGCCAGATCACCCTGATGTCTGCCTAAATAGTGGAGATGAATAGCAACACTCCCAACCTGGTCCTCTCGTATTTTAACAAACACGTCACATCTCAGTGAACCTTAGAAAACATGCTCTGGAGTCACCTTCGCTACCAGGAATCTTTTCCCATCTCAGTGGTCCCTTGAGAACCCAGCCAGGAGTGCAGACCCAGCTGTAAAGGTGCCTTCCCCCTGCAGCCAGCCCCTTCCCCAGCACCTCTGCCCTCTGCAGACGGAGCAGCGCCAGCCAGGAGGTTTGCAGAGAAACCAGGAGTTCTGAAGCGTAATCCCGAACAGATGGCAGCTCGAGCTGTGCTGCCTCAGAAAGGCACTTTTAAAAGTAAATAGCAACAAATGTTTTGGTGTGTAATGCGTTGAAATCTTGATCTCACACAGAGCTTTTTTTCTTTTTTTTTTTTTTTCCTCTCCCAGCAGTGGCAAATGGCTGAGGACAAATGCTGCTGAAAAGAAAGAAGAAGGAAAAAAACCTCAATCAATTAAATGTTTTAGAAACAATTGTGTTTCAAAATCAACAAGAAGAATTCATGAAAATCAATCCTAATTCAAGAGGGCTGTACTGATTTGTTCATCTTTCCCCTTTCCTGCCTAAGCAACCAAAGCAATAAAAATGATAGCTCCATCTCAGGCAAGGAAGCAATTGAAACTTCAAAAACATTCAACATCGGCTGATGAAGCTTGATGCAGTCTCCACGGCCTGAAAGCTAAATATTCTGCAAGAGAAGCAATGTACCAGGGAGATGAGTGGGAGTTTCAGATAACTCCTACCCCTTCAGCTTCCTTCTCTCAACAAAGCCAAGCAAACCAAGGTAAGATTGTCCTGCCACAGGGGAAAAGCAAAACTGTTTGTATCAGCAAAGGCACTGCACAGACAGGAGCTGCCTCTGTTGCTCTTTGCCAGTAAGAAACAGCCGCTCCACTCTTACAACATGTCCACCCAGGGCCACCACCACAGGGACATCAACAGGGCAAATCTCCTGGCAAGGAAACCCAGGACTCGCAATGCAGATCCTGCTACGCCTTCCTGAAATGCCACAGCCACAGGAACACAGTCAGCGGGCCACAAACCTGCAGTTCTTCATCTCATTGCACAAAGTTGTCCCAGAGGAAAGACTTCTCAGGAAACCCAAAGTGGGGGTTTGCTGCTCCCTAGACGGGTCGCACCTCAGCGGCACACAAGGAGGAAGGCACTTTTCAGGCTGTTACCCTGGCACGGAGGTGCCTGGGGGGATCAGGACCAGGTGTGACAATGTTGCCCCGAATAAATTATGTTTCCACCAGAATTTCCCTCTCCAACGCGGGGTGGGGGGGACGGGTCTCTCTGCCAGGTTTTGCCCTGCTCTAAGCTGACCTGAAGTCATGTGAATGTGATTCCTGCAGCACCCAGCCTTGTGCAAATAAACCGTGTCTAACCACCTTCAGACGGCTTCCTGGCAGCGCAGAAAGCAAGCAGAACCAGAGCAGGGCACCAGCACCCGCAGACTCACGTCATCTCGCCTTGGCACTGCTGACAACAGCTACTGAGTTTTGTTTTGAGGCAAGCAAACTCAGGCTCAAGTGTGGGTTTAAAGGTATTTGGAAGATAAAAGCTTCCCAGATAGCAAGGACATGCTCCCAAAGGAGGGTTTTGGTTTAACAGGCAGCAACAGCTCCCTATGTCACCGCATAGCAAGAACTGAAATAGTTACTCGCAGTGGAGATCGTTTATCTGTGGGTCGCAGGCATCTTCTCAGCTATCCCCAATGCTCTCTAAAAGGGAGCAGAAATTTGAGCCAGAAAACAAACCTGGGAATAACAGGGTGGAATGAAGTGAGAAAAGGCAGTTAAGAGAAGGAGAAAAAACCTGGAGACAAAACATAGCAGGAAGAAAAGAGAAAATTTAAAACATGGTCAGGAGAAGGATCTCAGACATCTGAGATTTGCACAGGTTAAGATTTCTTCAGACAAGGCTTCTCCACTTCTCTCTATAAAGTAATGAATTTTGTTAGACTTGCATCTGCCCAGTACAACCACAGAAGTTATTTGGAGACACTCCATCCTTCTTCCTACATGTCTAGTGGAACCAGACGCAGACTTTAGGAAGGAGCCAGTAGGTACCTACATGTCCTGCTATGGTCGTAACCCAAGAGATTTAGATACCACTTGACAACTCTGTATATATTTAAGGATTCAGTGCCCTGTTCTGCTATTTCCTGCAATGTATTCCTATTGCTGCATCTTGAACAAATCCTTGAGGGCCTGGCATGTATTTCTCTGTAGCACTGCAACAGAAATTGTAAAGAACATTTTTAGGGAACAGAGCAGCCCCTATTAAGATGGCACCCAGGATTTGGGGTTCTCTTTGTGACCCTCCTGGCAGTAATGTACAGCTTAATTTCCTTCTGGTCTTGTATTCCATAGAAAAACACAGTGCAGTTTCACTGTGGCTCAGCAGAGGCCAGGATCTTAAAATAAGACATGGGGCTGAAGTTCTTACAAGGAAAGAGAAAAACAGGCAGAGATTTACGCTCTGCCAGCCCCTGCCTGGACCAGCCCAGCGACACAAGCATGTGTTTGTACTGCCGTTCAGCGCTGGCATCACCCAGCAACCAACGATACCATTCGCTCACCAGAGAAGCTGCAAGAAGGTGACCGAGTACCCCAGGGCAGGATGGCCTCCCAGGGCTGTTCCTGGCATGGTGCAATGAAGGGGTAGGTGCATCATTGCCCAGCCTAGCCATGATGTACTGGAGGGTCATTGCCAAAGTCAGCTGGCTCGTCTGGGCATACGGGAACGGTCCTGCCTGTCTGAATGAGCCTTGTCCTGGGTCAGAGAGTGAACAGAGCAACCCATTTACCCAGCAGCATAGCCACACTTGCAAGCAGATTTTTCTTTCCTCAAACATAGCCATTATATCTGTTCATTTAGCTGGGATTCACTGGGAATGATTTGCTGTAGTCTTGGATAAGAGATTAAAACTGTATTTATTCCTGAGCCAGCCAGTCTTATGAACCATTTCCTACAATAGATAGAGGAATTACAGGTCCTCACAATTTTTTTATGTCAAAACTGCCCAGGACATATCCTCCATTCCTTGTTGGGCTTTGGTTTGATTTTTTGTAATCCTGTGCTAAGGTACACATAGCTGATGTGAGGGCAAGGCACATTTTATTTGCTTGACAACAATTCTGGAGCTGAGCAGCCAGAGAACCCTCCTGAACCATCCTCCTCTTGCTAGGAGTACAGGTACAACTACGATCTGGCTTCTGAGATATACATGCCTCTGGTGTTAAATTCATGCAGGTCAGGGCTGCCCTGGGACAGAGGAGATCTACAGTTGTCACATTAATCTCCAAACCCTCCACAACCACTGATTATTATCAAGAAGAATAAATGGCTCCTAAGACCCTTAGTCTCTGCCTTAGAGAAAACACATTTTAATTCTGCCTTGGTATCAGCCTGTTGGCGGCAGTGGACTTATATCCAGCCTGAATTTTCTTGCAATACCTTCATCCATACAACTTCCAGCTTTGCACACAGAGGTTGAGTCCTACCACATTTATCTTCAGTACTTCAGTACTTTAAAAAACCCTCTCATTGAGCTATTTTGTTCTTCATATCAAGCAAAGCAAAGGAGAGAGGGTAGAAAGAAACATCATTGTTGTGTACATGCTAAGGGATCATCTACCCTTTTCCAAACATGGTCTACTCAAAAATCAAGCTATTAATATCTTACATTTACACAATGCTGTTCATGCCAAATATGAACACCAAACTATAGGACTATCTATGTCTTGTGTCACCTCCTGCTGAAAGGTGGAATAGGGCAGGTGTTTAATAATTCAGTGTAATTGTCCCCAACAGTGCAGGAAGTGAAGAAAAGCACATGACATTCCGCAAAGAATTCAAGAAGAGAGAAAGCAAGAGGCAGCCAGCTTAATACTCATGTGAACTATCGATGCAGGTTGCCAGAGATCCCACCCCACCATCCAAAGTTTCTGGACACAGTTCTGCTGGGAGATCAGGGAATTCATGCAGTACCTTTGAAAAACAATTCTTCAGCCACAGAATAAGCATTTTCAGCCAAACCTGGGATCTTCTGGTCCAGGCAGCAGTCAAATATATCTCAGATAAACTGGACTTACTACGGAAGTCTGGATTCTTCATGCTGTGACGATGCATTTTTCAACACCTTAATCATTAATGCAGAACTCTCTTGATCTGGCCAGATGCTAAGATTCTGACACTACTGAAATCAAGGGGAGTTTTGCTGCTGCCTGGTGAAGCCATAAGAAACAGCCAAGAGCAGTCCTCTAGGGAAATGCACTCCTCTTGGCAAGTTTTACGATATATTTCCTAGCCACAGTCAAACTCAGTAGGTAAGGATGGCTACTGCGTGCCAGACCGATGGGCTGCCCAGCCCAGTCTCCTTGATTCTCACCAAGGCCAAAGGAGGCTGTGGTAGGAGGGTATGTAAGCAAGGCACACGTACAGTAGCCCTCTTCTCTGGCACTCACAGCTCCAGACAGCCTGTCACCCAGGGACATCTTTAGCCAGAGGCAGTAATTTTGTGTATTTAATAACCTTTGATGGATCTTTTCTTCATGAATTTTTTCTTCCTGCTTTTTGAACCTGGATCAGGTTTAGCATCCAGCCAATATTTTGATATTAACTGAGTGTACTGATACTCCAAATACCGAGTTTGCTTCAGGTACTGTTTCGTCCTTGACTGAGATGTCATTTCCCCCAATATGACCTTCTCAGAATAACACTGCCTGTTTTGCATGTGCAGAACTTGTTCTCCCCCATTCCCTCCCAGTGAAAGCAAGTCCTTGGCTTAGAGCATTGTGAGGGATGCTCACAAAGGTTAACTTCAGCCAAGGACAGCCAGTCTCTACAGGCTCTCTTCAAAATCAAAGGTGAGAGATGATTCCCATTATTCATCCTCTGCTGGAGGAGTGTCTCTTTTCCTACACTGATTATAGCCTCTGTCAGCTAAAGCTAGCCTTCCTGAATCACATCAGTACTTACAATCAGGTAGCACTGCATGACACTGAAATAACACTCGGTAAAGCTGATGCTTATTTTAAATATTTTAACACATATTTCTAATAGAAGAACAATGTGATAATTCCATACAAAAAAACACCAAAAGGTTTTTGCGGAGAAAAAGAGCAGGAGTTGTATGTAACTAATGGTATATTTGTACCTGGAGTTAGCTTCTGAGAACTGTGAAGTATACACTCATATTTTCAGGGACTGAATTAGCATTCCTCAATAAGATCACTCATCAGGACTACTTGTGTGAATGAGAGCTGCAAGATTTCTGGACAGCATTTATATAAAACCAGGAATGTTCCTGAAGTGCTGTAAATGGAGCTGCTTAAATTGTCTATCCAAATCTTGCATCTGATGATAGTAGCTGAGCAACCAGTTGCATGTTTGAGCTTGCATGCTTAATGCAGAAGGTTAAGCTTGGTTTCACCAAGACCAAGCAATGAAAGATTTTCCTGCACAGAGGAATCAAGACTATGCCTCTAACCAGCGTTCCTGGGTCATGGCAGGAATTGTTTTATTCCTACTAAATCATCACCCTTCATATTGCAGAAATAGGAATGGTAAAGGGCTGACAGGGTCCTTGTCCTCCTTAAGCCCCAAGCCAAGGTCAGCTACCCTGTCTCATTTTTGGTGCTATCTCACCCTTGCCTGAAGGACAACATTGTATAGCTTCAGTTTCCTGGCTTTTCAAGGTTACTAGTGCACCTGCTGAATCATTCATGCTATTATAGGTTTCTTACTGCAGAAAGTGGATAGAAGTAAGCTTCTTCCTCACTTCTAGTTCTGTTCCATTTATGTTCTCACATCACCACCAAAGTATGGATATCCGCACTACCATACAAGCAGAAATTGAATCGGATGGAGGGACAGAAAATAGTTCATCTTTATGTAAACCTGTCCCCAACAATGAAAACACTGACAAGGGAGTCTGTAATGATTTCTTCTCAATGATCAGCAGCAAAATAGTTAATAATTTAGTTTGTGATTTATTTTTTTTTTTAGGCCTCCAAGCTTTTCTCTTTATCTGCCATGTGTCCCTGGACCACTAGAAAATGGAAAACATTGGCACTGAAAAGTCTCCTTGGAGCTGGGAGTTGAAAGTCACTGCAGAAAAGGGAGAGGAGTTCACACCTCATTAAGGGTTATTGACAAGTTCCTTCTCACTTCCACAAACCATAACTCGGGGCTCTCTGTGGATTTAGGTAATGTCCTATTTCAGGCCACATGATAAATTTATTTTCACAATAAGTAGTAGAAGCCTTTAATTTTATATTAAAAAGCCTTTATTGTGCAGAAACTGATGTGGATCCTTGGGAAATTGCTGGTGTGAGCCACAGTACTGGCCAGTGCTTTCATTCAGCCTGCTGTCTTCTGGGACTGGTAGACAGACCAGCTCCAAGAGCTCCTCCAGCCCTGGTACATGCAGTTCTCCTCGGCTTCCCTGGCAGATCTTCTATCTGGCATTTGTTATTTTCTCCTGAACACATCCTGATCTCTCTCTGTTCTCCCCTCTGTGGTATGAGAGACTTGAACAAAAAACTTTCTAAGGTTAGTTCCAAGTACTTTGAAGACAAGCTATTGTACTTCTCTGTCATGCAAATGTATTAACCACTGCCACTCCAGATGGCAAACATTTCTAGCCCCATAAGCCCTAGCCCAAAAACTTCAACGAATTCCAAGACAGGAGCTGTCAGTGATCCCAAGTCCTGTAGTTATCATTGTCCACCCAAATAGGCATGAAAAACTAACAACAAAGTAAGATTTTCAGCATTTCTCTAAACTTGGTCAGGCTGTCCAACTTCTTGACGACAAGTATATTGCAGGTCATATTCTTATTCATGGAAGGGGGATGTGGGGGGTGTGTTGTTTGTTTGGGTGTTGGTGGTTTTGGGGGATTGTTTTTTTTTAAATAGGGATATCTCATTCTTGTTTTGATGCCAATTTTCCACACAATAAACCCACCCCACACCTTCTTTTCCCTTAATACTGGTCTCTACTTCTCCAAGTTGCTAGTCAAATTCTAAGGTGCTTCCTCATTTGATTTGCTGGAGTAGAACATATTTGTGGGGTATGGAGTGAGTAAGAGTGAAGTAAGGATATTTGTAATTTGACCTAGTATCTGTGCATTTCATTAATCCTTCCTTCATCAACCACTTAACCTTTATGGGCGTTCTTATTGCCTCTCATTGCATTGATTTCTGCCCATTTCTCCAATTTAGTGAGATCATGCAGTATTTTAAACCTGTCTTCCACTGCATAACTAGGTTTAGCTGGGGGGTAATTGACATCAATTTAAAGAATGAAAAACTAGGCTGAATACCCGGGGAAAACTTTCTAATGGTGAGATCTGCTAGAATGCATTGCTGTCTCTCCATGGGATTGGTGGCTGTTCCATTAGCATGTGCATTAAAACCATACTGAAGGAATATAAGATTATAGATTGGACAGAACAATCCTGAAGTAGGAGGGGAAAGTCAAACTGCAAAGCACTGCAGCTTGCCTCCTACGGTCATCTCATCCTGGATTTGCCCCACTCCCTCTTCAAACCACCTACCAGTTCACTGAGGATATGCTCAACCAGCAATACCGACTAATCATGGGGATGGGATGCAACGTGATGCTCTCTCCAACATTATTGCAACTTCACTTGTGGTGGTGGGAATGTTGTGGTAGCTGTGGGACTTTAAGTCAAAGAAAGATTCATCCTTCTTGAGGCCCGCTGGATAGTTTTCCCACCCTGTTTTATTTACTACCTCCTGGCAAGCTGTGAGGCATGCACTAGTGGCATCCAAGAACACATGCTGGCATCGGTGGCAGGGGTTTGCAAATGCTCCCTGAGGCCATGTCCAGACTGTGAGACCCAGATGGGCTCCCTGCCTCCCACCTCATCACACCTCTCCTACGTTTCTATGTGAAAGAAAACAAGATGCCTGGGCTGGAAGAAAAGCCAACCATACCCTGGGCTGCATAAAAAGAAGCATGGCCAGCAGGTCAAGGGATGTGATTCCGCCCCTGTACTCTGCTCTGGTGAGACCCCACCTGCAGTACTGCATCCAGCTCTGGAGCCCTCAGCACAAGGAGGACATGGACCTGTTGGAGCGGGTCCAGAGGAGGCCACAAAGATGATCAGAGGGATGGAACACCTCTCCTATGAGGACCGGCTGAGAGCGTGGGGGTTGTTCAGCCTGGAGAAGAGAAGGATCTGGGGACACCCTATTGCAGCCTTCCAATACTTAAAGGGGGCTTATAAGAAAGGTGGGGACAGACTTTTTAGCAGGGCTTGTAGCGATAGGACAAGGGGTAATGGTTTCAAACTAAAAGAGTGTAGATTTAGACTAGATATAAGGAAGAAGTTTTTTACAAGGAGGGTGGTGAAACACTGGCACAGGTTGCCCAGAGAGGTGGCAGATGCCCCGTCCCTGGAAACATTCAAGGTCGGGTTGGACGGGGCTCTGAGCAACCTGATCGAGTTGAAGATGTCCCTGCTCATTGCAGGGGGGTTGGACTAGATGACCTTTAAAGGTCTCCTCCAGCCCAAATTATTCCATGATTTTATGATTCTAGGAAGAAAGCTAGAGCACTCTACAAACCCTGACCTGGGTAGTCAGAGCCCAGGACGGTGAGGTGTGCTGGAGGGCACATCTCTCCTCAGTCTGGATGCAGCCAGGAGAATCTTTAGAGATACCCATTACCCGCAGGAAGACAACACACCTGAGATCACAAAGTCATCATCTGTCCTGCAACATCACTTTGGCACAGTCTGTTTCAAAGGCGTCCGCCAGTTCTGTTACCATCCTTCACTTCTTAAAGAAATTACTATGGGATTAATTTTTCTAGCAGAATGGTTGAAAACTGATTGCAGAAAGAAGCCTGTTTGTGCCGGGGCACAGATCAGAGATACAGGAGAATAACGGTTTTGGTTTAAAATACACTGCTGACTCTTAGGTTTGTAAAGATAACAGTCCAAGCAGAAACAAGCATGTCCTTTACACACCTCGAATGAAATAGTTTAATTGCAGGAATGGCCAGAAAAAAGATTCTCCTCCCCACCTTTATGGAGAGGTTCTGTTTTATTTAAGAAAAAAAAAAAAAAGCCTATTTTCGTCTGAAGTTGTTACTGCCAGCAACCACTTTGTATTAAAAGAGGACTTCTGTCAGCTCCTGAAAAATGGAAACAGCATTTTCAGCAACAAAACCCAACATATTTATCTCAAAAGCCAAGTAGGCTGGTACATGTTTTGATTGTTTGGTGGGGGAGGCAGGCTTTTTTCTTTTCAGGTTCTTGAAATTCGTCTGCCATGAATAAGCAGATTTTTCAAAAAATGAAATTTCCCTCTAAGAAAATTTCAAAGGAAACATTTCCATCAGCTCTGCTCAATTAGCAGCAGCATAAAAATGGCTCAAAAATGGCTCAATTTCACAGCTGCTCCCCTGAATCTTTCTGAGAGCTGAGAGAGCAAGAAGACTTGCCCATTTCCAATCTTCCCTTAAGAAAGAAATTAGCAGATATTTGTGTAGCGACAGGGATGTACATGGGACAAAGGGCTGAGTGTGGACTCTGCGCTGGTCAAGCAGAAGAGAAATCATTTTCTCCATGGGAGGAGGCGCAGGCTACAAATTTGTCAGATTAACAAGTAGCCAGAGGCTGATACAAAAGACTAATTCTCTTAGTAAAACCCTTGGAGGGTATCCCAATATGACTCCAAGGCTGGCAAGCTGCTGGAGAAGATGGGAAGTAAATGCAGCCATCTCATGAGGACACTGCCTCTGGATTTCTTGATTGTGC
Source organism: Haliaeetus leucocephalus (assembly GCF_000737465.1). Lineage (NCBI taxonomy): Eukaryota > Metazoa > Chordata > Aves > Accipitriformes > Accipitridae > Haliaeetus > Haliaeetus leucocephalus. The sequence continues at coordinate 2,720,494 of NW_010972528.1, read as the reverse complement.
CTTTCCTATACGGTACTTTTCATAATGCCCTCTGGCTAGAACCATTGAAATGAAACCTATTGATTGAAATTCTGATCCTATTGATTTTACACAAGAGATTTGCGCGAATATGAAAGAGCAGGAACCGCTTTGTAACTGCTCCCATCTCCATTTATTCCCTGCTGAACACATGCGGTAGGCTTGCTTGTCCATGTCAGTCCTCTGAGCTTCCAGAAATAAATTACCCAAAATTCAAATATACACTACCTATTAGCTCACAAATGTGTGGTAAATATTACTGGTCCCTGAATACACTAATATTATTTATGAGTTCCCTTTTGCTTTCTTTTGTCTGCTTCTGCCTCACATCCCCTCCTTACCTTGTTAACCACACGCCATGTTTTTCCCCCTCATTTCAGAGGTGTAGAGAGAAAATGGGAAGAACGTGTTCTGAGAGGAAAGTGGGATGGGAAACAGTGCTGGGAGGAGATGATGTTTGCCCCGAAGGAAAGCGCCAGGGAAGTCGTGCTTAAAATACTGTAAGTGCTATTAGAAATCATATTTCTACCCCTAAAGGAAGGGTCCTGGATATGCAAACTGCAGAACTCGGGACAGCAGAAGATCCCAGAGGAGGCAGTGAACAGACGTCCTAAGTGGTAAACCAACACAGTGTGAACACGCGGTCACCCACATCCAATACCACAAACGGCAGCCCACTGCCTTCCCCGAGCCCCTGCGAGGCAGCCCCAGCACAGCCCGGACCCAGCGTTTCCTTCCCACAACACAGAGATGTTCCTGTCAAGCCTCCTGTAGCCATTTTCTTTCTGGCAGGGAGGTGGAGTGGGCTTTAGCAGCAAAATCGGCTGCCTCACCATTCACGTCTACTTCCTAACAACCAAAACTCCCTTTGCAGACTTGTTTATTAAAGTGGTGGGTGTCCTTTCTATATATCAGGCTGCGGTCCTTGATTTTGTTCATTTTAGTTTGATGTATTTTCGCTTGCTGTGCTCAACACTTCATTCTTTCCTCTCTAGATCTTTTTATAGTCAGACTGTCACATATCAATCAATCTTATGGATTAAAGTTGAATATATCGTGACTTGTCTGGGCCTCTAGGAAAGCATTTTAAACAAAGTCCTATTTATTTTATTTTATTTTCCCCACTGACATTTGTTTTCTTCTCTATTTCCAACCTTGTGAAATGGCAAAACCTGCCAGGAAAATTGCACGGGTTTAACGTGCTAGAATTCCTAAATAATTGTTAGATGTCATGGAATGTTTATGACAAGAAGGCAGGTCATCTGGCAAGGAGAGATCTGCGATTGCGCTGCAACACAAAAAACCCTGCACCAAAGCCCTGTTAATTACACTGATGGAAAACATAATCCAAAATGGTGGTCAAACTCGGTGCCTTGCATCAACCATGGATACGATTCGCATCGCAAGTGTTGACTGAAGCGATTTAGCTGTGAGGAGCTCGAGAAGGACCCCTCGCAGGTTACATACGCCGTGCCGTGCCGTGGGGCGGATACAAGTGCAGTGCGGGGGCTCCGAGGACCCCCACGGCACGCGGGCAGCCAGGGACCTCCACACTGCATGGGGCTGGGGTACGGCAGCCCAGGACTTTGGGGAGCCCAAGCCCACTTCAGGACGCTGCCGTCTCCCCGCTCCCCAACCCCCGAGGCGCTCGGCCCTGCACCGCCGCGTCAAGGCAGACCCCAGCCCCGAGCGGCCGGGGAGGGGGAGGCAGAAGCCCGAGCCAGGGCCTCTCCCCTCCGGGTGAGGGCAGCGGCCCGGGGCAAGGCGCAGGAGCCTGGGTCACGGCCGCCCTTGACCCGGGGCGAGGGGGACGGGCACCCAGGCCGCGACCTCTCCCCCGGCCGGGCGGCGAGGAGGGCGCTGCAGCCTGGGCCGGACCCCGTCGCGGCGCCTCCCCTCAGGAGAAGCCGCGGAGAGGCGGCGGGCCCAGGCGCG
>NW_010972528.1:2718304-2718531 GCF_000737465.1 Haliaeetus leucocephalus | reverse complement strand
TCTTCTTCCTCCTCCTCCTCCTCCTCCCCCGCCTCCGCCTCCGCCTCCCGGCCGGGAAGAGCTCGCCGCGCCCGCAGCAGCCCCGCTGGATGCACTGAGCGCTCGGGCGCGGGGAGAGGGGCAGGAGGGAGCCGGGAGCCCCGCCGCGGAGGCGCTGCGCTGCCCGGAGGCTCGCGGCCATCTGCTTTAATTCTTTTCTTTCAATCCCCCCCCCCCCCGCCGGTGGC
>NW_010972528.1:2715848-2716421 GCF_000737465.1 Haliaeetus leucocephalus | reverse complement strand
ATATATATATATATAAAAAAAACATGGGGTATATTTCAGTCCTCAGTATACTGATCTAGTCCAGCAAACAGGTTATTATCTTGATGCAATTTGCTTCAAAAAACAAGAGCTCTGCTCGTTGGAAAACAAGAGTCACTGTACACTAATTGTGTAAGCCAGCATGGTCACCGCCTGCCCTCCTGCCTACGGGCTCTGTGTGTATGCACTGCTGCACTGCTATTGTGATACCTACAGCCTCTCCCTTCAACCAAACCCCATCGCCCGCCATTCCAGCATGCTTCCGCAGAAGCAATTCCTAGAGATTAAATAATTTATTGGTGTTCATCTGCAGTACCATCTCCCCTGATCCACCTTTCGCACACAAACAAGTGCAGACCAAACCCACCCCACTGCAGCCCCAGATCAAACTGTCGGGGTGGGAAGTCCCCTTTCAAACTGTGAAAGGGGAAGCTTGGAGCCTTTACAGAAGTAGGGTACACAAATGCCAGTGGGAGAAGCCGCGGAGACCGCCGTGCACTGGAGGCGAGCCTCCTCGCAGCGAGACCTCCCAGCCCCGCAGTGCCTTGGGAAAAG
>NW_010972528.1:2713768-2714526 GCF_000737465.1 Haliaeetus leucocephalus | reverse complement strand
CTTCCCCGCCGCGGGGCGAGGCCGCGCAGATGTCCCCGTGAAGCGGACCGCTGTCACTTAAGCTTAATGTCGCCGTGTTATCCGCCGGCTCTGCGGATTTAAGTCGAGGCTCCCTATCGCTCAAAGCCCCTTTTATTGAGGTTTTAGCCTCTCCTTTTAACTAATGAAAGACGAGCTTGGACGCCCATCCCCAATTCCATTCAAACCCCTCCTGCCAACTTGGTCCGGGTCTGCTGATGGTGCCCGAGGTGGCTTCCAGAGCCCGGGGCTGCTTCTGGTTGGGGCTCCCCTACACACACACACGCTCTTCCCTGTGCTTAATTAGACGTTAATGTGCAATAAAACAGCAGTGAAAAAACCCCACCGCTCGGTCCCTTCCAACACGTCACCGTGGCTGGAGTAATTGCATCCCATAGGAAGGCAGGTGCAGGGGAAGGCTAATGAAGGGGGTGGAGGTACTCCCGTGGCACGGTTATTCTCCCCCCCCCCCCCCTCCTTTTTAATTAAAATACAACGAAATACCCCGGCCTCCCTCCGAAACAGACATGATGGGCTGGTTCGAGGCGGGCGCCATCACGGAACAAGCCCGGGCGCTAGTCCGGGTTCTGGATTTCGGTGGGGGAGAGGCACGGAGCGGCTGCTGCTTTGCGATGCCAGTGGTTGCAGCGGGATCCGTGGCTGGGAGGGGCCCCCCCGGGGACGGGGGGTTGCTTAGCGAGGAGGAGAGGCAGCAGAGCTGGGTGTGGATGAGGTGCAGG
>NW_010972528.1:2556433-2713758 GCF_000737465.1 Haliaeetus leucocephalus | reverse complement strand
TCCGCAGTCCCGGGAGCGGGTGCCTTTGCGGGGGTGCCGGGCTGTGAGCTGGCCGCCGCGGCAGCTGGGGTTGTGCCGGCCGGCGGGCAGGTCCCGGCGCGGCTGCGGCTTTCAGGCGGTTCGCGTGGTGGACAGCGCCCAGCGGGGACTCGAACCGCTGGCTCCGATGCCGCTTCGGCAGCGCTCGGCTCCTCCCGGCGGCGGCCGAGCGCCGCGCTCGGCTGCCTTCGGAGAGCGCTCGGAGGCGGTCGGGGAGAAGCCGAACGGGCTCGGAAATAGCCGAAGCGGCCGGTGGCCGCTCGGCAATCTGTTGCCCTGCTCTCCGGTAGCCGCCCCGGGTGTGCGTGCGTGTGAGTGTGCGTGCGCCGCGGGGGCAGATCCGGGCCTTCAGCCCAGCCCCTCTCCGGCCGGAGTGGCTTAGCGGGTGACCCGGATATTTCTGTATCAACTCTGTGGCCGCTGTGTCCAGCCCTCGGGGGTTCACAGGGAACTAAACCATCGTCCCCGCCCGAGGCAGTGCTTTTCCCAAGGCACTGCGGGGCTGGGAGGTCTCGCTGCGAGGAGGCTCGCCTCCAGTGCACGGCGGTCTCCGCGGCTTCTCCCACTGGCATTTGTGTACCCTACTTCTGTAAAGGCTCCAAGCTTCCCCTTTCACAGTTTGAAAGGGGACTTCCCACCCCGACAGTTTGATCTGGGGCTGCAGTGGGGTGGGTTTGGTCTGCACTTGTTTGTGTGCGAAAGGTGGATCAGGGGAGATGGTACTGCAGATGAACACCAATAAATTATTTAATCTCTAGGAATTGCTTCTGCGGAAGCATGCTGGAATGGCGGGCGATGGGGTTTGGTTGAAGGGAGAGGCTGTAGGTATCACAATAGCAGTGCAGCAGTGCATACACACAGAGCCCGTAGGCAGGAGGGCAGGCGGTGACCATGCTGGCTTACACAATTAGTGTACAGTGACTCTTGTTTTCCAACGAGCAGAGCTCTTGTTTTTTGAAGCAAATTGCATCAAGATAATAACCTGTTTGCTGGACTAGATCAGTATACTGAGGACTGAAATATACCCCATGTTTTTTTTATATATATATATATGTATTTTATTTTTATATATATATATATGCATATGTATTTATTTTCCATGAAACAGTCTTAAAGTAATGCATGCTAGGCTTGCAGCTTTGTATCTGACTTGAAAATGCCGAGAAGGCTGCTATGGTGAAAGGGCCCATAGTGTCAGAAACCGGGAGGCATCCGTCAGTGTGGAAACTCCAGTGAACTGTGCGGAGGCTGGGGTGGGGACAGCGGTGTTGCTATGAGCACGGCAGCAGGCATCTGGAGAGAGCCGCGCAGCCGTGGGCACCCAGGAGAGTGATGTGCAGGGAACAACTCAGGGAAATGAACATTTCTGAAAATTAATTTAAATATAATGAAGGCATTAGCATTTCACCTGGTCAAGCTCCATTAGACAAGCTTGCTGAGAACTTAATGAATTCTTAATAAAGATTAAATCGCATGTTCATTAGATTTTGATGAAAGAGACCGCTATTTTATTTTTTTAATACTGTGTTATTGGTGTGCTTCTAGATAATAAATCTCATCCTCATGAATGGCTAAAGCAGCTTCACACTTAGATATTGCCTTGAAAAGAAGAACAGCAATCTGTAGACAGATGAGAAAACGCTAAGACAAAGGAACAGAGAGCAGACATTGTTACAGAGGACTAAGAAGAGGTTACACACTGTCCAGTTAATCCTTGAAATAGTAGGTAGCAGGAGAAGAAGTGACAGGTAGAAATTACAATAATTTGAGAGTGTGGCCTGGATGGGGATTAAGATTTGTAAAATTAATTAAGGATATTAGTGAAATATTTGGAGATACCTTTCAGCTGGTGAGCAAGGAGTTACCCAGCAAAGAAAGAGGTACTGGTGAATGGCAGAGAGGTGGAACTGGAGGCTAGTGCACATCTCTTAAAACAGTGGCAACACAGGCCAGGAATGGCACTTTTCTTAGCACCCAAGGTCATTTTGACACCCTTAACCCTTGTGCTTTGACTACACCCATCTCGGCTGATTAGGTTTATTTTTTCGTTATTTTTTCACAACCCATCCTACACTCCGGATACTTTCACCCGTGCCTCAAAATGCAGGGTCAGGGCCAAGCTAGTCGGGGGAACAGTCCTGAGGGGTGTGGTTGTGCCATGCAAGCCAATGAGACTCCAGAGTGTGCCACAGTGTTCAGAATCAGGCTGTGACCAGATTCTACTTTCACTCAGCTTAAACTAAAAACCAGCTTTAACCTTGCAAATCTGAGGCCTCCTTTGAAGATCCAAGCCAGAGGGTGAGAGTTACTGGATGAGAGAAATTTGTCTTTCACTCTCACTACCCCATCTCAGCAAATTCACTTTGATGTAGGACTGCAATGGATGTCAACACTTTTTAGATCTTATCTCTTGAAATAAATGTTAAGCATATGCAGAATCTGGAATATGTGATTTTCTTTTCTGGAATACCTGGATTGTAGCATGGAATCAAGACTGCTATTATTCTAGGATATTTGTGGGGGGACTTATAACTCCAGTGAATGTGCTTGTTCATCAAAAGCCCCAGCCTAGGAAGACACCAAGCATATCTCCGTCTGTTACTGCTCAGCAGAAAATACGTGCAACGGTCCAGCAGTGAGCAGGGATGGACTACTCGGGTGGGGACACCATCCGCTGCCATCAGCATGAAGCTTCTAGGGAACTCAGTGTTTAATCGTGCTAACACAGAGAGGCTGAGTTAGCTGGCGTGGCTTCAAAAACAAGCCTTGCCACCTACTCAGCAGCAGCTGTTCTGGATGGTAAGCCGGGGCAATACTTCACCTTCCCAAACGAGTGGTTAGTGATGGCTGTGGCATTCAGGAGGAGACATGGCTTCACCTGCCCACAGGAAAAATCTTGTGTTTTGGGGTTTGGTTTTGGATTTTGCATCTGCAGAAGCAGCAGCTTCTGTCCCCTGCTGAGCTGGGAGCAGAGAGCTGGGTCTGGCTCCCTTTCACAAGATGCCAGAGCTTCCAGCCCTGTGTGTCCTCCAAAACAGCTGTGTTTCACTTCACCAGCAATGCTGACAGTACCTGAATTGATAGGCTTCTTTGCTGTGCCATTTTTTGCAAAATGTTTTTATGTTATATATGAGAAGAATGGGAATATGCAATTAGGAGAAAAATACACTAGCATACAACGCTTATCTTTAAATATCTACTATCTTCTCCCCAACAGCCATCAGTCCCAATAGCCATCTGATATATTGTTTTGACCTTTTTCAAAAAGCCCCTCAAAACAGCCCCAGGCTCTACTTGCTCTCTGTGTAACTCAATTACTTATAATCTAATGAACTTCTTCAGAGTGAGAAGCAGTCCCCGCCCACTGGTTTTACAGCCCATCTCAACAATTTGATGGTAAATGCCATTGAAATGAAATGATGTGTTGTGAACACCCACTTGAGTGCTCTTTGCTGTATGTCTGTGTCTCAAAGCTGTAGTGATTTCACACTTGCAGCCCCTTCCCCCGGGAATACGTCACCCCATGGGGTCTTACAGTGTGGGGCTGCTTTGCCTCTGTGGCATGTTCCCAGGGAGAGGACTGCAAACTGTGTCTTCGTGGTCTGTCCCACTCCTCAGTGCAGCTTTTCTGCCCCGTGGCACTGGGTGTGCATCCCCACTTGGCCCCACTGCCTTGGGAACTGTTTGATGACAGTGTGAGCTGACAACCCAGAGGCACGAACCTCACTAGAGTGTTGGGTCAGGCAGAGCTGTCCTTCTCCTTCCTTGTCTCCTGCTCTGTTTTCCAGGATTTCTGTGGCTTAAGGCCCAAAGTAGGGCAGCAACAGGCTGCACCTGGGAAGTATTTGAAGTGGGTTTCAATAAGCAGGGGAAAGAGCTGCAGCTTTCTGATGAAGTTGTGTCATTCTCCCAAGACCTGCTCCAGTGCACTCTGCCTTGGGAGTGGATTTGGCGCAGTACGTATGGTGTACTGTTGCTCTTCAGACCCCAGCAGAGAGGCAACTCTGGTGGGGCTGTTTTGGCAGTGAAACCTGTATCTACTAGTGAACGACCTGGTGCGGCAGTTCTGGGGTGTAGGGATGGCAGCTAATCAGTGCATTGCCTGCCTTGAGGAAGGCACAGTCTCCTGACAGGGCATGAGGGATCATCCCAGTGAAGTCTGCTGCAGGAGGGGGTTCTCCGTTCGCTGCAGCTTTTTCCCCACCTCTTTCCCAGATGCTTTCTTGCATCCCTGGGTGCTGTGGGTGCCATGTTCCATGCCCTGCAATGGCACAGCGCAGGGAGATCGCCTCTGAACCAGGCAGGAGTAAGAGCTGGGAGCAGAGGAAAGTGGGGCTGTTCATTTTGGCTGGTAGTTGCAAAGGGTAATCGTGTTTTCAGCACTTATTTCCTTCCTTTTGGATTATTAATTGTGCTTATAAGCCAAAACATTAACAACTTAATTTATACTTAAGGTTCTTGTTGTTAGACTGAGAGAGATTTCAGAGAAAAGCAATATTAGCAGGCAAGACGGAGTACATTTTGGGTTTGGGTTTTTTCTTTTTCCTTGACAGTTCTTAATTTGTTTCTTGTTTTAGGGACTCATAAAAGTAAAAATATCTTTCAGTGACAACAGTGAACTGCATAGCTTCTCCTCTTTCAACCTACATTTAAAACCTTAAAAGAAATTTGCCTGTCATATTCTGACATGACACATCTAGTCCTGTTGGAAATGTTTTAGCAATCTAATGAGATGAAAGCGGTTCTTTTAATGAGCTCTGAAGAAAAAGACAAATCTTCTGCACAAGTGTAACCGGGGATCTGTTTTGTTTTATGGCTTGGCTAACCCAGAAGTTGTAAGAGACATTAGACTGCGTCATGACAAATTAAAAAAGGTCCTGGTTTTCCTTTTCAGTCTGTCCTTTCCCATCTGTCTGGGATACAATTTCGTATCTGATGTGAGTTCTCCAGTATGCTTACCTGGGGAATACAGGGAAGATAATCGAAATGGGGGAGGAATGAAAAAGAGACAAATAATGGAGGTAGAGGCACTTTGTTGCCTCTTCTGCTTGGCCTGGTCAAAAGAAAGAGTGAAATGAAGAAATGCTTCCCTGCTGGCCGAGGCAGGAGCAGGTTGCCGGTCACCTGGGGAATAAGACCCAGGCTGTCAATAATGTCTTACAGACTCATAATTAGCTGCCTGTGGTGGAGCTAGTTTTCTTAAGCCACTTTGCAGAGTTACAGCCTACCCCTGTAAGTATCAAGTTCCCTTGGTTTCTCCTGGATTTGCAGGATACAAAATCACAAATGAGGGTTGAAGCTGATGGATTTGCAGCCAGAAAGCCTGATGCAAGTGCAGGGTCTAAGAGCTCGATTTTGCAAATTTCTGAGTTCATTCACCTCCTGCTCAAGCTGTGAGGAAGGTGAAAAGCTTTTCTTACCAGCCAGCAGCAGCTCACACTGCACAGAAGGACCTATCCGTTACATTCTGAAGTCCATGGTTAAACCCTGAGTGCAACTGAGTGCAGAAGACAGGATTTGGTCCTTTATTCATTATGAGAGTGTGAAGACGAGCTCTGGAGGAGCTTTGGCAGAAGAGAATTGGCAAAACCTTCTCAAATTCAGGTGGCCAAGGTTTTTAAGAGTCTTGTCACTCTTCCTGGTGCAATTGCAAATCTCCTGAGATTTGTGGTTTTCTGTAGAGCCTGAAATTGCTTCTGTAGAGTCTGGACTCACAGGATGACTGGGCGAGCTCTGTTTTCAAGGGTTCTTTGCTTCGTTCTCTGTTTTGTTTTTGAAAGAAAACTTCCAGCTCTCCTCACTTCAGAGAAAAGTTTAAAAAAAAAGTCCTCATTCTAGCCTAAGGACTCAAGAATTGGGAGCAAAATAAAAAAACAGCCCAAATGAAGACAAGGAAACCAAATATATCTCCATTGCTTGGTTATTTTTTGAAGCCTGTTTCCTTTTTTTTTTTTTTTTTTGCATTAGCAAGATTGAAACCAGCAACCTCAGTTATTTCAAATCAGTTTGAATGCTACTGACCCCAAATCCTCTCTTTGACCTCACTGGACTTTGGGCCAAGTTATTCCTACACTGAAGATGATATCTGTTCACTGTACAATTTTATGAGAACTGATGAATTTCAAATGTTTGCGTGGCACTTGGTGGGATACTAGAAATGGCTACGTTTCATTCACAAAAACAAACCCAGGAAACAAAAAGGTCTGGAAATCACATTGTAAAAAGCATTGGCACATTAAACCTAAGGCCATTTTTCTTGTCTCAAAAATTCTTTTATTTCATTCTTAGAGGGAAATACTAATGATTTTTGCCACAATTTTCCTAATGCTGAAGAAATGCTCTGCCTAATGTAAAAATGCCCCTAAACTGTTAATTGAATCATTCTCATTTTATTTTTGAGACCATTCATGCAAATGGCAGATGTAGGCAGGTTGGAGGATTGCAGTACTGATTATAAGACGCTGTTAGGATTCTGCCTAAAATCAGAAAATGCAAAAGGCTGAAAAATGCTCCTGGATAATACAAAGCAAAGGAACTGATGGTTTTCTAGTGCTGAGCAAAAGGGAGAAAAAAGTCCTTTAATCCAAAGCTTAATCATTGTGTGCTTATTGCGATAATAGAATAAAACTCTTGATGGAGGCATTTCTTAGCTTACCAATAAAAATGCTTACCCTCCCCAGCTTTCAAGTTCATCAAGAAAGAACTGAGGAACGCTCTCTCCGAAGGGAGCCTAGGAAACTGTGTAGTAAGCTGACATCACGCCTGTTTTCAAATTGCTAATCAATAATATTTTTGACATTGAAAGAGAAGGATTGGCAGAGCTGAAATTGCTTTGTTTTTCTTTATTCTTGGGCATGTCCTGCTCTGCTTGGTCACCAAAAATTATATCGGTTCATCAGCAGACCTTTCATCCGAGTATAAGATCTGCAAGCTTAAAACAAAGGGGCTGAAGTACACCAGCTTGAGAGAGAGAAAAGAGGTTGGGTAACACAGAGTCCTCGCACAACTTCACGAGTTTGAGCCATGGCTATTAGTAAACCTCCTCTCCCCCATCAGGCCATCCTGTGGGATTTTGTGTCCTCAGGAGCCAAAGAAAATTTATGGTATATTCTATTTGATACAGGATAACTTGTGCAATCTTTCAACAGAAATTCTGCTGATTAACATTGCAGGAGTTGATTTTGGGGAAAGGTTGGGAGATGCTGACACTAGTAAGTGTGTCAAGGTGCTAGTTGCCATTCTCTGAGAAAGCCTAAAGGTGTTGGCTGGCTGTTTAGGATAGTGGTGTTCAGGGAAAACTGGGAACAGGTTTCAGCAGAAGCAGGATCCAATGCTGGTAGGAAATACAGGGTTTAACAACAAGGAAAGGGATTTTCTCCTCTTTGGCATGTGGCAGGCTACTTTGCATAGAAATGCGGGGGTACGTGTTTCGCATCGGAAGGCCGTGAGGGGTGTCTCCAGGAGCTGCTTTAGTGAGCAGAGAGGGGCTCAGCAGGCTTTCACTGGTCCAGAAGAACTCCCTACTCCAGAAGTACCCTATTCAGCGAATTCATCACTCCAGTGTTAGCACCTTGGTAGGGAGGCTGGGAATGGACGTTTCACCTCTGTGCATGTCCCTTCTCTGAAACATAACCCCCCAGTGCTTAAAACAGTCTGAAAGGCAGAGTAGTGACTCAACATGCTTTGAGGCTCTCCAGCAACTCCAGACTTGTATTAAATGCTCTTGTCTACAAGAGCATCATCAACAGCAACTTGTACACATCGTAACAATCTGGTACAAGACTTGGAGCATTTCTGCATCAGCTGGGAATCGTTACAGAAGGGGATGAGATTAGAACAGGCCCGCGTTGAGGAAAACATCACTTAAATGAAAAAAATGTATACTACCTCCTAGCAGAATTCGGTGATTTATCCTCTCCTTGTTAGAGCTGATTGGAGTTAGTAGCTCCAATTTTAAAGCACTAAGCAAAAGTGCATAGGAAGGGCTGAGCGCACAAAATGGATGTTAGGCAGAATAGTCTAGATAACAAATGAGAGCTTTTATTGCTAGATTTCTGGAGCTGTGGTATGCGGTAGCTCACAGTGATGTAGTGATGTTTCCTCACTGCCAGTACAGTGCTCCTTATTCATTACAGCCCTGTTCTTTGCTGCCTCAGTAGCGTGGACCTTGCTGTAATCCAGCTCCTGCCTTTACAGCAGAGGTGATGGAGTTACCTCATTTTGACGGCTCTCAATGAAGTAGTACCATGACTATATTTCTGGAGGAATTTTGTGTGGAACTGGTGCAGGCCAGCTCTGAGTGTCTCCAAAGTTTATGGTGAGATTTTCAAATCACTTCCAGGGCACCACAATGTGGATCTGCGTGCCCTAATTTGAGATCACGATAGCTAAGACTACGTGAATTTGTCATCCTCTCTCTTGCTCATCTGCAGCTGGCGTGGCAGGGCACGTGTTCCTCCATAGCATGGAGGCTTCTGCTTAGCTTTGTCCATAGGAGGGACATACCATCCTCATAATGAGTTTTAAATGTAACAGAATCAGTTGGCTACTTAAGTAGTGCAGAACTGAGCTTCTGATTCAGTATATTTTGGGAATCTGTTCTTATTTACTCACAGCCTCCTTACATCTATGAGCAGTGAAAAAGGGTATTATGGCAGGGGTGGTTAAAGCTTGCTGCAGCTAACCCAGCTATTTCCACTGGCCAAATAGAGCTCTTTCCACATGGCCTTTGGGAGCATGAGAAATTAGTCACTTGTTGGCAGGTTGGTAAGGTGCACTGATGCTCATGGGGCTCAAGGATAGGCATTACTCCAACACTGACTGATGGCATCGGGGTCACATTAAAAAGAGGAATGGCCCCCAAGATCCCCATCCTGCCAGCAGCCTTGTGCTTGGTAGGAATTCCCCTGCAAGTGTGTTGCTGCGTTGCTGGGACCAGCGAGGTCTTACCTCTGCAGTGAGGTGGGATGTGCAGGAGAGATGAAAGCTGGTGTTGGCACGGGGGGATCCAGGTACTGCTAGTGAATCAGAATCTCGGTATGTTCCTTGGTGATATTGATGTCTGTTCAGTGTCTTTCACCATAGCTAATTATGGAAAGAAAACAACAACAACAACAAAGAAGAGGATAGAAACACCAAGAGAGAGCCCATAAATGATAAAGAATTAGAAATTAGTAATTTTCACATGGTTCAGTAAATAATTCAGAATTTAAGCTTTACTTATGTACTTTATTTATATACTTCTTCTGTTTACTGATCCTTTCAAGAAATAAGGGGGTTTTTAATTCATATTTGGATAAACAAATTGTAAAGTTTTTCCTACATGACAGAGCATGAAAATTAAATTATTACACTGGTACTTTTAGTACTGATCAGCAAGATCGAATTGTACTGTTTTTTCCCATCTGTGATCAAACAAATAGGTGAGGCCTTTTGGCATAAGCAGTTATTCAGGATTAAATTTAAATTCTGATTTTTTTAAGTACTCCTGCATAGGACTTTGAAATAGGTTTTTTGAGGTTGCAGTAAAAAATAGAAAAAACTTCTTACAAAGTGTCCATAACAATGATACAAACCCAGCCAAAGTGGCGTATTTAAATTCCACAGTCACTGGATAAATATGCAGAGATTTTTAAAATAACCAAGATCATAACATTTTTATTGGCTCCCTTATTAACTTGGGCACAAACCCATGCAGCACAGAGCCTGTCTGAAGCTCTCTAACATATCCTGCTCTGTCTGTTCTCCAGGAGAATTCTCCTCATTCAGCAGAATTATTGTCTTGATCCTCCGGAAGACTTGCTCGGTGCTTAACTCTCTGCTGTCAGTTTTCAGAAGCACTGAGTCCCACAGCTGGCTGATTTCAAGACAGTAACAACTGCTCAGTACTGCTGACAGCGAGGCCACAGGACTTGCAGTGCTGCCAAATTAGAGATGCTACTAATCTGTATGTAGTTAAGTCCCAGTGTTAGACATAGCTCATGTTTCATTCATGCTCAGATCCCAAACCCCAGAACAATTGAGTTTTTTAATAATGTGCACATCAACATCAATGGGCTTGAACAGAACTGGGTTATTGCACACAAATAGGTTTGCATGCACCTAAACTTTGTTGAAGACCACATCATCTCTGCTTGTGCTGATTGCCACCCAAATTTAGTGTCACTTTGTGTATCCAACCTTTGTCCAAATATTCATCCTGTTTCTTATAGCTCTTGGAAAATAGAGATCAGGAAAAGAAAAAAGATTCTGGTGGTGTGGCCTTTTTCATGCCACCCTCCTTTCTTTTTTGCCTCAGGTGCTCTCAGGTACCAGCTCTCAAGTTTATTTTGGTTACAGTTATTTGCCATGTTACTTGTATCAGGAGAAGGAAGAAGTACCGTCTGGCTTTAGGAAATGCAGGTTTAACTATAGCATTTTATATGTTATTTAATGACTTCAAGAAATGAGGTTTTGTGAAATTATTTCGGACTAAATCTTGCCTGTTCCCTCTACTTGGTCCTCACAAAGATGCATCTGAAATGCAGTGTTCAGTTTTGGGTCTCCTAAACCAAGGGGTAAACCCCTAGTAAACTGGGGCCACCAAGGTGTTTGGGGCTGGTGCACAGGTGGAGTGAAGGGAGGCTGAGGGAGCTGGAGAAGAGAAAGCTGAGGGAGATCTCACTACTCTCTTCCACCACCCAAAGAGGGCTAGAGATAAGATGAAGCCAGACTCTTCTTAGAGATACACAGCGAAAGGACAAGAGGCAACAGACACCGTTTCATGCAAATTAAGATAGAATATAAGGGAAAATTGCTTCACGGGGAGGTTGATGCAAAAGTGGAACTGGGCCCAAGGAAGGGGAAAATCACCATCCCTGGGGATTTTCAAAACTCAACAGCACAAGGACCTGTGCAACCTGACCTACCTGAGATGGTAGCTCTGCTCTGGGCAGGGACCTCTAGCCCAAGTTATTCAATGATTCTATGACAAGAAAATCCAAATTAGTCTCCTTATTCAATGTTCCTAACTTCTGCTTTAACTGAAGAACTATATCCCTCTACTTGAAAACCAGTTAAGGGACAACGTTGCGCAGCGTTACCAGAGTTTTCCCTTAGAATGCATAAAAAGCGAGGCTTAGCTGGGAATATTTGGTTACTGTTTTTAATTCCCTTTCACACCACTTTGGTTTGTTTCTTTGCTTCTAGGTTTGATTAACATCTCTTTTTGTTGGTGGTGTGGGTTTAAGTCACCTCTGTCTGTCCTTGCTCAGCTATGGTAGTATGGTGATGCTTGTATGGTGAGGTATGGCAGTGCAGTGAACCAGACTCTGACGCTGATCTGTGTTAACGTAACTCAAAAAACCCCACAAACACCAAAGCAGAAAGAAATGTCCATCAAATGCTCCCATAAGGCACCAGTGTATTGAAGGTTGAGATGTGAGATTGTATTGAAAGTTTCGGTCACTCCTGGCTAGTTCTGTGTATTAGGGCTTAATTTTTGAGGGTAAATCACTCACATTCAAAGGCTTTGAAAAGTAGTTTTCAAAAGTCTTTCTGTACCTTCAGGCATTTAAATGATGGGTGTTTTTTTCCAAACGAGCCTTATTTTCTCCTATTAGTTCCTGTAAAAGAAATGCAAATCTTTCACTGGCTTGAAATTTCTGTGTTGTTTTAAATAAATTTCCTGGGATCCACAACGCAGCGAAAGGGAAAGTGCAGGCGTTTGTAGCTGTTTCAGTGTATTTAGACCATCTTTTATGCTTTGGAGGTCAAATCCATTTAATCTGGTTATGCTATTTCAATCACATTTACATTTTTAATGCAAAGCTCAGGTTTGCTTCACACTAGAATGATCTCTCTGGTTTTGTAACAAGCTTTAGTTGTCCTGGGCTTTGGAGAGTACTCTCTTTTATTTCCCCTCAGTCTTCGACACAGACTTTGTAATTTATAAGGTAACTTTCTTCCACCGGTTTGCCAAAATGCAGCAGAATCCTGATTACACAAGTGGTGAACAACACTTTGAAATTCCATTGTATTGGGAGCAAATTGTGAAGCCTGCATTAAAAGGCTGGTATTGCTGTGGTTAGCCTAACAGTGGTGCCCGAGGTGGCTTGCATAGGTCTCTGCTGCCCTTTAAAGGGAAGAGCACTGCATACGGAATCACCATTTTCACCCAGTATCCCATTCAGACAGCGAGCTATCCCAATGCTCCCCTTGCCTCACAAGGGCTCATCAGTTCACAGCTTCAGTAAGACACCTTTTATGCTCTTACTGTAAGTAAATCAGGCTAAAAAGTCCTTCTTGTGAAAGATATTTGTCACATCTTTGTGAAAGATATCCGTAGCCTCACAAAAGCTCCAGAAGGAGCCTGCCCCATCTCCCTTTCCTCCATAAGTCATTTCCTCTTTTCCTTAAAAGAGCCTTTCACACAATAAGCCTTTTTCCCAAGAAGGTGCTATGTGTTAAGTAACTTAGGAAATAACAAGAAAACGCACCAGACAGTTCAGTGTTTTCTGAAGCCCCAATTGCTTCTGAATTTGAGCAAACCACCTCTCCCATTGCCTTTTGCACCAGTGCCCTTCCAGCTTCAACTAAGTTCCTGCGTTGTCCCCTGAAGGAATGGAAATTAAGGCCCCAAATACTTATTTTCTGGACTTGTAACGTCACTTATAAACAAGAAGGAGAGAAATGGCCAGCCTGGCAGAGGTTTGGCACCACCAGTCAAGACAAGAACTTAGTGCAGACAGTGAAATGCAGACAGGAGGCAGAAAGAGACAGAGCTTGATCTTTAAAAGCAGTAGTCAAACGAGGAATCATGATCAAGTTCAGGCTCTGGATAACAAAACAAGGTTGTTTCCTAAGCAGTCATCCAGAAGACTGACAACAGCTTGATACAACAGTGCACGGACTGGACACTGACACCTTTATGTGAACCTTGCTCAAAGCAAGTGCCAAGAATAAGTGGATCAGAGCTGTCAGAGCTGTTAAGAAGGGCAAAGGCTGGCAGGAGAAATGGCAACCCCCCATTCGCAGTGTTAGATGCACGTGGTAAGATGTGACAACAAGAGAATGCCAGCAACAAGAGAGATCCTAACAAGCGCCCTTATCATGGTAAGTCTTGAAGACTAATTTCCTAAATGAGGCTACAGAAGCAGGACCCAAAACTCTGCAAGCTAGAAGACAAAATGATACCATGTGGTTTTACTTTCTTAAAATACATCCTTTCATAACCAACACTAAAGCACAGAGGAAAGGGAGAGAAACTGTTTCAATTCAGCTTCAGTTACAAGCAAGCCTTCTCTAATCTCTGATTTATTCTCTCCCAGAAGACATCCTCATCACACATAGTGGTCCTGACTGTAAGTGAAGAGACACTGGACCATTTGCCCAAAGTTCCTGCACTATATATCCAACAGCAGTGTGATGAGTGTAGAAATAAATGCAAATGTACATAGGAACGGAAGCAGATCTTATATCCAATAGCAAAGTCATGCTTAATTATTAATGACTGAAGTGCTGTAGTCCTTCGCTTAGTAGCAAAACATACCCTGAATGTCTCTCAGGTTATGTCAGTTTGACAGAGCATCACTGTCAAAGACAACGTCAACTTTTCAGTGATGGATCAAGTGCCATGTGTAAGAGCAAGAAAGGTGAATATTCAAATGAGAATCTCGGTTTCCTCTGATAAAGAGCCACAAATTCCAGGTTCAAGAACTGATTGATGGAAGTTGCCCTTGTCATAGACAAAACGGTAAACAGCTTCAGAATAATGAATTACAAGCAGAAATTGTACTAGTCAGTGATGGAGTAGATCATGGAAAGGTCATTTTGTCCAGCTCTGTCCTAATGCAGAACTCTTCTTGATCACTTATTCCTCAGTGTTCTTTGTGCTATACTTGTAGATGACCTAAAGACACCAAGATTTTCACAGTTGTACATCACTCCTAACTGCAGATAGATTTCGCATTAAAGAACTTTCTCCAATAGCCTGAAATTTTTGTCCGAAATTTCCTCTTGCTTCTCCTAATCACTTCTCAGCACAGAAGAGCTCTTAACGATACCAGTTGTTGGAGTAGAAATACAAACTGGTGAATCTCTGGGAGAAACTGTATCTTTCCTAGCCTTTTTACCAAAGTTTGGATGGAGAAGTTGGTGGGGCTTTCCTTTTCCCGTACTGAAGATTTCCAGTGCAAGAGAGGTTGTCTTCGACCACAGACAGGAATTGTTCAGTCCCCACAATGGAAGGAAGTGGTTGGAGGAAGCAGTACCAGTTCAAGGTGGAAGGTTTCAGTGGTTACATCTCAGATCCCTCTTAGTGAATTTGTAATAGGCTGTGTCAAAGAAAGCAATCTCAAAGCTGAAAGAAAAATTACACTGATGGGAAACGCATCTTAAGTAGAGAGGTCATGTCTAGACTGCATTTTGAGTGCTTGCCTGCCAGGAGCTCAAGGCAGCTTTTGGGGATCATGGAGGAGAAATCTAGAAGTGATTCTTTTTAATGCTATTCCAAAGTCTTGGCTGGCTAGGCTGACCCAGCAAAACAGGGACTGTAAACCCACACATGGCTTTTTGTCCTCTGCATTGACAAATACATAGCTCTGCAGTCCTCCATCTCTTATCCGTGTTTCAGAGAGAGCAGCAGAGTTAATAAAGAGACTGGTCTTTCGGAAAAGCAGGCTTCAAGCTTCACAGAACAAGCAGGGGTGTTATTTGGCCTCTTGGTGGTTTTCTAAAAGTAGAAGATGCCCAAGAACTCGCTGTATCTGCAGCTGGTGCTTGCCAGAAACGCTTGTATGATCTGTATGGATGAGTGGAGAAAAGGGGGGTGGGAGGGGGAAAGGCCTCAGAGGGGAAACAGCTGAGGAGATACAAATGAAAATTCAATTAAACAGAACACAAGGAAAATTCAAACTAGCATTGACGCCCTGCTCAAGGCTGCTGACGAGTCTTGATTTCATCTTTAAGCCTAGTGAACGAAAAAGGCAACAGTGAAGAAAACAAATGACCACTCTGGAAGGAGATAAATTAGATGACCAGGAAGATAAAAACATTCAAATAAGGATCTTCTTCTATGATATGCGTAGGCCTTGTAACAAATTCAACCAGAACAATAGATCTTGGGCTTGTAATGATTCCAAAGCTTGTCCAATGTATGAGATTTTTTTTTTCCTAAAGGACTGAGTTTATTTACCAACTGGAAGACTTGAAATGGACATTTACCTTCTGCCCTCAGTTACGCTGGTATGGGATGTAGAAAGGGATCTGTTGTGGTTGTTCTGGTTGCTACTGGTTTCCTGTTTTGTGGGAGAGGTGTGCAAATGCTCGGTGTCATAAGCTGTTGTAGCAGAGAAGCTGAATGGTCTTTTCTCTCTTCAGATAAACTGTCATTCTTCCAGAAAATGGTTGTCATCAATTTATTTCAGCTTTATTTTGCTCTTTGCCAGCTGTGTGAAGAGCGTGTTCAATATAACCAGTCATTCCAATAGCTTAATTTCTCCCATAAGTATTTTGCTTCTTTTGGGATGTCACCACAATCCCATTTAAAAGCCTGCTAATAGTAATTGAAAGCCATTTTAAGCTTGCATGTAGTATCAGGGTTTGAGCTGTGTTTTATTTCTGTAAAACAGAAATAATAGTTAGCTATGACAGATACTAGGAAGCTAAATAACAGCCAGTGCTACCACGCTTTTGGAAGCCTACATTGCTAGAAGAAACTCGCAGTATAATAGGCTTGACCCAGAACCCAGTGAAATTAATGTGAATCTTCCCAAGGACTTCAGTGGGCTTTCGATCAGGTTCTGAGTGCAAAGTGTGATCAGCAGTGGCACAGAATAATCAGGAACCTTGCCCTTGCAAAGAGGGTGCCTGGGTCTTCAGCCTGTGTTTAAGAGGGATGTTGTTGATCCTTCCACAGAAAGCAAAGGGCAACAGAAGTGAAAAAGTGCCGGCTGGGTTGGACTAACCCGTGTTTAGACCAAGTGGTCTTCTAGACCACTTGCAAAAAGATACCAGCTTTGTTGGGAAGTCGGCTGATGCTATCTGTTCAATTCCTCGTTCTTAATTATTTTAGCTGATATCATCTATATGCTAAGTCAATCCCAATGAATGGCGTTTGAAACATCCAGACTGAAGTCATTACATTATCACATTCAGGCCAGGCTTTAAGTAAAAGAGATTTGGCTTGTTCTTTACACTGCTTGGCCCTTGTCCTGAATGTACCGCCATTATAACGGAGGATTATCTGCACTGGAGGTTTTCTTCATTTCCATCAGGAGAAAAAATTTCATTCAGCGCAGCAAGGGCAGCCTGCGATGGCAGGAGGAGATTGGCTGCATGCTGATGCCTTTGTTATCCACCGAGCAGAGCCTGACATCCCCTGACACTGCCGGGGGCTTGGCGAGGGGCTGTTATTTATTTCAGTGTGTGGAACACATTGTTTTCTGAAAGGGAGGAGAATCGGCCCTTTATTGAACAGGAGTCACTGGGCAGCTAGTCACTGAGCTGCAGTAGCTGAGGTTTGTTGATATAGTTGGCTTTTCAGCAAGTGCCTTTGTTGGGCTTATCTTTTCTTTTAGTCTGCATCTCTTTGGTGCTGTTTAAGGTGGATCTAGGCTCTCCCTGTCTTTCCCCCCCCCCGCCTTTTCTAACATAAAAACACGGGGATGGAAACAGAGGGACTCATATTTTTCAAGCTTAGGAGACTCCATGAGGCCTCTTCCCTGAAATATGTAACAAACTTCTCATATAGAGATACCATCTGTCCTGCTGTGGGTTGCCTTAGTTCAGTGGGTCTCTCCAGTCAGTCTGCAGACCGCGAATGGCCCGTACTGCTCTGGTAGGCAGTGTAAGCTGGTTTCAGGATCACACTACACCCACGCAATAAAGGCTGCTGCTTGCTGGTTTACACCAAAGCTGCAGCAAAGCACTGTGGCCTCTTCTTCTTCACGTAACCCCTTGTAACAACCCCCGTGACACATTTGCGTTAAAGTGGAAGCCAACTGGTGTAGTAGCCTCACGCCTTCCTAAAGCCTAGACGCTGCACACATGGTCCGACCCCCCCCGCCCTGAGAGACACCATATGAACACAGGACAAACTACGGGAACACTTTGGAGCAGAGACCAGTCTACACTGAATTCACATAAAAGTTCAGAAGAATCAGGCTTTTGGTTTTGGCATTAAGTGCTGAACCAGTGGCAGTGTAGGTGTGGGAACTAGGAGGAGTTTTTCTCTCTGGTATCAGGGAGGCATTAATCTAGCCTTGTGTGACAGATTCATCATAGAATCATCCCAACTTGGCCCAAGGGGGCATTTTTCAGGGGCTTGATCGTCCCAGAAAAGTCTTCAGTTTGAAAATACAAACCTAGAGGTGAATCAAGAGACACTAGTCTCAGACTGCTCTGGACCAGTGGCTTACAGGGCAGTTCCTCCAAGACACAAACCCAAAAGGGAAGAACAACTGCTTTTCTCTGCCAAATAAATGGAAACCTGGCTACAGGAGTCATCCAGTGACCCTATACACACAGCAGCCTGCCCTTCCCCATGCTTGCTCATCTCAGTGCTGCAAGGCTCCAGGTGCAGCCAGTCTGCAGATCAGCCCTCAGGACCAAATGTGCTCTGCAAGCCTGCACCACACTTCAGAGTAGGGGCTGGCATGTGCGTTGTTCATGCTTAAGACTAAATTCAGGTCGCTATCTTGTTAGGGTGGCTGCTAAGGTAAAGATTCAGTGGGCCAGGTGGCTCACCAACCCATTCACCAAGTGTTCTGAGTTCTTCAGCTAAGAGGTTCTGCTATAAATAAATTTTTGCATGGAGGGGACAGTACATAAGCATGCAGATTGCTTTTACTTACCTTTTTTGTCCTAGAAACACGTCAACAGTAAAGCAGAAGGGGCGGAGTATTTTGTCACGTGACCAGAAGGAATAGCAGTAAAATGCTGTTTGCTGACCAGAATGGAAGTGTGACTTCAAACACAGAATAAGAGAAATTATGATCTGTAGATTTGTGCTAAGATAACTGATTCAGTGCTTGATGTCTCTGGGAACCTAGTAGATAAATATGCTGTCTCATGGATACCCAAACCAATTTCATCTGATTTTAAACTTTCCATTTCCAGTTGGTTTCTTACATTATAAGTAAATCTATCTGTGGGTACTGCAGAACATGGGAAACAGAGCTCTTATCACAGCTGGGGGAGGAGAATAACCTGGTTTTTTAATGCCTGCACAGAACAAACTGGAAGCATCCTAGGCCTGTCCAGCCTAGCTGAGGTGTGGAGGGCTCCTTTGGAGAGTTCAGGAATGGGAAGGGGAGCCTGTCCCAAAGGCCAGAAGCGTGCCAGTGCGCAGTCCTGCACGCAGGAGTCAGCTGCAGACATGGGGATGCAGTCAGGCTGTGCAAGACAGCGTGTTCCACGCTCCAGGAAAGCCAGACTGGGGTCCAGCAGCTCAGCAAATTCATGAAGTATCAAGGAAGATTTTATCCAGAGGTGCCGTTGGATTATTTGTTGGCATTACTCTGACCAAATTTGCTTTGTTGCCATAATAGTAAACATGGTACATGTGAAACTCAGGGCCATGAGCCAGTATAAAGGGATAAGATAATGGATGTTGCTTGAGCCTTTTACCGTCTTTGTAGTTAGAGCAGTTATTGGAAGGCACTAATCCGTCTCTGCTGATTATCGACCTTTGAATGAATCCTCATACACTCTCCAGCAGCAAAACTTGTGGGTTTTCAGGCTCAGTAAAGCTCAATAGAACCAAGACCTTGTCATTTATTTTCACTGTTACTATTATTTTTCTATTTCAAAGCAGAGTTTTCTGTTGCGAATTCCCCACTGTTTGATCACAAAAGCAAGCAAGGGAAATCGTTATTTTTCACCCTGAACCTTTTGTCCTTTTTATTTTTATAATCCACGTGAGACGACTTTGCTGGTCATTAGCCGAGTTAGTAAAGCGAGCTTTCTTTGTTGGGCGATAGCAGGGAAACATCAAATGTCTGGTTCCATGGTAGCAATTTGCTCTTGAAATAAAGCAAGCGTTGATAAGTTGCTACCCTCAGCTATATTTGTCCTACTAAATAAACATCATCAGGATTTGAGCACAAATACACGTTGTTTTGCTCTGTTTAGCTATTCTGAGATTGTGTCAGGCTAACAAAATTTCCTCCACATCAGATAGACTTGTTCTGTCGCACTCTCGTTTTGCAGATGATGTGTGTTTCTGCATACCTAGCCAAGGATGCATTTTTTTAGGCATTGATCAGCACAGCAAATACCCCTGGAAATGCATCCCATTAATGCAAAGCAGTGCGTGCTTTTGGTGGGTTTGTTTTTTAGAGGCCAAGGTTTCTATCAGTGGAATGATTTGCCTGTGCTGCCTTGGAACGGCAGATTTACTTACTTAGAGGGAACTGTGGTCTACCAGCACAGGGCATGTGGGGGACATCACACCCTTGGTGCCCGCACTGCCTAGCCAACTTAAGGACAGCAATTCATATGTGCTGGCTTAAGCAGGCCAGAGAAAGCCCTGAAGATCTGTCTTTGAGAGAAAGATTCAGTCTTCCAGGATACCCATAAAAATGGTCATTAACCATTTGGCGATCGGCTGTTCAGCTTCAAAGTGAAATTCCTCATTTGAACCTCACAAAATCAGGATTGTGCTTCTTCCCTGACAGGCAGCAGGACCCAAAAGAAAACAAAGCAGCAGCAGGAGACCAAGCAAAACACGACAGTGACACTTGTTCCACTTGGAGCAGTGGAGCCACCGCTAATTTGGGCTGGAAGATCAGAGCACATGGCAAGAGATGGTTGATGGGTTCGGTAGATAAACATACTGGGTCAGCCCCGAGCTGCAGGTGCTGCACACTCTGCAGCAAGGCAAATCACAGCAGAAACAGGCAAATTCCGCCCCTTCACCATCACTAAATTTCCCATAGACCTTCCTAGAGAATTCAAAGGGATTACACAGCTCCCAGACCAAATTCTGGCATTTAATGGGAGTTTCAGCTGTTTTGACATGCTGCAGGATTTGCAGTGTGCATTGCTCTCCCAGCTTGCTTAAACAAACGGATATCTGTACTCGACAAGTTGGCTGCCCCACCTGCTGCGCACCTGAGACCCAGAGAAAATGCTTTTCTTCACACTTCTGGTTGGCAGTAATTAGATAAGGGAAGTTCCCAGTGATGGAGGAAGTCTATCCTCCATGGAGAACCATCTGGTGGAAGTTAGTAAGGGAGCAGGACAGCTCTATTACAGTGATTAACTCAGGGGTTTGCCAGAGCGCACGCAAACTGTAACCTGACCAAGATCCCATCGTGCTTAGGAACTGCACATCCAGCACAGTAAGACAGTGTCTGCTGCAGAGAGACATATGTTCTGGCTGATTTTCTCCTCTTCTTCTAAACCTCCAGATTAACCAAATCTTGCCTTGAGCAGCAGAAACGGTGAGTTCCAGCTTCAGGGAGTTTCGTCTCAAGAGTGAGCACTGGTCTGGTTCCTCAGGGGTACGTGCCCATCCCTGAGTGAGGGAATGGGGAGGGTTTCTTTTGTCTACCCTGTCTTGTATTTTCATAACATTTCTAGGAGCTCAGTGCCTTTGAGATGTCTAGTAGACTTGGCAAAATTGGCCAAGAAACTGAAACATTACCAAAAGAGGGGCAGGAGGATCACACAGGAGCATACGAGCGGACATGCAGCAGGTGATGCACTAACCTGGGGACCTTGAGCAGACTGAGAAACACATCGGGGGAAACTATCGCCTGGCTTTCCAAAACCACTGGACAAATATTAAACCTAATTACTTGTAGGCAAGTAGACATACTAAAGCCACTCTGAAAACATTCTCCACTGAAACATTTTTTTGACGAGGAAAACTAATTCTGGGCTTACTAACCAGTTTCAATAAATAGAATCACACTGATGAACAGACACTGTTCTATAAGATAACTGGAGAACTAGAAAACAGGAGCTGAAACTCCAGGCTCACAGCCCCCTTCTTAGCGCCTCCCCCTCCGTTTTTCCTGAAAACCAGAAAAAAAAGATAAGATCCACCTTCTGGCAGAGATCAGTTACATACTGCTTTTTAGCAGAGTTTCGGTATATTATTCTCCAATTTAGGCCAAATTCAGAAGTGAATCTGAAGATGGTTAAGATGCATGTCAGAAGGAAATTGGTCAGAAAATGGATGTCGAGTGGGCGTGAGTAGCACTGCACAGTGTAACTCACAACACGTTGGCACTCGGTGGGAGAGCAAAATTGGTTTAAGTGAGAATAACTTACATGGATTTGGGGCGGGGGTGGATGTAGAAGTACAAACTCTGAAAATGGCCTTTTTCTTAGAGGAGAAGAAAAGGAGAGGCCAGGAAGGGATCTGTTTGTGGTGAGAAGGGAGTACCAGCTCCCAGGAACAAAGGGTCCTGTTTGCAGGATGTGCCCTGAGGAAAATGCAGATCTGTTCCAATCTCCCAGAGCTCCCTCTTTCTACTCCACTTTTCTGCTGTCCTGTGAGCCACCCTCCCCGCCAGCCCCACACCCAAGCAGAGTGCAGAAGGATTCATTTAGGGTTTGTTGATTAAAACAAAGCCACGGAAGAGCGCTGCCAAAGCTGGAGGCAACTGGCAGACCCCAGCCCATGCAATTTCATTTCGTAGTTTCCTAAGAGAGGGAATAATGTTCAGTGCTGATTGCTTTGGAGTAAAAAAAGAAGAATTGCTGTAGTAACAGAAAAATGTGGAGCTTAGATTTTACGTAGATGGCTTATTAGGTCAGAGCTGGAACACACTTTGATTTGTATTCTTGATGATTGTACACGGGCACTAATTGGCCAAAGAAGCAAGGGATCTTTGTTGCTTTTGTAGTTTAATGAGGAAAATATTGTGTAATGTGATGATTATTTTCTAATCAAAAAGCAGAGGAACAGAATGGGAAAGAAAACCTATGAGTGAATAAAGACTGTAATTTTAATTAATATTTGCTTGTGCTAGTCAGTTGCTCTGTTCTATAACCAGTTGTTAGCCCTAAATATGCCCTAATGTTATATAATTATTATATAAATTAATATTTAATATTATGCTTAATATCATAGAAATATTTCCCTTAATTTGCTAAGCATTTTGCCTATGCATACTTTTACTCCCATGTATGGGCCCATTTAAGCCAACAGAACTGCTCAGGGACTAAAATGAGGCATTAGGTTTGCAGGATTGGGATCTTTTGTGTCCTGTGCTTGAATACAGGCAAATCATTGCTGATGTTTGTAAAAGCAATATATAGTCTCTCTATGGGAGAGCCTGTGCTCTGGAAAGTGAGGCAGAGACATTTGCTGATCCAATTTGGAGCCAGAGTCTGTCCTCACTTAAATCCAGCGGTGCAATTCCCCGCAATGCCCCACTACCCAATGGTAGGATATTTTGTTTAATGAGTGATTTGCTTTGATGTGGCAAGACTGAATGAATAGATGAGAATAATACCTGTTCAGAGCATTTTTATTACTGAATCTCAAAGCACTTCACAAAGTGAGACCAATATGATTGCTGCATTCTACAGGTGGGGAAACTGAGGTGGGAAGAGGCTGAGGGACTGGCCTGTGCATCTGGCAGCACGTTGGCCAAGCCAGGGGTCAAACCCAGAGGGTGTCCCATCCCCTCCTTCCTCTGCATCCTAACCACTAGTCCTCACTTCCCAAAACATGTTCCCTTTCAGCAACCTCAAGGTACATGCTCATGTCTTCACACTTAGTGCCTCTTGGAGGGGGGCTTTGTAGCTCTCAGCAGCTGGCCCTTTTGTCCCACAGAAAGGCAGAGCTGTTTGCAAAGCTGAGCCTAAGGAAGAGAGTAGGATGCCCAACACACTACTGTATTTCAAAGAAGTGCGAAGGATCAGAAGCAATAAAATGCAAGTGATCCCTGCAGCATTTGGAAGAACAGGTTGGTGCCTCTCTGGGTTGGAAGGACTGTTCGTCATGGTCGCTTATGTTGTCAGGAAATATTCAGCATGACTCTTTGCTACCTTTGAGTCTTGGAGGAAATGAATCTGATTCACTGAGCTTTCACATTACATACTACTGTGGAGCTGTGGCTAGCCTGAGAGCCTCTCAGTGATAACCTGCTGGATCTTAAGTAACAAAAAAATCCCAATCCCTCTTTGAAGCATAATCTAAGTAAATATTATTTGAAATGAAGAAGAAGCAGAGTTGGTCATATTTAAAACAGGCGTAAGGGATTATGCATTTCAGTTTGACACCCAAAATTTTGGAGCAGTCAGTGAACATAACTGGACCTTGAGTATATAAAATCAATAATATTATATACAGTATAATACAATTTGAGCTTGGTGATTTGTTTCTTTAAAAGAAATAAATTGTAATGTTAAGATTCTGTGGCTCTACTCCTGTAATTTCAGTGCTTACTATGCTCAGAAGCCACTGCAAGGTTCCCGCTCCTGCTCTTCCTGCAAGTCTCATGATACCTCCTGGATTTTCCTTAAAATCCCCTGAAGGCACATGAATTTGGGAGACCTCAGTTCCAGGGCTTTTGGGGGAAAAAAAAAAAGTCATCTTCTAGCAGCATAGAAGTTGACGGTGGACCCATAAACCTTAAAAATCCAAATATAACTAGAAAGAAGTATGTGTGTTCATCATACTTTAAAATAAGAGGTTTGAAAAATGCAATTTTTATATGCTTTAGAGCAGCAATTTCATATCATTCATCTCTTTAAACACCTGAAAATCTGCAAAACATCTACTAATCAAGATATTTTTTTTCTGACTGGTGTACGTACCATTGCCGGTGACCATGGCTGCATGGTCGTTCCATGTTTCATCCCTCCCTGAAAGTCTTCTGCCTTGAGCCAGCATATGTCCCATGGAAAAGGGCACAGGTAATCCTGCTCAAGGCAGGAGATCCCTCTTTCTGGCTTTTTGCTCTCTTGGTCTGGAGGTTGCAAAATTTAATTTTTGGCCCTAAAAATGAGCAGACCAGAGCCTGCATACCCCCCAGGAACAGAGCCGTTGCATAAACACGCACCATTTGCAGACAGACATTTTTTGAAATTGCTCTTTCAGAGTACGATTTCTTCCCTGTAGCCCTTAAGTCACTAACATGGGAGTGGTGCCTGCCAAAAAAAACGGTTTTAAAAAAGAATGGAGGGGAAGGAGAAGAAATATCATCTCCTTTGCTGGCGTTTCATAGAGGGCATGCCCTCTAAGAGGCAGAGCCAGGGCCAGGACTGCTTATACTAACAGAATGGGGCCAACTGCCCCCTGCGTTCTTTGCAACAACACAGTATTTTCCTTATAAAATTGCAGAAGTGTTGATTATCCAGATTCAGTAATAGCAATAGTTATTTACTGAGGCTTGCTGCTTTCCTGCATGAGCAGGGTCTGGAGCCCCAGTGGAACCATTCATCAGCGGGTTTGACAATGACAGTCCGCTGCGGGGCTTTCAGAGCACAACAAAGATTTCTTCAGAGCTTTGAGTGACCAGAGCTGGCTCCCACTATAGTACAGATTTGACAAAGGCAAAAGCAGAGTCACTCGCTAACACGCATTTCACTTTCTGTAGTGTATTTCTTTCTCTGTCCTTCTCATAGCACTTCATACAAGATAGAAAAGTGGTGTTGCCTGCATTTTACAGAGGGGAAACCGAGGCCCAGAAGGGGAGAGCGACTTGTATGAACATTTTGGCTGATGACTGTCAGAACAAGGAGCAGGAGCACTGGCCAAGTCCTAATTCCCTGGCAGACCCATGCATTCATCCAGCTGTAGTGAAAGCCACTCTATTTCCATGCACTTGAACTGTGAGTTATGGGCAGAAGGGGAAATAGAGAGGGCAGTGCAAAATTTTATACCCCCGTTTCAGCATCTGCCAAGCCTCTACCTTCTTCGTCCTTCACCACATCATTTACTTTGGGGACAGGCTGCATGCATGCCAACACAGTGTACTTCAGGCACCATGCATATGCATACCAACCAGGCTCCAGTTTCACTTCGCACAGGCTTTTCTCCAAGCAATTTTTGCTGCTGTTGTTGTTGCAAAACATTTTAATTAATCAGGAATTTTAATTAATTGTAACCCTGCTGAAAATGCCAAGACAAAAGCACAAATATAAGGAGACAGTTGCTCAGGTCAGAGCAGCCCATCTTCAGTTAGCTGTGCTTGCTCTGAGATCATACAGTGTAATTACAGACATGGGCACAGGGAAAGCACTGAATTCTGAACAGCATTTTAATGTCATAGAGAAATATGGTGGTGTTTTTATCAAGTCAGGAAGCCTGTTTTGAAGCTCTGATGGTGACACTGGGTTGGCATACTGTTAACTGGAAAGCCACATCCCAAAAGGATTGCAATGACCTTTTTTCTAGTTCTTCAACTGCTTCAAACAATCAGTTTCACTAAAGCACTTAAAATGTTCTCTGTTTTTATGAAGCTGAAAATCAGGTCGTTTCCAGACTGATTTCCCTTGCAATGAATGAATTAGCATGGCTGCATATTTCCACCTTTGGCTGAGCCACTTTGCAGGGCCACGTTGTACACCTTGGGATGTTAACAGCTGACAGAGATCCCCTTCTTGCTCAACACGTCTAGACAAGAAAATAATCTCATTCCGGCTTTGTTACTTGTCATTTGGCCACTATGCCCAGCAAATTGTGGCTCCTTTGGTAGTGAAGTAATTGAGGTTCATCTGCCCAGTGATATGAAGGCCTGGACCAGCCAGCACTCAGCACACAAACTGATTCAAGTTTCTGAGCCTGTAGGTAATTTTCTACCCTCTTAAGATGGTTTTATGCCTTGGTGCACAGTCTGAACAACGTCCAGCTCACCATGAATAATAGATTCCGAAAATCCGTAAAAGCTTTATTTATTTAAACACCTAAATATTTAGAATTTGTTCATATCATTGGCATATTTACCCCACTTTCCCTGCAGTAAAAGGTCTCAAAAGGGTTTCCACCTTTGTAAACCTGCTGCGAGCAGTATTTACAATCTGTTGCCTGATGTGCGTTTAGGGCCCACAAGTGAAGCAAACAGGATTTCACCCTCGGTGAGTTTGCAGTCCTGCCCCTTCTCTTTCTGGAGAGCTAGATGGATGGGTTGCATTTTCATCATACAATCTCCTCTTTAGAAAGCTAATGACAAAGCCACGAGTGTTTTCAGGGTCTTTGCTCACAAAACAACTTCATTCCCCAGTTTTCTTCCAAATGCTGCCGTGGTGCTCATGTGAACCAGTGCAGAACATGGAAATCTGGGTTCAGCTCATGCCTTTTCCACTAACACTCTGCTGCTTTTTCTCACCATTTCCCCAACCACCACGGCACGTGCTGTCCTGCTGGAGAGCAAGCTCATCTGCACAGGGAGAGCCTCTCACTGTGCGCTCGGGTTGTGCTCTCTTGACCAAGGCTGCCTTTCCAGGCTCGGCTCAGACCTAGCGATAAGCAATTTGGAGGCTTAGCAATAAGCAGGTGCAAGATTCCAGTGACTCGCTAAAGAGCAGAGGGGATGGGTGGGGGGAGAGGAACTGTGCCCCATCTCAGGGCTTTCTTCCTCTGCAATAACTGGTGTTTTCTTCTGAGCTCTGCGCTTGCTCGTGGGGCACAGGTGGCCAGGTCAGCTACATCCCTGGCTGCATCTGAGAGCTTTGAGATGAACTTCAACAGGAGCAGGACCAGAACTGTTTTCATGCACTGAGACTATTTCTTCTCTTGCTGTTACTAATGTAAATCACAGAGCTCTGTCGACCTCAGCAGTGCTGCTTTGGAGGGTGAAAGCAAGGATAGCCACGTGCTATCGCCTGGGGCTGATGGTTTACTCAAATTGATGAGCTCCGTCTGAAGATAGCTTTAAGTGACTCAGCTCTCAATCTGTTTAGACCAGCTTCATGGATTGAGGTAGAAATTGAGCCTGAGTAAAGTTACTCCTCATCCCCCAGGTTATGCCTGGAAAGCAACACTTTCCCTGTGTACATTTCATTGTCACAAGTGGTACCTTAATGGCAAAACCCCCTGGCTCAAAACTGCTCGGTTAATCATTTCTGTCATCTGAAGGCAAGGCTGTGCACTTCAGGGTTTTCCTGTACTACAGGATTATTGCGCCGATTCTGCAGACCACGGTTACTGCCTGGCATCCTTAGCTGAGCCGATTCCTCCCAACACAGCCCATGTGAGAGTATCTACACCACCGGGGCTGTCCGTGCCTTCCGCTGCAGGAGAGGCAGCTTGTTGGACTAGCTGTGTGTTACATGGGCACAGGCAGCAGCTGAAGCTGAGCTCACTCAGCCTTCCCCTCCGCCATGTGCCACGGATACAGGCAGAGAGGGAGCTGAGTGTGTGTCAGCAATGGGATCCCTGGGAAAAGGTGTCTAACTGCAGGATTAGTCACAACAGAAATTGCTGTGGCAAGCACTGAATATCCCTTGGCTCTACAGAGCTTTAACTTGGTGGTGGAGATGTAGGGGAGAGGCTGGAGCTGGTATTGCGACCGGGGAGCAAGCCAGCAGGTGATTTGCCCTGGACAACGGGTGCAGGGAGCAACCCCTGCCAGGTTCCTGCTCCCTTTTCCAAGCAGGTACAATAAAATACAGTCATGTTTAGCATACTGTTAAACAGCAGAACACTTCCCATGTGTAGGGAACACCACGGTGAAATGCAAAGGAAGCCTGGAAAAGGAATGGCAACACTAAAAGCTTGGTCCTGAAGAGCTGAGGGACAGGAGAGGAGACAAGATGCTCTTGCTGCAGGATCCGTTAGAGATGCAGAGGAGGGACTTTCGGTTTAGGCTGGTTTAGGTAGTGCAGGCTGCGGACGTTCCTATCCTGGCAGGGGGAGATAAGGAGAAGCATAAACAGGAGACCAATTTCCTAGCAACCACCCCTTCTACCTGGCAGAGAAGCGAGCTGTGTTAGAGAGCAGACAGCAAGGGCTGGTGTTGGAGGTACCTACCCAGTCCCACATTTCTAGGGTGCCTTAGGCACAGAGCTCTTTTTTCTGAGGAAAGCGCTTTACATGTAGAGACACTCCTGGCTTTAAGGGGAGTCTCCTCTGCAGCACAGCTTCCACAGCTGGGGGCCTTTGCTTTTTTAGGTATGACAAACAGGAGCTAATCCCTGGAACACCCCAGCCACAAAAGTGATTCTGGTTTCTGACTCTTGGACAGGCAGGCGCACCTTGTGCCAGGTGTGATTTACTGTGCAAGGCCAGCCAGTGTCCTGCGACTTCATGCTGAACGAACCTAAGCTCTTGCTCTACACCAGGAAAAGCTGATCATTGTATTTTCCTATGGTCACTTCTCCTCTTCCTCCTCCCCCATGTAATCTCCACTCATTGTCTCTTCTTATATTACTTTCTCAATCTTCATGTTTTCTGTAAAAATTTTTTGTTGTTGTTTTTCCCTATACTTGACAATTTTCTTCCTCTAAACCTACCTTTCATTTTTCTAGATATTTTGGGGTTTCTAATATTTTTCCTCCTTAACAGTTTTTTTCCTTTCCTTCCTGTTTTCTTTAGCCACAGCTTTTCACAGCTCTTACAGCTCCATTATCCTCTCGCAGACTTCCCGGGAGGGACTGGAGCATACATCCCACTTGCCTTCCAAACGTTGACAAGACAGTTTTGGAGAATGAGTGACTGACAGACAAACACCAGCCTCAAATACTCTGAATGCTCTAATAGCTTTATTCTTGTCAACACAGTAAGCAAAATAACCCTTGAAAGGGATAGGCCATATTTTTAGCCAACCTTAAACTCAGCTTCTAAAAAATAGCTTTATGCTCAGCTGTCTGTCTCACTCCCTGGGTTCATGTTCCCCAAGCAGATAGAGGACTGCTTTTCACTTTGACCTGGTAGGGATGTGTAATTAGACCCTTGGAAGCGTGTTTTCTTCAGACACCTTACAATGATGCGTAGGTGGGACCCTGAAGCTGACCCGCAGCTTGTAGCTGAGTAGGAAGTAGGAGGCAGGAGAAGCTCATCTGGGGCTTTGCTGCATGTTTGGTCCCATGACTTGGAGCTGCACAAAGGAACCAAAAGGGGTGATATTTGAACCCTACTAAAAATAATTAATTGATAACAGAGCGCCAGGGTTTCCCCACCAGTTGCAGTCACCACCAACCTCTGATCTTGATTATTTCAATATATCTTGAAGGAGTTAAAATTTAGAACGGCTTAGGGAAGATAAATAAGGATGTTTCTGTACTGGCCTCAGATGTGCCTGACCTTGCCTTCCTCCTCTCCTCTTGGTCTTAGGACAAGCCAGATTAAGGAGTGATCTCTTCCAAACAGTCTTCAGTTTGTTAAGCTTGTAAACAACAGCAAGGGTGGAAACCATTGCAAGATGGATAAAGCTTAAAACTGCCGGCTGGGATTTCCCTGTGACGTGCTTGTAAGGAACGCGTGCTAGTTAACAGGGCTAGTTCATTGTGGGGCGCTTGTCTCCCGGTTCTCCGTGCAGTTCCTCTTCCACCCTGGTTGCTCAGGTGCCCTGCAGCTCGCCAAGGCCACCGCAGCCTTCAAAAAGCAGGCTCCCCGGGGGACGTTACTGGGGACAAGGAGGGGGACCTTCCCCTGGGAGGAGGCACAGGGGCTGCGGCTCTGGAGTGCCAGCCCAGCTGTGAAAGCTCAGCAGCGTCGCTTCAGCCAGGCACCCCACGCTACCTGCCCTTGCAGCAACCGGGCTCCAGGCAGCACTTTGACACCCAGCCAAAACGATAGCATTTCAGCTTTGCTGTAGTCTGTCTTCTTACAGCACTTCGTGTCAACACATCCTTCGTTTGAGCGGTGCAGGATTGGAGGCAGCATGCTCAGCAAGGGTTTTGTGCTCGCTGCTCTTTTAGGCTGGAAAGAAGCAAGGGATCATCAGGGTTGGGGGGCTGGTTTGTTGCTGGTCTGTTTGGGATTTTTTCCCCTCCTCCCTCACTAGGGACACAAATCGAAAATACTTTTGCAGCGGCAGCGTTAGAGGCTGCTGCGTTTGAAGTGCTCCCATTCATTTGTAAGGGATGACTTGTTTATGGCTGTCATGGTTTAACCCCAGTCGGCAGCTAAGCAAGGCACCACGCAGCCGCTCGCTCACGCCCCCTCACCCAGTGGGATGGGGGAGAGAATCGGAAAAAAGTAAAACTTGTGGGTTGAGATAAAGACAGTTTAATAGGACAGAAAGGAACAAAATAATAATAATGATGATGATGATAATAATAAAATGACAATAATAATAATAAAAGAATTAGAATGTACAAAACAAGTGATGCACAATGCAATTGCTCACCACTCGCTGACTGATGCCCAGTTAGTTCCTGAGCGGTGATCCCTCCCAGCCCCACTGCCCACAGTTTATATACTAGACATGAGGAATACCCCTTTGGCCAGTGTGGGTCAGCTGCCCTGGCTGTGTCCCCTCCCAACTTCTTGTGCCCCTCCAGCTTTCTTGCTGGCTGGGCATGAGAAGCTGAAAAATCCTTGACTTACTTAGTCTAAACACTACTTAGGAACAACTGAAAACATCAGTGTGTTATCAACATTCTTCTCATACTGAACCCAAACATAACGCTATACCAGCTACTAGAAGGAAAATTAACTCTATCCCAGCCAAAACCAGGACAATGTCAAAATAGCTCTAAAGCAAGTATTATGATGCAAATGGAGAGGTACAGCTTTTTCTTCTACGGATTAACCCTGAAGCTCTCAGTGCAGGGGGTGAAAAGCAAGACCACTAGTTTAGGAAAATAAAGCGGGATTACAGAAGTGAATTTGCTGCACCTGAACTTAGTAATGAGGGATGCCATCAAAAATTAACAAGCAGCCATATAAACAGCACCATGTAAGACATGGTGTTGAGCATAGAGTGAGCGTGCAGTGGGCTGCTAAGTGCCCACATTGTTTTTATTGGCTTTCAAACTGAGGAGGTGTTTTTCCTGACATGATCTGGTCCTGCTCCCAGTGCTATTCAGTATTGCCATTCATGTTTGGGGTAGTAGTATAAGAAGAGTACAACTCAGAAGAAGATACAGCTCAGAAATACTGGGGAGGAGCTGCAAGGGCTGAGGAAGACAGCATCAGAAACAGTGCTGCTGAAATGGCCCAGTAAAAACAATTAGGTGAAACTCAGCAAGAAATACAAGAGCATTTAGGAGGCAAGAACTAGACTGTCCCAGAGCTGCAACTGTCCTGTATGTGCTTCACCCAAGTTAAGCCAAGTTCTTATGTAGGTACAGTCCGTACCAAGCAGGTGCTCTTCAGGAACCAGACTCAGTGCTTTGGAGCCAGGAGCCCAGATCTAAGTGAATACAGCAAAGGAAGCCTGCCCTTGCTGACTACAGGAGCTGTAGCATTTCCTCTCTGTGAAATACCCTTTATCCGCTGTTCTGCACAGGCGTGGCGCAGAGCAGACATCCTTCCCCAAGCATACTCTGCTTTAAGATGCCACAGCTGCACTGCCACTCAGGAGGAGGATGGCAAACCATGTCTACTGGTTATAGAAGGATTGCTGGGAGGGGCTTTTCCCTCCAACCTAAGAGGCATCTTTTCTGCTAGCAGGGCTTTTTCTGCTCCTTTGGCAGTTCCAGCTGGATATGGAAAATCCAGCCCAGCTGCAGACTTTAAGACATTGTTTTAGGACAAGACCTGTCAGGAGGAATGAGACATTTTGATGGCGAGTCATTTACGCTGTGACTATCACGTGTGCACAGGAGAGGCTGTGTTTGCCTTTGTGCCTGCTGTCCTTTCTGTATCTGAAAAAAGCAAGAACCAGTGCGGTGTTTTCCATTGGCCATTCAGCATTGAGTGTACCAATAATAGCACAGTCACATAGTCAGAGTTTAGGGGAAGGGACTGTGTCTTCTTCGCAAGGGACAAGGCCCTAGCACTCCAGGGACAATGTTGCTACTCACATAATGAACAGAAAGTGACAGTCCTCCTCAAGTTTCTCCAGTTGCCTTTGCTCTTGGCATAAAGCACTGGGGCCGGTGATACCTGTGGTATGGACATGTAAATGTGAAAGGCAGGTCAGCATTCATATGCAAAAGCTTCCTCTACTTTAAGAGGAAAGGTCAGAACAAGTTTCTTCAACCTTCAAGAGAGTGGTGGGGTGAGGAACCCTGGTTGCTCATTTTGGAGAGACCGTCAGCTCTAGCCCATGGTGATAGGCAAGTGGGTCTAGTTCGAAGCCAGCTCTGCAGAATTAAGACAACTTCCCTCCCCCAAATCAAGGAGAGGTTGAAGAAGAGCTTTTGGAGGACAGGGTGAGATGCATTCAGACTTCACAGGTCAGATCAGTTCATGATGTGATGTAATTGATTGCATTGCAGGGAGTGCTTTGGGAAGCCTCATTGCTCTTGAGTCTTACAGTGAACAAAACCCCAAACCCCACATCTGGCCACAAAAATCCACTTTTTCCTGTCTCACAGGACACCCGTCCTGTTTGTAGCGCATGCATGAGGACAGCACACATTGCCCAGACCATTAAAGAAAAGGAAGTTATATAGGAGGATGGTAGGGCCAATTTCTGTGCTAAAACTTGACCGACATCCATGCTGCAGACCTCCAGCCAAATTCTCTGCTGAAGGACTGCCAAGTTCAGCAAATATATGGAACCAGGTCTATATGTAGGTGTGAGTGAGCATGAGTCCTCAGAAGCCAAATGATGAAAGTTCACCCAGTCAGAGACTTTTGCCACCATGTTTCTTCAGTGGATTTTTACTCGCGACGGGTATTTTTCATTTCTCTGACCACTCTCTGGTTTTCACCCCCATTTCCTATATATTCCTATCTGTTCCCTCTTCCTGTTGTTTTCCTGAGCATTTTCTAATGCTGCAAATCCAACAGCCCTGAAGTTCTTGTTGAACTTCTGAACCCACCCTGTTCGAGTGGGTGCTAAATCAGGCAGGACAAGTCAAGCGAGTTCTAATTCTGATGATAGCAATTGTGCTTTTGGAAAATAATTGACAAACATTCTGCATTTAGACAAAGCTTGTCTAAGGGAGAGAGAATGCTTATATTCTGCAACTCTGGTCTGCAGAGCGCCAGTGTTCAAGTAGGACATTTTAATAACATCCTTCACGGACAAGTGTTTTGCTTGGAAGCCTTTTTTCCTCCCTCCACTCAGACAATTGTCAGCGAAGGGACTCACAGGGAACAAAATGGAATTAAATCTATTCAGAAAATTAGAACAGTCTGCATTTCTTTCTTTCTGTGCTGGATTCATTACTAGCGGGGCTATAATCTGCATTTTTTTGCCTGAAGCACACTCCCACTCTTACCTTTTCACA
Source organism: Haliaeetus leucocephalus (assembly GCF_000737465.1). Lineage (NCBI taxonomy): Eukaryota > Metazoa > Chordata > Aves > Accipitriformes > Accipitridae > Haliaeetus > Haliaeetus leucocephalus. Next base: position 2,680,488 of record NW_010972528.1, on the reverse strand, counting down.
GTGATGCTGCTATTCTCACAGATAAACAGGTCCTCCCTGAATGGATTATAGCTCTCAGCCAAAGGCAGGCTGATGACAAGGGAAAAACAAACAAATGCATTCCCAGGGCCCGATCCAACTCTTCAGGAAGAAAATAGAAACCCTCATGGATTTCAGTAGAGTTTCTATCCAGCCCTTCACAGTCCCTTTGCTGACGGCTAATTGCACGGGGCCCAGGAAATTTGGGCTGTAAGGATTCGGCGTCGAGTATGTTGTGTCTTTCCATCATCTAGCAGGTAGCTCAGGGGGATTGAGCCCACGGTTCCCCCCAGAGCCGCACTACCCACCGGCTTCATTTGAACTCAGACACGTTTGCTTTCCGTGTGACGTGATGCCTTCTGCTGCTGCAGGTTTGCAAGGGTTTATGAAACTGTGAGTTCCTGGGTGGACAAACTGGTGGAAAGAAAGATCCAAACTGCCAAAGGCGGTGACTGAAGGGAGCGGGGTGGCAAGGGGCAACGCTGAATGAGCCAAGACTGACATTAATATTCACGCTCCTAGAGAAGGCGAGTGAGTAAAATAATGAAATGAGGGGCAATTGAAAGAAAAACAAGCCAGAAATATGTATGTTGAGATAGGAAAGTACTAGGGAGGAGACAGGAGAGACCTGAATTGAATGATCAGGAAATCTTGTTGGTTTTGAGGTGGAAATAATCCTCTGAGATGAGGCTGTTCCCCCGAGCCCTGGCTGGAGGGTCTGCCTGCCTCCTGCTCACGCACTCATTGATCTGTGTCACTTGTGCTGCTACTGGTACATCTTTCCATCCCGGCTATTTAAACAGCTAGTTGCTTTTTATCTCTCCCATGTTATTTTCATTTCTCCCATTTTATTTCTGTGTGCTTCTACAGCTGGGGACCAGTGCTTTCAGTGGTAATAGGCTCACTATTGCTTTGAATTAGGACTTTTATCAGCCCACTGTTCCTGTAATTTACCGTGGTTTAGAGTGATAATGAGGATTTGGGTATGTAAAGAAACCCTAAAGTACACATGGAAATCAACACAAGGGAGTGCAACTCTGAGCCTTGGGCATTAGTGACTATGAATGGGTGAGTGAGTGCTTAGCACAGGAAACCAAAACAGGGGAGACAAAAAGCCACACATAATCTTCCTGGGCTGGCAAATGCCGTTTATCTTATTTGTTTAAATGACTGGAGAACAGAAGGCTTTGCTTTGCTTTCCTTTTGTTGCTCTGTAGCTGTGTTACAGTTCAGCCTTAGCTGTGCGCAGTTGCTTGCATGACTTTGGCAAGGAAGCCATCCTGGACTGGCCCAGTATGGGACTGGGAGGTGGTCCGGAGAGTCCAGGAACCGTGGGCATGTGTCCATCACCTCACCACAGAAACCAAAAGAATCGAAGGATTGCTTTAGTCTTGTTATGTCTGAAGAACCACAAATAAAAAACAAGGGGAGGGGAAGTTCTTTAAGATTAATGTTCTTTTTGGGTAAAAAAATGTGAAATGCTTCCTTGCCAGGGATGGTTTCTAGCAACAAACATCAGCTGTGGTCACAAATAATCCTGCCAGTGGATATGTGCGCTCTGAGCGGACAGCAGCATAATGGCACGTGCAAGTGGGGTGGAAGCATGTTGGTTTGTTACCAGATTCCATAGCAGTGCAAATCATTTGTAGCATTTTTGGCACTCAATTAGTGCTCCCATCTATAATTTCAGAAGCTTCATTCTAAGGGGGAGGAGGGAAATACATCAGGCCTGTTATTTCTGCTGGCAACACTGGTACTAAAAATAACTACGTGAATGACATTATGAAAGCTGTATTTGAGTTCGTCAATAGATAAATTTTGACTGGACAGCAGGAAATATTTCTAATGATGAACTGTGTTACACTGTGGATTGTTATTCCTGGAGAAGAGGTGAAAGCCTCATTGCCCGGCAGCTTTTAAAGGGAGGATTTAGGCATGAAAAGGAGGGAACAATCTTGCATCATGCCCTAATATTCTGAGTGTTTGGGGGTCCCTGAGAGGTATCAGTGAAGAAAGACCATAGAAATCTCACTTCTATCAGCCAGATGAAGCAGCCCCACAGCTGGGTCTGGTTCCCGGGGTTGGCAGTGGCAGACTGGAGCTCCAGGGCCCAGGTCCCCCCTTCAAAGGGCCAAATCCTGACCACTCTCGGGTGCGCATGGGCTGCCTGCTGCCACACATTTCCTGGCAGGGGTTGCTGTGGCCACAACAGCCCCAGGCCGACAGCTCGGTTGGGCTGCGGTGGTGTCGGTGGTGTCGCACGAGCTGCTGCAGAGATCGACCAGATAACTCGTCCTGCCCATGAGAGATGCTCGTGGCTGGCCTGGAGGTGTCTGGACAGATGTGTCAGCCGTCCGCCCCCAAAAGGGACAGCGCATCCATGCTGAGGTCCCCTGTAGCTCAGGCTCTAGGGTGTGAGGTGTGGGATGGGGACCCCTCAGGACATCACGGCCTGGGCCTTTGAGACTTCCCTCGTGTTGTGGTTTGGTCCCTGGAGGGCATGCTGGAGCAGTTTCAGCACGTGCCACTTTGTAGAAGTCCCCAAGAGGCCAGGACACCAAGGGAAGAGAGCAGCTGCGCCCCAGCCATACCCAGTCCTTGGAGATGCTCACAGAACATTTTTCCCAGGGGACCCCCGCTTGGTTCATCAGTCTCATTCCCATCTTCCCCATTCCCTTGCCCCTTTCTCAGGCTCCTGTTTTGGCATTAGTTGGGATAAATGTGATTCCCAGCTCTCTACTCCAGTTCCCAAGCAGAGGTGGTTGTGACAGTCCTGCCCAAGCGGGGATGGACTCGTCTACCCAGCCTGCCTTCTCCAGCCCTGCCTGCACCCTGCCAGGACAGCCGAGCAGCATTTAGCGTGAGTTATTCCATTTAACTTTATCAATTGATTGGTTGATGAGCCACTTGTTTGCCTTAGGTTACTCAGCACTGTTGTCTCTGCTTATAGATTAGGTGCTGCTTTTTATTGCACGTTTCCCCATATCCCATAGGTTGTAAATCCGTTGTATAGATATTAGGAAGCTACGATCATCACTGTTTAAAGGGGTCACTGGCAGTGCTATTAAATGCTAAATCAGCACTCCCTTACCTATGTTTCCTTAGTTCAGCTCATCTTTGTATTTGGGGTTTTTTTCTTCCCATCAACATGCCCCAAAGGGCAGAGGTGCTCCCAGCAGCTCGCCTCCCCAGACCTCACGGTAGCAAAGCTGGGGGCTATTCTTGTTCGTGGGACTGCAGGTGAAGGGAGGGAAGCCGGGCCAGAGAGGAAAGAGAAGGTCTGCACTCTCTCAAAAGCTTGGAGAAACTAATGAGATGTCCAAACTTTCCTGGATACTTTCTGGAAAAACAGAAGCCTACCCCATCAAAATGGTGCATCATCCAAATGCCAGCAGTGCACCCACTATGTGGGTGGGAAGAGAGAGTCAAAGTAGTCTACACTAATTAAACCTCAGCCTCTATGAATCCATTCAAACCTCTCCAGAAGACAGGAATGTTTTACACCAGGGACAGTTAAATAATACTAGAGATAAGCTTAAACTGACAATCAGATGTGCAGTAAATTTATTATGAGGCAGATTTACCAGATCTAGCTGGATGCTCTATAACGCGGTTCAGACAGTCGCTTTGAACTGCGATGCATCTTCTCCTCGGATACTCTTGGGAGAGACTTATAGGCACTTGCAAATTAAATCAATAAGGAATTTCTCAACTGAAGATGAGAACATGAGGGATGACAAAGACTGATGAAGGTAGTAGGAGGAACATACTCATTTTCTGAGGTGTTTGTCACGGTGGTCGCTTCCCAGCATAATGGGCAAACACATCTACACATCCATTTAAACGCAGTTCTGCTCTCAGTTACTGTGTCTACCTAGAAATCCAGTGGTGGCTTGCTGAACTCCAGAACTAGTCCATACACCCAGCGTCAGCTTCTTGCACCATGGCACCTGCTGCTTCAGCCAGCGTCTGGTGGCCAAAAGGCAGTGCAGCAGCAAAAGAGGATGGGGAAGAGGTGCCAGGCATGCTCTCTGTCAGCTGTCCCGAGAGGCTCGCTTCCCAGCAGTCTCCGCGTTGTTTCTTGGTGGTGCAGCACTCCTGGGGCTCCCATTAACAGAATATGGGCCTGGGAAGGAGAACATAAGTGCCAGCCTGGCTCTAAGCCAGGCTTTCAGATGCAAGAGAGCGTCTGGCCAGGGTACCCCAGACACTTCTTGATCACTTCCTTCTCCATTGGCAGGAGCTGCTGTGCCAAAAGCTGACATCAAGGGACCAGTGCCTCACCCAGCGAGCGTGGGAGAGGCTGCCTCTAGCCCTCGGTATGCCTGGGGGACAAGGGCACCCTAAGGATCCCGTCAGGTTGGCAGAGTCACCCAGGGATGCAGGGGAGCTCCTCTGCTTTCTGCCAGCGGGCAGTCCTTGGTCCACTGATTTTACAGGAACTCCCCTCGTTAGAGCCATGTCCTTCTCTCCTGCTGCCACTGAGAGGTCACGGGACAGTTCTTGGATCTGGTTACAAAGCCCCAGCTCACTCTGCAGAGCAAGGACAAATGATTATTTGTGGCCTTTTGGCAGTTGGGTGCATTTGCTGTGGCATATGTTTGTATTCTTCCACTACTCAGTACAGGCATGGGAATATTTGGGAGCACACTGCCTCCCAGTTCCACCCAGTGCCCCAGCAGCCTCACAGGGAGGCACTGACTGGCTGTCCCAGCTCAGAGAGATGGGGGCACAGAGAAACACACAGCGGGACCCCCGAGCAGAGCCCTTGGTGTCCTCTGTGCCAGGAAATGCCACAAAACACTGAGGATGCCCGAGGTCTTCAAATCCTTTTTCAAACAGTATTGCACTGGAATAGCTTGGCTGAAGAGCTTGGGGAAACGCTGCGCAAAAATTGTTCCTTCGTCCTTCTCAGGGCGCTTGTATGTGGGAGACTTGGAGCTGAGGCAGGGCCTTCCCCCACTGCCACGGATACGGTAGCTCTCTCTGGATGCGTGTGCCGAGTTAGACCAGTCAAGGTCTTGTCCCCCCACTGGTATTTTCTAAACATCAGCCGCATTTGAGAATCCCTGAAAGGTTAACGTTATTTGACTGAATCCTTGTGGCAGGTGTCAGGGAAAAGCTGTGCATTTGTCTTCCCTTCAGATAACCTGTTCTCTGAGTACAAGTGTACAAGTTATGATTTAAATATATCCAAATGCATGTAATTAATCACAAGTGCAACATACCTCCTTCCTGCTGCGAAACCTTATTAACAGTGTGGGCGGAATCCTAAAATACCGTATCTGCCATGTTTCAGCTCAAAGTCTTCAGCTTGGAAAGCCTCGACGCAGCGAGCAGACCTGAGCAGCCAGGCTGCAAGAGTTCAGAACTATGGCCAGGCGTTACTGAACACAGGGGCCCAAAGCAAGCTTCCACTACCTCCTGCTTGGAGAGGTCTCTACCTCTGTTCCATCCAAGCCGTGTTTCAGCTGTAGGCAAGACTTCTGTGAGGCTCCAGTAAGTACAGACAGCAGAAGCTTTGCAGCCCCACTGCAAGAAATATCACAGTTAGGCAGGCAAGGTTTGGTTTTATGCTGCCTGAAGCAACAGGAGCAACAGAGACAAAACTGCTGTTTCTCTGCCCAGGACTTTTATCACATCTACACCAGACCTCCCCATTTTGTTAGCAAAATTTTCCATCAATGGAAGATCCATTGCAGTCTTCGGGGATTTTTTCCCAGCAGCCAGATACTCTCCCTTGGACTGCGATCTGTGGGGTGTGCTACTTGATTATATCCTCTAACAGAAAGGCAGCACATTGCAGAACTGGGAGCACCATGACTCAAAGATCTCTGAGCTGAGATTAGTGGAGGCTAATGTCAGCTTGGCAGTACACCCAGGGGCTTGGGGCAAGCACACTGCTCGGAGATGGAGCCCCTAAGCTGTAATCATGCCAGGGAAGATGGACAGGATACAAGGAATGGCATAATCGCTCTTTCCAGAGTTGATTCCTTCTCAGCTTAACATGTTAAAACATCAAAAGTACTGAAAAAACCCCCATCTGCTACCAGAGCTAATCAAACACATCAATTATTGCTTCAGAAAGACAGTTGCTGCTAGATTTGATATCCCAAAAAAGCAAAGCTGCTTTAAAGCATCTTTTTATTTTAGCTGAGTGTTTTCATGACAGCACACGATTCCTAATAAGCGCTACTACAGCTAGGACACACAGAAAAATATGTCAACTGTGCAAAGATCATCTCTAGACACAGGGGAATTAACTCTGAATCCCAATGGATTTCAGTAGAATGGGGGACTTTGGAACCTGGGTTTGTCACGTGAGGGCTAGGAACCGGGTACATCCTACCAAATCTTGTTTTGATACACTGAGAGATTCATGCACTGACCCTTAATATCTGGGTAAAATACACAAGGTTGCTCTATTCTTATTGTGGGATTTGGTGGTGGTACTTGATTGTGAGGATGAAATGCACAGGGTGATGAAGAGGCTGTGTATGTCCCTTGTTTCCTCTATTGTCCACAGAATATTTGCTTACGGAGAGCAACATCTGAAAAGGTTTTGAAAGGCAGAGTCACCTTCCAGCTGTCAAAACACTTCAGATGAGGCAGATGGGAAACCAAAAATATTATTTAGGTTTGGGCAGTAAAACTGACATTGAACCCATTTGCCTCATTTTTCAGGCTTTGATGATAGTTAATGACAGCTTACAGAAGTTGTAAGTGATCTAAAAAAGCCATAAAAAGCTGCTTTGTGTCCTTGTTCAGGGGATGAATTTAACAAAACCATTACAGGGCTTTAAAACACTGTTTTGACTTTCTAGAACCAGCTGTGGGATGATCCAGCTGCAGTTGGATCCCCCTTGCATCTAAGAGAACATTTAAGAGGATTAATCCCAATAATTTTAATTCAACAAAATGACCTTATGTAACATTACCAAGGAATTAATGAGAATTCTCTCATGTGGGTCATCACTGGCCCGGTGGATTTTTTTTCCCCGAGGGATCTCATTGGTCTCAGGCAGAGCGTGGACAAAGTAGATTGACTATGTAGCACATTGCATGGGATCAGAAGATAAGTCGCTCAGAGCAGGAACCCTTTTTCCTTCACTGAATTATTATTTGGGAACGCACAAAGAAGAATGCAGCTGTCAGCCTCCACTGGTGCTATTTGAAACCCTTTTGGCTCCAAGGCTTTTTCCACAGAAAAATGCAATCTCATCTAATGCAAATGCTGCTGCAGGAATCTGTGTAGTCCAGCTGTCTTTTTTTAATCGAAAAAAATCCTGATCTAATTGTTTTTGACTGTGTTTCTTTGCTGTTCTTACTGAGCCGAGCAGGATGCATATTAAAGCTAATTAGGTGCATGTAGGGTATTCAATATTTGATCTTAATATTAAAGGCCCCAGGAGAGGGCACGTTATCAAAGTTACACAACTGCAAATTTTAGTAAAACCGAACTATGCCAGTGGCCTGACATTTCATAAAACCCGAGCCTGTGCCGCTCCCTGCTTGGGACGGGATGTGGGGGTCTGGGGCAGCCTGTGCCTCCGTCCCTGCTTGTGCCTTTTGCTTCCCATCTGGGCAGATTTGGCTTTTGGGAGCGTAAGAAACTGCTTTGGGGCAGCAAGAACGAGGGTCTATTGTATTGCTTCTGTATCAGCAAGTGTGATGGATTTTTTTTTTCCCCTGACTGTACCTCTATACCAGCGTCCCCTATCTCTGTGCTTTAGGGGAAGGGTCTGAGGTTTGATTTTGGTACTGAGCCAGCACTTGAGATCAGGTCCTCAGCGTGTGTGTATCAGTGTACCTCCACCAGCCAGCATGCAGCCTGACCTTTGTAGGAACCAGTGGCTCCCTATAAATGAGGAGCTCATTTATATTGCCATTAGCACTTGGGAGCAGCATAGGGCATCCAGGTACTGGGACTCCTCTGGACACCAGTGACCAGAGGTCTCCGCAGGAAAAAAACTATTATTAGGGTGTCTCAGGTGGGTAAAGCCATTGGTACGGTTGATTCTGTGCACAGTTAGGCTTGGTGTGGGTAAGATTTATTCTCATGGGTAAGCCATGGGATGCTTAATTTTCCTGACTGTGTGGTGTTAAATTTCAAAGGATGACTATGTCCCTATGGAGTTTGAGTGGAGTACTAGCACAGTAGCTGGCTTTGCTCTCTGCCTGCTCCGCCTTGCCTTCTTTTGAAATATCTCTACTGGTGTCTTTCATTTATCAACAGTAATTAATTACTTTCAGAATGCAGTAGACTCTTTACGCTCTTAAACTTGTTTTATACACACACTTTAAAACAGAGTATTTCACTCCACTGCTTCCTGTTAGAAAATGTAAATGCTGAAACAGTCCTCACAGAGCAAAGATGGGAAGGGTCGTTGGTGCATCCCAAATGCAGAGTACAACACCTGAGCCAACCCTCCAGTCCAATGAAGGACACATGGCAGGGAACTGAGCAAGCAGTCCAGGAAATCATCTCTCCTCTCAACTACAGTGTGCTACCGAAGTGGGGATCACCCCTCAAGACAGCCCAAAGCCAAAACTAAGCATTGATGTAGAACTCAATTAAAAAATAGTAATAATTAAGAAAAGACTAAGAGCTGCTTCCAAAAAGCCACAGGACTACAGGGACACAGCACCACATTGGGAGTTTTCTTTAGTGCACTTGTTTCTGGTTTTCATCGGTATTAAACTGGAAATGAAGAGTATTCTGCATATATTTATATATGCATATATATACCTGAAAACAAGCTGAAACCAAAGGTTTTGGGGAAGATGCAGTATCTGGCCCCTACATGTATAGGAGCTAATCATCGTTAGCTCAATAGCTGCTCATCTACAGGCAAAAATAAGATGGTAGCAACATCCATTCTGAGTAGACATGAGAGAGTTTCTTATACCACCATTTTCTAGCTTTCTGACCAGCAGTTAAGGAGCAGAAGCACATGCCTAGCTTTAACTAGACCTCATGAAGGCATCAGACTTACTTACAGGCATTGATATTAGGCACAAATTTAGCTGCCTTAGAAGAGCAAGAATTCTTTTGCCCTGTACAGGTCCATGAAACTTTTGCAATTGATTTGAATAAGCTCGACCATTTCCAGGGCCATAGATTTTGGCAACATTTCAGTCGCCTGATGGATTTACTTATTTTTTAACATGAACCAGCTGATTAGAATAATGTCTTTGCATGCAAGAAATACTTTGGTGGTAAGAATTCAGTTTTGAGTGACCCAAAGGTATTTCCTCCAGAAAGGAGATTTTCCCCGGCTGGGAGTCTATCACAGGGCTCCATCAGTATTTCTTGGACTGGTGTTAAAAATCCAGGTTGAAAAAATTATGCGTTTTAAAATGAGCTCCATTTGCAGTTTTTAGACGACCCTGACTAAGGAAGCTGTTTTTCTTTTCAAAAAAGCAGGCATGTAGGCAAACAGTCATCTTATCTCCATCTCGGAGAATTTCTTGCGGGAATAGGATGTACAACGTGTCATTCAAGCACAGCCAGAGGGGAAGAAGAACGAGAGTTTTGAGAGATTTGCACCCTGTCACGGAGGTCTGAACTGTGCCTTTGCAGTCTTTGAAACACAAGGTCATGGGCATCTGCGTTGATTTAGTTTAACATAATCCAGGAGGTTTTAATCGCATTTCAGGCTATTAAATGAGAAGAGAATCACTGGAATTTAGCTTCATAACTCCCCTGTAAACAAACTTTTTAACCTCACATCAAGATAAAAATAAATTTTAAAAGTAGCTGATTACCTCTAGCAGGAGATTTCCATCAACATTTGATCAACCCCTTCCTTTCCCTACATATTAAAGTCAGATTTTTGCATTATTATTTTTCCCCATTTGCAAACAAAGCTTACAGCGTTTTCTTCACAATTAGGGTTTTTTTCTCTTGACTCAAGCTGTGCCCAGCCTCACCAGAATAACCTGCTTGTTCCTGGTATGAAACAGAAAAGATTATTTTTGTAAGAAGAGGGGAAGAAGGGAGGAAAAAAAAATCAGAAAAGTTTGCTGAGCAAAAATAGATTTGTATGTGTGTTTGTTCCAAAATTCTTCATGTAAAATCTGCCTTGGATCAGTCTATACCCTAAACATATACATATGAGCGGGGCTTTCAACAGCCCGAGCAAAAAATGCGTCAGTGGGCAAATGCTCAGTTGTCCCTTTCACGCCACCTCCCTTCTGCTATGGCCTCAGTATCTCCTGCAGTTGCAAGCAGCACTTTAGACCCTGTAGCGTCTCACGCTCTTTGCATTGGCTGGGAGGTTTTCCCTGTCCACGTTGTCCATGTGGACTTTGGGAGCTCCCCACACAGAGCGCTTGGGAGACCTGTGCTTCCCTGCCCTGCGAGGAAATGCTGCAGAGGAGCACACAACCATCCAGGCTGAAGCGGAGCTGCGGGTGCTACGCAGGGTACCACTGCCAGTCAAAACCAGTCCTAAAGCCCTGGGAGGTGAAACCCATCGCTGTGGCACAAGGCTCTGTACGAAAGCTGTGCAATGACCTTTAAGTACCTTAATTTGTCCAGATGAAGGTGAGGAGTGAGGACTGCTCTTATAGGAACTGGACCATTCATTTGCAAGGTACTTGCTTGCAATAAGCTTTGAGCGTAATAACCTCCTGGTGATTTCTTGTCTGGTTTTATTCAAGCAAATCACTGTGATTTTAGGGATGTGCATTGATAAGGGGAAACTTCATTCAGCTGGAAACATCTTGCTGATTGAAAGTAAATCACCTTAGGTAAAACAGGAACAGTATGGGATTTATTTTCTCTGATAGGCAATTGGAACTCTCTACTATGTCTTTTACAGTGATGCAGACAGTTTGAAGCCACACAAAGTTCCCTGAATTTAGCAGGAAACATTCCAGAGGCATTGGCTCGAGCTTTTGGAGTGATGACAAAGTGCAGGAGATGAGGCAGGGCTGTGCCAGTGAGGAAAGGAGAACCTGCATGCAAAGCTGTGAAAGGGATGGAGGATACCGAGCGCTGGAAGGAAGAGGGGCAGAAAGGGTGTCCACAACAGGCTCCAATGCTGAGCGCTGCCATCTCTCTCCCTCTGGCACAAGAAGGGCAAGTTTTATAAGATTAAATGTCTTCAGACCATCTGTGTTTAAGGAACTTCTTACCACATACTTACAGGCTCTGCTGGCGCCATCTCAGAAAGACAAACACTTCTCCTTGAGAGCTCTTGGAGGGTAGGTGAGGTACCAGAAGACAGGGAAAAAATGTAAACATGGTGTCTATCTCTAAATATAGAGGGAGAAAAGAGGAGTAAGAATTATAGACCAGTCAACTTCTAGAAGCTTTCAAGAGAATTGAACTATCAATCAAACAATTTGCAAGCACCTAAGAGATAAAAAGGGAGATGAGTGACATCCAGCATGGATTATACAAAAATGAGGCATGTTAAACTAATCTCATTTGATTTCTCGGCAGAAGTAGAAGTAGTTGGTGCCATATCTAGATTTTGGGAAGGGTTTGACACAGTCCCACTTAACTTTCATAAAGTGACCTGGAAAAACAGTCTAGATAAAACTACTTCAGATCTTACACAAAAATGGATGAGTAGCACACCTCAATCCCAAAGAATACAGTTACTGGTGGCTCATGGTCAGAGCAGAGGACTCTCTCAACCAGGACTCTGCAGGGGTCTGGGTCGATTTCCTTCAAAATTTTCATCAATGAAAAATGGATAAAAATACATAATTATACCTGGTAGTGACATGGAGCTGGGAAAGGTACTTCAGCACATTGGAGGATAAACTTCACAGCTTAAAATGATCTTGGCAGGTTAGAGAAGTGAGGACTGGGTCTAGCCTGGGGCACTGTGCCTCAAGACAGAGGAGGACCCAGTTGGAGAAGGTGTAGGGAAGAGTCATTGCATTCACTAAACCTGGCTTAGGTTGGAAGGGCTGGAAGGAAAGTGCCAGGATAGCTTGCCCAGGAGGTTTTCAGGATAGATGGACAAGTATTCCTCCCAGGAGTGACCGAGGCAAACTGGCTCCTGGCTTGGATCAGCCCAGGCTGAGATCGAGCCCTACTGTGCTAGAGCTGTCGTGTGCCTTGTTCAAAGCTGCCATTTCACAACCACTGGGGCAGTGCATGTCAGCAGGGACATACGGCAAAATTATCTTTGGCTTTGCCTTTTTAATACATTCGTTTTGTAGTGAAAGGCTGAAGGCATGTAAGTGCTTTGTTGAACGGAAGCCAAAGCAAGCTGCCACACAGAATGCACCCCCTGTTTCCAAGTATTTCATTTATTTTGTAATTAAGCAATAATCATTGAAGCACTGGGCACTTCTTCAGGATTAATGACTTGCTGGGGGATGGCAGAAGATCTGATTTGCAGTGGAACCATTTTCCCTAGCAAATACCTGCCTGTTAATGCCATTCTAAAATGAGTATGACAACATAACATGCAAACGTATGGGTTGTGCTGTTAGCAGCTGAGGGATAGGGAACAGGCATTAATAGGTAGTTAGACAGTCCGGTTGCTTCAGTTGTCTCTCACCATTCCATTCAGAGCACGGTGTTTCATTGGTCACTTGGTGAATGAAATGGCTTTTTAATTGCTCAGAATTGCTTTTAAAAATTACAGCATTGTCTCCCCCCTCCACAGCCCCCGAGGATCCTCTTAAATCCCTTTTCTTCCTTTGCCTTGGAGAGAACCGGGTCTGGTGTGGCAAAGAGGAACCTGCCTGCAGCAGTTTCCTTTGTATTTCAGACACAGGAAAAAATACAAGCCATTTAGAAAACAGAGGATTCACATTTTTACTGCTGAAAACCCTCTGTTCCCATTAATTTGCGGGTTGCTTAAGGAGTAGCCCACCCTGCCTGAACCTTTAAAGATTTCCCAGTCTAGAAGCGCTGCTCACTTCTATTAGCTCCTACACAGTGTGCATTTTTAATGGTCACAGCTCACTACAGTATCCAAGCCCCACTGCTTCTTGTGTCCTGCGGCACACAAGCTGGCTCAAGCCATCCCCCATAACAATATACCTCCCAAGAGGGCTGTTGGAGCTTTAGATGACCTCTAGGCAGTAAAGCACAATAGCAGGCAAGAAGAAAGGTGTATCTCAAACAGGTGAGCGGCAGCGCGAACATTTCCAAAGGACTATGGAAAAAGCTGCCACGGGAGTTCAGCCATCAGATTGCCAAGGCAAGCAAGAGGAGAAATATTTGCTAAAAGCATATAGGACAATAAACCAGTTCATGGTGTCCTAGCAGGCTTTGGAACGGCACTAGTCAGTGGGGATTTGCTCGCTCAAATATTAGGTAATGTGCTAACTGCGTGATTGATTAATCCGTAGGTACTTCCTACTGCAAAACTTCAATACTGGCATCTGCAGTGCTGCTTTCAGTTGCCGTGGCTGCCTTCCTGGAGAGATTTCACAGAAGAACAACTGGGGTGTTTTTTCTCCACGATCTTTTCTGCCCCCTTTAAAAGTAATGCTTTTATGTCTGTGCTTCGAACAGTGTCAGTGTGTTGCCCAGTCAGCAGTATGTTCACTGAGGGATCCCAGAGCCACTCTCCATTGCTTAATTCTGCCCCTTCTGCACAAGGAGCTCTGCTACTTGATAGGGAGCTTACTGGCTTAGAATATTTAGAAACACTGAGTATTTAGAAGTGACAATGTCAGGCCACAACTTCATGGCGCAAGGCCAGAGACGGTTTAAACTCTGAAGAAGACCAAAGCTCACCTCTTTCCCTACACAGCTGTGCAGCCCTCTGTTTGCCATATCAAGTCCCTAGCTGATGCCTGTCAGTGAAAGGCAGAAACAAAGCCAGCCCAAGGTGAGGGCACCGCTCTGATCTCCACCAGCACGGTCAACAGCTGGACCAAACAAATTTCAGCTGCATCCTCTTTGCGGTCCTTACGCTGCCCCTCGTGCCCGTCCTCTTCTTGCCCCTTTCTCATCCCTCTCTTATGTTTCCTTCTCCTAGTTGCCCCCAGACCAACATTTAGTCCCCCCTGCCCCAAAATCCAACCCCGGGCCAACCAACCAGAAAGAATGAATTATTTCTGGTGACGCTTTTGCTAACCACCTGCCTGCCTCCCTCCCACAGGACCCCTGCTCTGCCGAGCTTCTTGCTGTCATGCTCATAGCTGGGAGGAACTGGTGCTGTACAGTCTCTCTTGAATTCAAACAGGATTGACGGAGATCCTTGTGCTTTGTGCTAGCCATAACTCTTCAGGTTTGACTGCAACTTTTGACAAAGAACACATTTCCCAGAAGTTCAGCAACTCGTCTGAGTAACAGTAAATGATCCATGAGATCCAGTGCCAACACACACTGCTCTGCTGGCCCTCCTCCTTCCCCGTTACTCAAATGTTGCTACTCCAACCCTTGGCGCAAGCAATGGATTCGCACAAAAGAAAAGCTACAGAGTATGAGGTCTGCTATTGCCCGTAACTCTTCATCAAAATCAAAACCAGCTATAGCAAAAATTTTGACAAATTGGGAAGTCTGGATTAACTAAGTCAGAAAGGTTTTCATCCACCCTTGCTCTTCTCAGCCTAGGTGAGACAAACCAGCAACCCCTCGTGCTGTTTCCAGCACACCAGCCCCATTCCCCCTTCCTGGAGCTGGGGTACCCGAGCAGGGGGCTCTGCCCGGTTCCTCGGATCAGTAGCTTAAAGATTTCCTGGAAACCAATTAATTTGAACTACTTCCTGTCTTGGGCTGTCTTTGCTTGTAGTCCTATTTTTCCAGGACTTGGAGGGTGTTGGAGCAGCTCCTCCCAGGAGTTCAGTTCTTCAGTGATGAGTGAGCGAAGGTTGGTGATGGGGAGGGCAGAGAGTCGGCTGCTTGTGTTAGAAAACCTTTCCGTGAGCTTCACATCATGGGAAGTAGATCTGTGTCTTTGTCAGCATGTTTCTATCAGCCTTGTTCTTCATGTAGTCATCTGTTAATAATACAGGGCTGGCATCCAGCCCCGTTCTCCATTGCCATCGCAGCAATATATCTATTGCAAGCTCACTGTGATCCCTGCTAGCACTCCCTCTCCCCAGGGGCAAGCCAGCACTGGTTGGGACCTTGGTTTGTGCGTATCTGATTTAGAAAAAAAGGAAACAAAAATCCTGTTATAGACAGGATGCTAGGTTTTATCAGTGACCAGATCTGTTACTGAAGGACTCTGTTGTCCAGTGAGATCTGAGGATGAGCAAGCAAGGACTTCATTTCAGCTAAGCGGATCATCGTCTCTGCCAATATTTAAGAGACAGGATCATAACTTATGTCTTCACTGGGAAGAATTATTGTCAAACACAATTAGCTCTGCAAATCCCAGCTGTTTTCTAGACACACCCAGACTTAGTTCTTGAGTTACTTAGAGATGAAGAAATTATAGGGGTCAGTCTTCTGACCTGAGCAAGGGACTGCAAGAACTCGCTCCATCAAATAGTTCCTTTTGCAGAGTTTAATAGAGACTAATGCACAGAGCATCCAGCACACAGAGCTGATAGGACTGTGGATCTCATTCCCATGTTGCTTCGGGAACGGATAACATAACATGCCTTGAGGCAGCAAAAATCCCAACACTGTTTTTAAAGGAGAGGGAAGGAGGGAGGATGTGTGAAGGGTTGTAAATACTTTAAGTGCTACACAACTAAGTCAATTCCCCTATCCATGCCTGTGTCCCCATGCATACAGGGGTATTCTGACTCTGGTTGCTTTTGTAAGGCACCCCAAGAGTTACTATGAAAAGGACGAGACAAGAACTAGGGTTTTCTATCACTTGTTTCAGTGGTTAAGATCTGATCTCATGGTCATTGTAAGCATTGAACATATTTCCATAGACCTTGACAGGAAAGGTGATGCAGGACCTGGAAACCTCCCCTCTGTGACCGGTAAGCATGCAAACACAAGGGTTTCCAGGCTCCAGGCTTGGGTGTTTGCGGTTCACTTGGGAGGGAGGTACCATATGCGCCGACCCTTCACAAAACCTCCTTGAGAGAGAGCAAAAGGGATGCTAATTCCAGGCACTGGGCTCAGACACACTACTGGTGAACAACCAGAATGGTTTAAAAAGAAATGCTGACTAAATTAAATGAATCAAGCTAGCAGATGTGCTCTTCAAAAGAGCACAGCTCTCTTTGAAATGTCTCCCCCATTGAAATTACATTCTCAAGAGGTTTTTGTCCTTTGCATTTTCTTCAGGATCATCCATGAGGATGGCTTCTCTGGAGAAGACGTGAAGCAGTACAAGCCAGTGGTCTACAGCAACACTATACAGTCACTGGCAGCTATTGTACGTGCCATGGATACCTTGGGTATCGAATACGGTGATAAGGAACGACGGGTAAGTTAAAATCACCACTGTTTGGGTACAGAGAGCTGAGCACCTGGAGGGTCCAGAGCACAAACAGGAGACATTTGCACAATCTGAATACCTTGGAGAGAAAAGGAGGGAGGGGGGAAGATTTACATCACCATTGTATGCCTATAGCACATGCAGTTTGTGCAACAGAGTCATACGCACAATTGCATATGACATGCCATTTGTAACCTACGCTAGGAAGTGTAGCCCTGGGGACCTCTGTGTCATAATAGCCACAATCTCTCATGCCCTGGCACTAGCCAGGCCAGTACAAAAAAAGTTCTGTTATCTAGGGACAGCCTAGACAGAGGTACTGACAGACTTGGGAAACAGTGAGAACGTGTGTCCTGTCTGCTGTGCATGTGCTGGATACACAGGCTGCAATGAGAAATGTCTTGGGGAGAAGTCTTGCTGCTGTTGAAATCCCTTCCACCAGCCTGCTAATATAGGAAAGCTTTTAGGATTAACTTGACTTTTGCGGGGGCTTGACTGGCTTTTACTCACACATCCCCCATTCAAGTGAGCCCAAACAGCAATTTCGCCTGCCACAAGAGGATGTATTACTTCAGTGAGGTTCGTATGGACAGGGTCTTAGGCAGCAGCATTAGCACGTGTCTTATCAGAATGACTATGTGATGTCTGGCAGCCTTCTCATGCCACACACCTAGGCCAGCCTGTCCTTTTACAGTTGCTACTCTGTTGGTACTTTAACCAGCTCCCTATTTTTAAACAGTGGCTCCTCTGTGAGGTGCCCCTGCCAGCCTCTGCCTTTCCTTTTTACATTTCTGGCTCAGACCAAACCCACACGGAGCAAGTCAGAGGCCTAGAGAAGTAAAGACCACCCTTTTTGCATGGTCCCATCCCAGAGAAGGTAAAACTACTTGGTTTCACTGGAAATAAAATAATTTCAGATTAAAGACCTGGTAAGGGCAAAGTCCTACGTGCCACTGAGTTTATCATGACTATTTTTAGGTACCTATCAAATGGCAGATGTACAACATACCCCAAACTCCTTATTATCACCCTGAGGGGTGATAATAAAAGCATTCACTAGAAAGGATGCCAAAATCCTGCTGTGGTGTTACTGTATGAAGAGGTACCTTATTTCTCTCAGCCACAAAGGGGTATTTTGATTTCTTTGCATCTAGGGATTTTTCCCACAGGAACTCTATATCCTGGAGACATTTCCATCCTAAACATAGAGATGATACCATAATGGAGTTCTTGTGAGCTTGCCGAGAACTAATGCTGATGGCTTTCGAACTGAATACATTAATCTGTTGATTACTTGGTGACTCAGCTCTCAGCCAGGCAACATATCTTGTCTCAGCTAAAAACCTATGCCCAGGAAAACAGAAACAAATCTTTCTCCTTGTCTGATAAATAGTCTGTGGCAGACAGATTTAACATGTAAATTTATTTTTTTTAATGCTTGAAGTCCTAATTCGAGGAGGGAAACTCAGCACTGCTTTAGTGCCAGGCTTGGCAAAGTACGGGATGTGGAGGGGGAGAGCTGTTACCAGAACTGCCAGGAATGAGAGATGGGAGTACTGGGCTGCACAAAACGTCACGTCCGTTCATATTCCTATCGAAAAGATTCCAAATGTTCCTAGGATCATATGATAACTCAGGCTGGAAAGGAACTCAGGTGGTGTCTAGCCCAATCTCATGCTCAAGCAAGGTTGGCTCTGAGGTTGCTCAGGGCTTTATCCAGTCGGGTCCCAAATCGTCCAAGGATGGAGGCTGCACAGCCTCTGTGGGCAACCTGGTCCACTGCTGTACTGTCCTCATGATGAAAAGGTTTCTCCTTATGTCTAGTGTGAACCACTCTTGTTTCAAGTTATGCTTTATGGCAGTAGGGATCCTGAGTTATGCCTTGCAAAGTAAAAAGCAAGTTAGATTAAGTTCTCCCCAACCTAGTTTCCCCTAAGGTATGTAGTCCTGGAGGAATTACTCTTGTCTTATAATGGTGTCATGCTGACTGTGTACAGACACGATTGCAACAAGCCAGTATGAACCAAACAACAGTCTGGGAGGTCTGATTCAGAGTATCTTCTCCCTTCGTAGATGGGAGTAATATTCCTTCATCCAGCAGAAGACGAAGGGGAAAGAAACCTAGTCTCTCAGGCCATGGTCCTCCACTTGCTCTTTTCTCTTAGTCAACCTCCACAGAAAGTTGCTGGTATTAGTATGAAATAGTGTTTATTTTAATCTTACAAAGAAGCGTGTGGCTTCTGCCACCCCTCTTTTGTTATTAATGCACAGCTGCTATAAAGAGAGGCCATTAAACAGGCGATTTGTTGAGTATTATGCTACATGGTTCATCCCTTTTCAAGCAAAGCTTTTCTATTTTAAAAGTCATTCCTCAGCCAAGGGTTTCCAATGCAAATCTTTTAGTGAGGGATTTTCCCCTACTCATCACTTAAGCCCCCAAGAGAAGAGAGGTCGGGAAGGGGAGATTGGGCTGTCGCGGCTTGAGCCTGATTCAGCAGCAGGGAAGGAGGGGGCACGGACCCAGGACAGGACAGGTTTTCCCCAGGGCCTGCTTGGATATTCCAGCTTCCCCCACCCCCACTTCATGGGAGATGCATCTGCCCCTGTACCCCATCCAAATGGCACCCTGACAATGTTAAGAGCAAAAAAAACCCCTCCGCTACTTAATAAATGCAATTGAGATGATTTGTGCTTTTGTTACTGAGGTAAAATAACCAAATCCTCTCACACTGTTCTCATTTTTCTTCTGCCCATAATTATACCTCCAGTATTTAGTCTAATAGAAGCAAAAGGCTGGGGGAAGAGTCCAGACTAAACCCCTTAGCTTTTGTCAGTCAAAGCAAGATTAATGCAGGAAATGTGAGCTGAAAAGACAAAATAAATCACAAAAAGCAGATGCTCCAGGTCTCGCTGACCCTCTCTGCTGATAAGGACCTGTCCCCAGGTTAAGAACAAAAGAGTCTGCGTGTAAGATTTCCGTTTTATACGTGCTCCTTGTTCAGGTGAGCGGGTTTTCTTGTAGCTGTGCCTGGCTTACAAAAGGTTCATGGTCTGCAGGCAGCACCTAGGTCCCTGTCTCGTAGCCTTCAGAGCAGGGAGGCAGGAGCACGTCCTGCTAGCTCATGGCACGTTATCACCACGCACAGCCTAGAAGGTCAGTCTGAAACTCCAGAAAAGCTGTGCAAGTGCAAAGTCACAAATCCTTTATGTGTTGCAAGAGGACAGGTGAAAAAGGAGCAGTCAGTGAGGAGAGAGGAGCCGGCTGCAGGAGAGGAGCAGCATCTGTGGCTGTTCCTCATCTCCAGGGCCATCGCTGCCCTAGGTCTGGATCCCCGACTAGCCAAGACAAAGGGGTTACGTGAAGGAAGAGGGGCAGAGGCTTGCTCTCACCTGGCTACTCAAGACCCTCCAGCTGGCCCGTAGGGCACTACTCAGCCCTTACCTTTATAATCAGATTAACAGGCAGGAAGGGGTCAGGCCGTAACACGTAGACTCTGGATTAAACGGTTCGCTAAAGTGCAAATGTATTAATGAAGCAAGCTCCTCACTGATGCCCTTTCGGTGCAGCCAGGCGGAGCAAATGGGAAATGGAGATTTAAAGCCAGGAATCTAGAAGTCAGTACAAGCGTTTGGATCTGATCAAGCAGGAAGAGCAGGGAAGTGATGGATTTTCATCTCTCCATTTGAAGAGCCAGTTCTGAAATCCGGCTTCAGAAGTTCCAACCAGAAGAAGTGTAAAGTCTCTTCCTCGGTGGGTCAATGCTGACCTCAGAAGCCGCTTGGAAATGCAGCACCTACAATCCCATTCGGGCGAAATGCCAGAGCTGCAGGCAGGCTGGGGGTGTCTGGGGGTGTCCACAGCTTGGAGTGGTCCTGGGCAGCAATGAGCCGGCCTAGGCAAGCACACCGCCCTGTGCAGGCTGGTATGAAAACAACCGTACAGGGTGTTCATATTAGCATAAACCAGACAGAAACAGGCTGAAATTGTTTGGAAATTACTCAGCAGAGAATCCCAATACCAGTTGCGTGGCTCAGATACAAGTGTCTGAGGTGGCAGGGTCGCAGTCCAGCACTTGGGGTCTGGAGGTGGCAGGCGGTGACCTTTAAATTGGGCTTTTTTCCCAGTGAGAGTCTGGAAATGTCTCTGCTTCAACTATGAAAGGGAAAACTAAAAAGCTGCTAAAATGTTAAAAAATTTCAATAAGCAATTTTTTTCTTTCAGGCTTTGTAGCAAAATGTGTCTGTCCTGACCTTATGCTGTATACAGTGTGTAACTCCTGAACTATGAGCTAAACAAAGATGTACCTGGAACATTTTAAAATACTGGCTAGTAATATTAAAAAAAATCTGTTTAGTGTAATTGAACAGCCCACCCGAGGCGGCTGGCAAAGGGGGCCATGTGCATTGGAGCTGCGTCTCAACCTGCGTCTGAAGAGCGGGGTGCATGCGGAAACCCGGTGCCACCCGCCCCGTCCCCTCTGCACGTGCCAAAGGCAGTGGCAGGACCAAAGGCAGGGGCAGGACCAGGGACGCAGCCGCCGTCACCTGCTGCCTTCCAGTCGCTGGAAAGGAGCAGTGTGTGGGAGGAGCTCTCTTTCCTAAGACCTGCTCCTGTGTAACTGGCTTTTTCTACTCGTCAGCTCAAGTTATTTGTGGATTTTACTTCATTTCAGGCAGCTATCTGTTTAGACCAGCTGGCTCCTACTGCGTGTCCCTAACCCAAGCTCTCTGAGAAATGCAAAAAAGCTGCTAATAACTTTGGGCAGAGCAGGCGAGGTTAATCAGGCACCGCTGTGCTGGTAGGAAGCCTCCATTTGCTGCCTGGTAGCTAATGGGGTGATCTGGGGGACAGATGCAGGATTCCTGGGTTTCCGCCACTGCAGTGAGGATACAGCCAACCCTTGCTGGTCTGTTGTAAGTGATGGAACTTCACCACAGTGAAGTGTAACTTAGGGCTGCTTTGTAGAGGAGCAGGATGGAGTGGGAGAAAAGGGAAAATGGAATAAGGGGGGCATTAGCCACCCCATTTTTGCCTGATGTCAGCATTTGTCTGGATGTCCAGCTGCAGCTGAAGTCTGCTTGCTTGCTGCATGCAATAGCCACAGCATGCATATAATCATTCCTGCTGTACTGGGTCTGCTGGGTTCATCACTGTAACAGTGCCGGACAAATACTTCAGCCTGCCCTTCACTAAGGTGTAAAGATCTGTCACTCTTTTCCATTAAAACCAAAGCCATGTTTCTCACACACCTCCCTTTTCATCCCTCCGCGAGGTGCATTTCATTTACCATCATTCATGTTTTTGAGTGGTGGAGACAAATAAAAGGCAGGGCACTTCTTGAGAGGTAGGAAACATAAAACAGAAAGGAAAGCACTTGTTATTTTCTAGGCCTGCCTTGTTGCCGGGGAGATGGTTGGCTCATTCAAGAAAGGCTTGTTGTTGCTGGTTGAGATGGCAAATGTATGAGGAATCATTGCTGCAAAATGAGGTTGCAGGGGAAAGAGGGAGACAGCAAAGAACAAGGGAAAGCCCAGAGTAAGCTCTGCCTGCGTGGTCATGGTGCATGACCCACAAGCCCTGCTGTGCCAATTCTGGAGTGTCTCTAACCAAAAGCTGTGCCTTCCACATCCCGCTAATGTATTTTTCTCCTTTAGAAATCTCTTGAGTCCCTGAAAACACAAAATCTTCCTCTAATAGATGATCATAGTAAAGTAACAGCGGAGCGTGAAGACAGTTTGTGATAGCCCTTTGTGCCAACCAAAAGAGCCTGAAACAGTCTACTTCCATGCCTTTGCTCTACCTCTTAGGGAGAGTCAAACTCACTCATTGTCAGGGGAGATCCCAGCCAAGTCAGCTGAGACCCGTGGCTGGACCCGGGAGACCTTGCTTTGCTGCAGCAGCAGCAGCACAACTTGGCTTTGTGCTCCTGCAAAGCTGAAGTCGTCGTCATTGTCAATAATGTACAATGATCTTCACATAGCAAAAAACATCACCCCAGACCTGGTGTCTGGTTCGCTGTAGTCATGCTACTAATAAAGATAGCGTGTAGAAGGGAGACAAAATAAGCTTGTGTCATGGCTATAAACACATCATGGCTTGCTCTTGCAGACGGAATTTGGCCTAAAAGAGCCATCCAATTAAATAAGCAGGTTGTAGGGTTGGAGGTTGCCAAGTCTTCATGTAGAATTTTACTTAGGCTAAGTTCATCAATCTGTCCTCCTTTCCAACCTGGGTAATTACACTAGAAAATTGGCAATTCATTTAGGGCTAAAATGTGACCTTAGCTCTGGCACCACACAGATTACAGCTATTTATAGGGCAGCAGTAGTGATGATGAACAACAGTCAGAATCCCAGTCTTCTGCAAATGTGTCACCGTGCTTGTGAGCAGGAAGAAATCCTGAGTTTGGGAGGGAGGGAGATGATACTGGCTCTGAGGAAAAGGGGAGGGATGGGGACACAAATAGAAGTAGCCTAGAAAATGTAATAGCAGTGGAAACAGCTGGGTGCTCTAGGCAAGCGACTGAATTGCACGGACGCTACTGCACCCAGAGACAATATCAGCTAACCTTTCTTCCAGCAGAAGGCTATCAATCACTGACAGAGGTCTAAAAACCCAAACTTCTCCAGGGTGGTCCAACATACCCAGTTTTAGTTAAAATTCCTAAAGAATGAAAAAAGGCCATGTGAAATGGAGCCGAAAGGAGGCAGGGGAGAGTGGGCGGCAGTCGCGTAGCAAGTTGGAAACACATGTCATGTGGAAGGCTGCTCTCTGGAAGGTGCCACCTTGCTGAGCGGTTGATGTGCCAGCATGATGTTTTTCACATTGGTCCTGCTTCAGGATGATATCTAAGGTGTTGGCATGGCAACGCTTTAATCCTCACTCAAAAGTAAACACTGGGTCTGCTTTTTGGGTTCTCCTGGATGCCGTGGGCTGGTGGTGAATGGGCAGCAGTCAGGGGATGGGGTGGGATAGAAGTTCGCCTGGTCTTCCAGTCCCTCTGTGCAGTCAGAAACCTGTTCCTAAGAAACACATTTCTATGGAAAAAAATATTTTGATGCACTTCAGCATCCATTCTAAGTGAGCCAGATGAGAGTAAGTAAGTGATGCAGTCACACCTTAAAATGCCACTCAGATCTGCTTCTTTGGTGAGCGCTTGGCATCAGCCAGGCACTGTAGATTGGTGACACTTGCCACCCATGCTGCCTTCCCAATTCTGAGTTTAGCTTTTGTCATGGTTTAACCCCAGCTAGCAACTAAGCCAAAACCAGGACAGCTTTATAGCTAACCGTCTTATAAAACCACTGACCAGAACAAATGCCATCAATTAAAATCAGCCTTTTAATTTTCTTTTGAAGAAAAACAGCAGAGGAAAAGAGATCTCTCAGGGGATCATTGATAAGAGAGAGACCACGGTCATCTTGCTCCAACTCCAAGCTCCGGATTGAATCTAATCACATCTTTCACCACCTAAAGAGGGCTTTAAAGAAAATGGTGCCTGAGTCTTACCTGAGAGACACAGTGAGAGGACAAGGCAGCGGTCACTGGTGCCAGGAAAGGGAATTCCAGGTGGACATGGGCTTGGGCTTGTAGCGCTTTCCCTCTTCTCTCCATGCCATCAGCAGAGACCAGGACAACCTGCTCTTGAAGGGCCACCCAGCCCTTTGGGCCTTAGAAGCATGGAGGGATAAGAGAGGTCTGAGGATGTTTGTGTATGGGAGGATCAGTGAAAAGAGGAAATACCCAAAAGGTGATTTTTAAATTATGAGTATTGCCTTCCTCTTCAGCTAGCCGCCAGAAGAAAAGCTTGTCAGATGAATTCTTCTGGCATTGTTTGCTCCCTGGCTGGTGGAAAGCACAACCACTTCAGGTGCAAATCCATCTTTAGATCTGCTTTTTTTTCCTGGTGCCTCTGCTTTCAGCTAACATTTCAGGCTTGACTTCTGAGTAACAAACAACACTAGTCCTCCAAAGGATCCTTGAAAAGGATCCCCACCTCCCCCAGAACTGTCCAACATCCCTGTTCCCCTGTGAAAATGCAGACCCCGTGCTGTAGGGAGGTTAGTCTTTCCTACTCCTTGCTTGCAAGCTCTCTCTGTTCCCTGAGAGAGGAATGTATTTTTCCTCCACAAGCTTTATGTGTTTGATCCTGATTTTTTGGATGATGCAGGGAGTATTTTTAGTTTAAAAAGAAGGAAAAAAAAAACCAAACAACAACCCTGTTCCCTTGGAAGAAGGGCTGCCTGCCTTTCCCTGTGAGATTTGTTATTCAACTGCAGCCGCAGTTAGGGCTGCCAGGGAGGTGGTGTGACAGGGAAGTACTCGGCAGACAGGGGAGAGCAAAGCAGCCACGGGACTGTGACGTTTGCAGTGAATTAATGAGAGGTGGGGTGCTGCTTTCCATTCCCACAAGATACCAATGGAAAATGCCTTCTCTGGGAGCCCCTGGAAAGCACCAGAGCAGGACAACACAGAAGATGAGGTGTTCAAAAATATTTGGCAGAAGAGCACAGCTGGAGCAGAGCCCTGAGAAAGTGAAAATCTCCTTGCTGCCTGCAACGGGGCTTCCTGGCAACTCCTGGATCCAGGCTGGGGTGCAGGTCGGGCAAAGGCCAGCTCCACACCACCATCCACTCCTTCCCGGAGGACAGCACAGCCTGGCCAAGGCGGATTTCAGCCCATCTGATGGGGCTCAGCATAGCTGCTCCTCACAGAGCAGACAGCAGTGGCCTTGCCCTGGGTAGCATCTGGTGTTGGTGAACACAGTCAGATACTGTTTGTACTTCTCTAGAGCCTTTCTGTCCGTAAAGGGATTGAAGGACCTGTAAACGAGAACAAAAAATACATCTAGTTATTTGATATACTGCACAACTGAGGCACTAAGGTTAAACACATGCCATGGCAGAGGTTTAAAGATGCTGATAGGGGTTCCTGACTATATGGGTGATCGGGCACTCACTAAATTCCTTCCAGAAAGTCGCCACCATGTTTGAGACTGAATTTCAGGTTGCATCTGGCCGCAGCCTGATGAAGGCAGGGTGCTGTCTTGAGGTATGATTGCAAGTCAGCTCTCCCAGCAGCAATTGCAGATAACTACAAACTACTCAGCACATTTCAAATACATGTCAGTTATTAAGTGGATTTATTTCCATCTCTTCTGGGAAGTGTTGGGAAGCACTGCTGAGTCACGCTGCTTACTCACCAGTTTTAGGAGTGCCATTTAAAATATTTGTTTTCTGAATGCCTTCTATGATGTTCCTATTATTTGAATGTCTCCAGATGTAAAATGAAAACATTTATACAGGGCATCCCTGGCCTTAAACAGATCTCTGGTGTGTAACTCACAAAAAAGCATAAAACAAATATCTTGGGAAGGGACCTCTCCCTTGGCTCTGTCATTTGACATTTATTCAGGGATTGTGGTGAGCGATAGCACAGTCTTTGCTCCGAAACAGCAAGAGCACAGGCAGGCTGGGCTTGCGACAGCTTGGGAGGGAGGAAGCAGAGCCAGGGGAGCTGCCTTGCTGTGCCTGGGCATGCGGGAGAGGAGGGATGGGGAACATGGTCCTCACTTACACCGAGTGCTAGTAAACCCAGGACACAATACTCTCCTGCAGTGGTCTGCTCTGGCCACAGACCCCAAAGCAATTCAGCCCCCCCGAAGGACGTGACATCAGGTGCCCTTGCAAGAGCACCAGGTCCAAGGGCACGGCTGAACCCCGGCGCTCGGCCACCTCAGGATCTGCGCAGAGCAGGTTTCATTGTTAGCTCCAGCGGGGAGGGGTGCGGAGGCTTTGCTGACAGCCGAGTCCCTTTGCACGCTGAAATTAGCCCAGACAGGGGAACAGTCTGGAGCAGAGAAGCCATTTCGTGGCCTGTGGCTGTGAAGTCCCATCCTTCCAAAAGGGGAATTTTGCTGAGTTGGTGAGGCAAGGAGAGAGAGGCTCCCGGCCAATACGCTGCCCTTGAGGAAATTAAAATGTGCCAATGCTGCGCCCAAGCCCCGCACCACCCTGCTCCTCCTAAGGGGAAACCTGTCCCTCCAAAGCGAGCGGCTGCTTCTCAGAGCCTGCGGAAGTCAGCTGGGGAGGGAGCTCTCGCAACCCCCGCGGGGGCGGCTGCCTTCCCCCAAGCAGAGGCACAGCAGGCTGGCGGTACCTCGAACATGTCCCTTGTACTGCATCAATCACGAGCATGGCAGAAAATCTGCCACACATGAAGACTTTATTACCCAAATACAGGTTTTACTGAGGCTATTAATCAGTATTTTGTACATTGGTAATAACTGATTAAAGATACCACGCGGGAACTCGTTTAACAACTACAATTACTGCTTTGACATCAGCCTCACCTACTGAGTGGGGCGTGAGGTTGTCTAGCCGTGCTGCGGGGACCAGCCTCACCCAGGGCAGCAGGAGCCCAAAGATGCCGTTCAGCCAGGTCAGGACTGCCGTGGCGGGAGGCCAGGCAGGAGTTCCCAGTGTTTCATTCAAAGAAAGGAAAGAATCAAGCTCCAGATGAAGATTAGAAACAACAAAGCCTCAAGAGCCGCTGTAAAACGGTATCATTTTGCACCGTGGCAATGTTTAGCCTTTTGGTCAAAGACAGAGAGAGAAAATGTGCAGGAAAAAAATGCAGGACATGCAAATCAGCCCGTGTCTGGGTTAGGGGTTTTGACAGAAAGTTGCTGGGGGTCCCAGGATGCCTGATCCTTCCCTAGCAGAGACCCACATCCATGGCACATCTCCCCAGAATCGCTCCAGGCAGCACAGCACACCCCTCCTGAGTGTCAAAGCCCACTCAGGAGCCAAAGAAAATCTCACCCACAGGCTTTGAACAAATTTCCTCCTTTCTGCTGTGCTCTTCATTTTCCAGGGCTGTAGGAGTTTCTGGTTTGCAGCATATTATATCTGTGTTGATGGCTTGACTGTTGCTAGATAGTTTTCCCTTGATAAGAAATAATTCCCCTAGGTTGGCTATTTATAATTAAGTCCTCATTTTCCTATAGATTGGTTTAAGACTAGATTAACTCCATTGATTAGAGGGGAATTACTCCTGATTTACGCTGAGATCATGGAAATGGAGAATCAAGTGACATCGGAACAGTCCCACAGTAACATGCTCCTGTTAGCTATATGGTTGTCATCCGCTTGTGAACCCATCTTTCTGCATTTTGAAACTACTCCTGGGCAGTTGTTTGCTCCTTTATGGGAAGGGGGTTTACTAGTCTGATTTTACCTGCTGAATATACATTACAGATGCTCAGTCAGGAATCTAGGCTGTTGGGTCATGTGTTGAATACAACCAGTTACTTTTTTGTTAGGCTGCAGCAAAACAGGAGCAAGACTATCCTCCAGAGAAATTGCTTCCAATTTGAAGAGGTTTTACAAGTAGGGACGGGAGAGGGAATGTATTGCGCAGAGGAAATGAGCATCCATTAACGAGAGAAGATGCAAACAGACTTAGAGCCCCAAAATAGCTCTTCACAGGTTTGGGAAGCAAAAAAGGTCCCATCCTGCTCCCTCCTACCTGGGGGCAGCTGCTGTGCTCCAGAGGAGGGACCCTCCTTGCCAAGCCTTCCTTGGGAAGGGCACAGCGGGACACGGCCGAGCTCGCTGCCCTGGGAGCTCAGCTCAGCCCAGTTCCCACCCATGCCTGTCTGTCTGTGCGATCAAAGCTGAGCAACAGGATGCAGTGGCAGAGAAGTAGAGAGCATTTTCTGAGGCCAGGAGAATGTTTGGCTGGCCAATTTTATTGAGTTTTTAATTAAAATTGAGAGCTTTTCATGCTGGAAGATGATATTCTAGGCAACAAAGGAAAATTTTCTGAGAAGAAAGAGATCCTAGTAGTCACCATCCAGTGAGCTTGAGTTAGTTCTGAAAAGTTAGGAATTCGTTTCTCCCAAGTGAGAACCAGGTCTCATCTCCATTCCTCCCTTCTACATGTCATCACATTTGTTTAATTTTTTTCTTTTATACAGGGCAGGTTTGGCAACACAGCCTATCTGGAGGCGCAGTGTGACATTGCTGTGAATGACAAAGACGGGAATTTTAGGCTAGTTTTTCATCACCACCTCACCAGCACCTTAGTCAAAGGTCTCGAAGCCATTTTTCTTCTGGCTTTTATTCTCCTTAACTACTCTTATTGGTACTATAAGCTTCGGAAAGCTTTTCTCTTGTCAAGTTCCACTGCCATATTTATGAGGCATGCAAAGGTTTCTAACCAGTGATATTTGTGCTGTTCTTGTTCAAGTCCCTTCGTTTTAAACAGACGTTTGTTTTACTACAGCTTCCCTCAATGCGCATTGCAGGCAACCCCTCCCAAGGTGCCCAGCTTTTTGCTAGCGAGTTCAAGTTCTGCTTCTCTTAGCTGCTGTGGCACACATGTGTCTTCCCATGCCCACTTCCACTGGTGAGATCCTTCACCCAGGAAATGACATGGGGTTAAATCTGCTGTCTGCAGTTGGTGTGCACTTGCTGCTTTTGCAGGGTCCTTTCTTTAATTTACTCCAGAGGCAAAAGATGTACCAAGGCTGAAAAGACCATATTCAGCATTACAATGGATCACGAGCCAAGTTCAGGCTGGTCTTGTGATGAGTGAGTAGGCAAAAATCCTTATTTCCTCAACTTTCTCTCCAAGAACAAAACCTCAGGGAAGGCTATAGGACAATTTGTAGCAGCACGCAAGTCTCTGCAGGGCTCAGCTCCTCTTTATGTTGTTGCGGACTAAGCGACAAGCATCTTCTTGTTGGTGATCCAAGCAAAAAATTTACATGCACAAAACAATCCCAACCCTAAAGCCCTGAATTGTGTACCAGGAGGAGGAAGCCTATCCTCCAGCATAAGGACTCTGAGCAATTTCAGCATCAAGGCTCTCAGGCCATGAGGTTTCAGAAACCAAGAGGAGCTGAACCCAAGCTGTACCTCTGCTTATTTCACAGTCATGGGCTGTACGCACAGACATTTTACCATACTGAATTGGCTTAAAAGCCACCTCTTGGGCTGACACCCCTTTTCTGGCTCCCCTCTTCCCATTCCTGAAGGAGCTGTAGGGTGCAAAGCCTGGCCCTGCTCAGGCAGTTGCCGCACTCGATGTCCCCCAGCAGCCTGCAACCGCAAGCCAGCTGCACTGCTGCATGCAGACATCTCCAACAGTCCTTCCCTGGGCACTGCTCCTTGAGTGAACCATGCCCAGCACGTTTCAAACCAGAACGCATGATCAGCTGATACATTTATTTAGAAAAAGAAGAAAGATGATGAGGGCAGAGCTGTTAATAGTAATCCACACAGGCAGCAGCTCTGAGCTGCCTTTCCACCACTAATCATCTGTCCCCTAAAATCGCAGGCAAGCGAGACCCCAGTTCTGGGGTCATGCTGCTTGTCAGCCTGCATTTTCAGTTTCATTTCTCTGGGCTGATCCAAGAGCACAAAGGATGGAGGGAGTGGACAGGCTATTGCGCCATGTCCCTTTCTCCTTTGCCATCAACTTTGCAAAGAAAGAGTTGGCAGCAAATAAAAAGCGAGGGCTGATGGGGAGGGGAAGCCTATCACTCCACACTATCATTATCTGACTTGCCTTGAAATCCTCCAAGAGATTGCCAGGAATTAGTTCCAGAGCTAGTGAGTCTTCAGTGACCCTTTAGGAAGAGAACTGAGCTCAGGAGCCAAGTCCACCACAAAACACCAGCTTCCTGCAAGTTAAATTCCAGATATAAACAGATGTTCTCCCCAGAAGCCCTTGCAAACCCTACTATGTGCATCAGGCAGCACCAGCAGACCGTGCGGTTTTAAGCCCTTTTCCCTAAGAAGCTGTAGGGTGTTGCCTGGGATCAGGAAGAATTAGTCCAGCAAGTTCCTCGAGCTAGAAAAATCGGATTTGCTTTCATACTGATTATGCAGTTCCTGGTTCAGACCAGAAGCTACTGATCAGATTTCTACACTCAACACTGCAAAGGAGGTTTAATAGTGCCAGGACAGTTTCCAGTGAACGGTTTGTCCCTATCCCACCCACCAGCACTGAACTGGGTTCTTCTCTTGGCTGTTCTAGCAGAGGGGTGATTGTCCACAGACTAAAGAGGGGGGTCCTCTCAGGTGGGCAGGGGTGATGCTGACTCTGCTCTATTTCTTCCTCACTGAACCAGACAGCTCCCCTCCTCCTCCTTCCAAGGCAAGCGGCAGGATTCAGGTGAGCTTCATTCAAGCATCATCTGCAAATGGCAGCCCGAGTCTGGGCATGCCACAGGGAAACATGGACATAATTTCTGTTTCCTCTCAGGTGGCCTGGAAGGGGAGGCTGCTAATGAAAAGTGCCCATTAGTGCTTGCAGTAAAGGTGTTGGCTCTGAGAGATGAAATTCTTCCAAAGCCACAGAGACCCAGCCCTTGGCCTCTATTGTGGGTTACCATAATACTGGGTTTGAACCAGACATCAGGACGTTGTGTGAAACAATTAGCTGAACTGCCGGCACCTTGCTGCACACATACAAAATTACAGCTATAAATCCAGGGCATGTGAAGCAGTGCCTAGCACCTAAATCTGGATGGACGTATGCTAGGAGTGGTCAGAAATAAAGCGCTTGATGTGCAGAAGGAAAGGAGATCCAATTTCACATGCAGGACCACGAGAAAAGCTTCTTAGATGGTTGTTTCCAGCTCCTACGGGAAAGAAAGGGGCAGTAGGTTCTAGCTGAATGCTAAATAGGATAGCAAGTGGTAGAGTGATAAAAGTAGCATCTCCGTAACTGTAAAAGGTTGTTCTAAAGGTCAGGTCTGCATGTACTCTCCTAGCTCTGTGAATAGCTATTCCTTTCATCCACAAGTTGAGCTTTTGACTACGACAGGATGAAATAAACAAGGCTAAAGCTGTCCCGTCCATTATCACTGGGAATGGCTTGTCTCCAAGAGCAGGCTCTGCCTCTACAGATACAACACACAACGTGGCAGAGAGCAACCCAAGAGGGCAGATGGCTCACATGGACCATCCTCACCACCAAGCCTTCATCCCTGGGCTTCAAAATGCCACAGTGCCCCTCTGCGGAGAGACAGCGATGCCGTTGTGCTCACTGCCAACACACCCTGAGCACACAACTCTTGGTCAACACCCCTTTGAAAGCATGAGCAGCAGCCAGGAGCCTTTCGTTCTGTACACACTGCCCAAGACTATTTATCTGGAGTTAGGCTTCCTTTTCCACGCCCCTAAGGTGAGATGTCAGGAAAGAAACCCTGGCAATCCTGCCTGTATGTTTTCTCTCTCTCATACCAAGTCAAAACAGAAGGGCCCCGCAGCCTTGATGGCACGGACGGACAGACTGACAGAGCCACTCTGCACAGAGAGGGCAGACAAGGCTCTGATGGTTTTGCCACCTGAGTTCCTGGGGGTAACACAACCCTGCTCATCCCATGCTTTTATTGATGTCCTGCTGTTGCCATGGCAACAAGGCGCTTTAATTAGCGAGTAAGGAACAAAATCAAAAACAAAGCAGTTTATTAAGTTTCAAACTAAGGTGGTGTGTCTCACAGAAATGCCCCCAGGGCACCGAGACGGGAGAGCAGCGATTGTCCGGGCGTTCATTCAGGAGCAGGACTCCTCCAGCAAAAAGACAGCAGTGCCACGGGGGAAGGGGACGGTTCCTCTGGGTCTGCACGTTGCCATCATCTCCAAAGGAGCCATCCTGCCTTCTTTGCGCATCAGTCCAGGGACATTGGAGCCAGCCAGGCCCAGAGATACCTGTCTCAGCAAAGCCATTCCTATGTCCATGTGTAGGTGGAAGGCGGCAGATATATTTGCAGGCTATGCTAAACCTTAGCAGCCTGCACCGTGAGGTCCTGCTGCTACCACCATCTCCATGTGCTCCAGCGGGAAAGTCCTCAAGCAGGTGGTGGAGCCATGCCTGTTACTAACAGAGCATCTGGTCCAGGAGCCCTCTGTATCAGCAGCCCTGTCTGCTAGGCTGATATAGGTGAAGTAGGTTGGGAGATGATCTCTCAGTGAAAGCAACTCATCTTCAAACAAAAACTTCTAAAATGTTGTCAATGACCCCTTAGTCTATGCCCAGAAGAAAAAATAAGTTGAAAGACTTAATTCTTGCTTGAGGAACTAGAGAAACTAATCTTTGCTACCCCGGGAAACAGCCATCCAGGGTTTGAGGCAGGAAGACCTTAAAGTGCTCTGGTTTCTGGTGAGAGACCCAATCCTGTAATACTCTTTTGCATCACCAGATTTCAAGAAGCAACTTTTTGTTGGTCTATCCAGCTGTTCTATTTATAACCAGCTTATATATTATAAAAAGTGTATAATTCATAGTGCTTTCTAATTAGATGTTATAACTACAATCCTATTTCACGCTACTCTAATTTGCTCCATCACAGTATTTTAAAGTTTTGTATTAACTATATCGTGCAGGGAGAACTCTTTAAGGATTTGAAGACAGCAATTATGCGCCGCTTTGATTTGTACATAAAACTGATGTGAGTTCACATGGCAACACCCCATCATGACCTCTGAAAACCTAGGATTAAAAGACACGGTTAAAGCTCTGTCCAAAGTCAAGGGTCACTTAGTCCAAAGCATGGCAACTCAGAGCAAGCTTGCCAGACTACAAAAGATTTTGCAATCCCAGTCACTTCTGACCTTTCTAAAAGGACTGAATTTTCAAGAGTCCATATTTGGTAGATCTCCAGAGCAATCTATATCTAAGTTTGTGGCTGACATTCAAATCTCTAAAAATGGAAATGGGCCTTCGCCACTTGAACTTGAAGATTATTCATTATAGAGGGAAAGATCTTGGGAGTAACTGGGCTAATGTGGTTAAGCAAACATGACTGGACTAGAAAAGGGCAGGATTAGACATTACCCATTAACACACTGGCATGTGCAATAGCAGAAGAGGTGTGGGCTGATTCTGTATGTTATTATAAGTGAGTATGTGCATACAACTGCTCACCTTGTTTGTGCAGATCAGATATCCACTTTGACTCATTAAGAGGCTCCTTAACCTTAGTAGGTGTGAACACCAAAGATTTGTTAAATGCGCTGGCAAAATTAGCTGTAGAAAGTTTTCCCATGCATGTTTTAACCTTGGACCTCTTGTATGCTCTTTGCAAATGTTTATTAAAAAAAAAAAGAACCAAACACATTTCCCCGGTATTCATAGAGCAAAAAACCACAGTAAGACTGTAGAGTCCCTGTGATATTTTCAGGGAGCTGTTCTCAGCTATCTGTTTAGCTTTTCCAATTTGGGAAAAGGAACAGTTTCTAAAAGTGCTCTATATCTTCCTTTGCCTCCACCTCTGCCTTAAAGACTGAAACCTTTGAAATCCAGCAGATGTGTGTTAAGACAGCAGAATTGGTCTTGTCAAGCTTCTACATTAAAGAGAGTAGCAGCCCTAGGTTAGGGCCTTCCTTAGTTG
Source organism: Haliaeetus leucocephalus (assembly GCF_000737465.1). NCBI lineage: Eukaryota > Metazoa > Chordata > Aves > Accipitriformes > Accipitridae > Haliaeetus > Haliaeetus leucocephalus. Next base: position 2,646,731 of record NW_010972528.1, on the reverse strand, counting down.
AGCTGTTGGAAGAGAACAGTGAGAAGTTGCCAGGGGATCGTCTCTCCCTCTCCCCCTCTTCCCCCAGCCCTCCCTGCTCCAGCCACGCCAGGCAGGAGCATCCCTGTGCAGAGGGCAGATCCTCAGCCTCTGCACATCCAGCTCCATTGAAGTCAATCTGGCCCCAAGGCTTGTTTTGCTATTTTACAGCAGAACAAATAGAGCAACATTTCATAACGTCCTAATGAGGCACACTGAAGAATGCCCAGGAGACAGAGACAGTATCAGTGTTCCTTGGCACGGAGAGAAAATCAAAGGCATTTGTTTGTTATCTGAAATGTCAATCTCTGTTCCTTTCAGTGGTGGCCAGACATTTTTATAGTGTAGGTTCCTGGAAATACTCAGATGTTGCTGTTAGTGCGTTCTAAGAGCATTGTTTATTTTCAGATGTACCTATAAAAACTGAGACTGAAGCAAGGAAATATTCAAAGCCACTATGGGGTTATTAAGCTTTAAGTAGCACTTTGCACTCTGTATGGCCCCAAAAGACCTAATACTTGTGGACCCATTCTTTGTCCCATTGAATGGGAATTATATTATTGACTTCAGAAAGCCCCAATAAGAGAGGAGTCTTTGCCCACTAAGGCGCCCAGGATGGAGCCCAGCAGCACCCCAGCAGCGATCAAATTGAAAAGACACCAGCTATGTCTGGTCAGGACAACAAGAGAACACCGTCTAGCCCGTAAGAAAGCTTTTGGGAGCAACTGGTCTTGATCTCTGCTTGATATGTCAGAATTAAAACCAGTGTCACGAAGAGACATCACTACAGCCATGCACACCCCACTGCATTACAGTACAACACAGCTCACGAGCACGGGATCTGCCAGTGTCCCGGTACCAGCCCCTTCCTGAGTGCCGCCAGGGTCCAGGTCTGAGAGCCAAGGCCAGCTCTCCGAGCATTGTAATCACCCTCTCACCTGCAGAAAAAGCAGTGGTACCTCTGCGTTGTGACAGCTGCTAAAGTCTCACCTACCATCCTGATGGTGCCTTTAGAGAACATGCTGTTCGTTCTGTCAAGCTTGCTGCATTTTTTGAAGTTTTGACACTTGTTAAACATCTTCCACTTCTCTAGCCTTGGTAATCAGAAGACATATCCCAAAGGCAAAAATACCAATATCAAAATACCTTTGGAGTCTGGCTCAGGCTCATGCTGGGACAGGGACCAGGACTCGTACTGGATGCATTTGCTGGGAGGAGCTGACAGCTGGTGACCTCAGATGAATCACTTCACATTTGGGCTCAGAAGGCTGTTGAGATCTGCTCCTCAAGAAAGTGGCAGAGATAGACTGGGCTCCATCTCCTCGCTCACGCTGGCAAAAGGGTATTTGCCAGCCTGGTGTAGCTGCAGTTACAGGTGATAACAGGAGAGTTTGCTGCCGTGCAAGTCTCAAAGGAGACGTGCTGTAGGATGTGCACATCCAGGTAGGCTGATCAGAGGGAAGAGTTGAAGCCCAGGGAAGGTGAGCTGAGATGACCTATTCTTCAGAATGACTGAAAACATCCTCTTTAAACCCCTGAACAGTAAAGGCTGCTGTATTATTAAGAAGCCAGGCAATTGGAAGCTATTATCCCACTAAAGGAAGCATGTCTCCTGCAAAAAGTGTTTCCTAAGGAAGCAATGGTGTTCTGCTAAGGTTGACCTTGACAGAGATTTCTGCATTTGCAGTTGGATCTGGGAAGCAAGTATGTTAATAAACTCACTGCCGAGTAATTTAATGTTATTCTGTACACTCTACTCACTCTGGAAGCCCAATTAAGCATAAGAGAACAAGGAATTTTTGCTTATTTAATAATGATTTTTCTGAATGTCACTATTTAAAAAACGCAGCAGATGAAATAGCCCCTCACTCCTCACACCAAAGCAAAAATTATCTCAACTAGGTCAGATATGTTCACTGTGGTTTCTCCAGTTAAAAAGCTGTCATCCATCAGGATTGTAATCATCCATCCATCCATCCATCCATCAGGACTGTATCAGCCATCCAGCTTGTAAAAATGAACACTCTCCTGTTACTTTTGAGGACACACAGGCTGTTCCACAAGATTAGCTTGTGGCCACTATTTCAGAATGCCTCTGCAAGAGATTGAAAAAAGGAGAAGAGTGGTTAAAAAAAGCAATTCAGACATTAACAATGTCATGGCAACAGCAAATTAGAGCCTCAAAAGCAGAGTTCAGCTCACTAAAGGTTTAGGGAGTCACTGCACTGCAGGACTGAATGAAATATTCAGCACATAAAAGAGGTCCCCAAATGTTTTTCAGTTTTGTGATAATGACGCCAAGCAGACTTCTATTTATGTATATTTTTGCTTAACCATGGATTTTTTTTCCCTGAAAAAGATTTTAAAATAGTGTGCTTGGCAGGTAAATGTAGGTCTGTTTTGATTCTTGGAGAACTTTGGCATTTGCAAATGATCATAAACATCAGCTTTTGTTCATGTGGAAAGCAACTCCTGTAGCAAAAATTAATAGAAGGAAAAATTGAGCATTTTGGGAAAAATTACCCAGCTAGAGATTTTGTGTGTTGAGTAAGATGATGTAACATGAGGTGACAGCCTGACCCATAACCAATAGTGAGGTATGGAATCTCAAATTCTGTGTTTTCACCTAATGCTATGCATGTATACAAGCAGACAGTAAACCTCCTTTGCTATTTCTTTCCCCTCATCACCCTATAGCATCTCTTCTAGGTTTCTCAGCCTTTTTCTTCCCAATGAGGTAAATCATGTCAAACTCTCCAAGTATCCAATGGCCTTTCCCACCTCCCATAAGCTTTGCTTGCCTGATCTTTACTTCAAGCTTCATTCTAGTGCTTAGTCTCTTGATTGTATTAGCTACCCATGGCTGATATCAGTAATGGGATGGGATCAGGGGAAAAAATCTGCGTTCTGAAAAACATCCTCTTGTTTTAATTTGGGCTCATGCCAGGCTGGCAGGGAGAGAAAAACTCCAGCAGAGTACGTTCCGTACAATAAAGAAGACTGGGAAGTGAGAGAGTACTCAATTTTTATTTGTCTTGTGTTTGTATCCTTCCTTCTGCATTTTGTCCTCCACACCTCTCAACTTTACTCTTGCCCTTTGCCATAGTAGCTTGGGAACTTGAAACAAGGTTTGAAACACCTTGGGACTTTCTGTCCACGTAAGTGGTCTCTCATGGAGCACTCCATGCTGGTGGTCTACCGGGTCACTGCTAACATCTTCAAATTCATCTGCCTGATATTGGATGGGAAAGTCTCTGAGCATCTGAGGCTGTTGCAATATTTGCCCATTCAGTCGCCGCATCCTGAGATTCTCCTGCCTTTGAAGATGCCAGGTGTCTTTTAGCTAAGTCTCTACTTCCTGTTACTCCTCGAAACTCTTTGAAGTAATTTCCCACAATGCTGGAATCTTCTGGTTTTGAACTTGACCTTAAAGTGAAATTTTATATAGTGCTTACATATGCACCCCCTGAGTCATAGGGGTCAGGTCAGTTTGGAGCTGTGAACTTTCCCAGTATGTTTCAGACCAAGTTCTGCCTCCCAGTGACTCAGTACCAACAAGTCTTCAAGCCTCACACCGTTGATACGCAGGCATTAGAAAGAAAGCAACCTAGCAGACTTTAAAAGTTACAAGCTTTTATGGTTTGCCAGCTGGGAACTCCTGATACCTAGATGAAAATCCCCTGTCTTCCGTACTGCTGGAGGGGTGGGAAGCACTTAGGGTTTGAATCAATCAGTGCCAGAGCTGCCACTGAGCAACGGTGGAAGCTTTTAGTGGCTTGTGCAATTAAGCTTAAGTGAGATAAAGAGGGTTTTCAGACTGTAACAACACCTTAAGTTAGGACATGGTAGAGTTTGAAGTCTGCTGTTTCTTGCATGCTCCCTGTAGCACTTGCCATTGGCACTCTCTGGCACCATCACGGGGTTATCTGATGGAGGAATTTTTTGGCTGGATGTGGCCAGTGGGTTGCTGAACAGCCTTAGGGTGGCAAGACAGCTTCGTGATTCCAGAAAGTGAGCGGGGAAGTTGCACGTACACAAAGCAAGATCTGAACAGCATAACTAAGAGCAAAAACTAGCTGCAGAGAGAAATAAAAGGTGTTCAGAAGTCAAAGTTGGAGGAGTTTCCAAGGGTCCAGTCTCCAGTTTACGGTACAGTTTGCCATTTTCCTCTTCTTTAGGAACTTCAAGAAAAGCAATACTAGGACTGAGATTTCACACCTCTTGGATTTCCCTCTCCTCCCCATCTGAGCTCCTGACTACTCGCAGTTACAGGAACCCTAAAACCAGAAGTACCTCCTATATTGCTGCAGTTGAGCCAGAGCCCAGAAAAGCCTTTATTGTGAAGGTGACAGAGCTTATTTCTCTCCCAAAGAAAAGTGTCTAAGACTTAGTTTCTTATTCTTAAAGCCATGACCTGGGTCCCACTCTGCTTTGGGAGAGGTCACAAAGCTGCCTCCAGACAAACAACTGGCTGGAGAAGAGCAGTCAGGTTTACAGGCAGAATTGACTAGGTGCAGATAGCTTGGGTAACCCTTGAAAAATGGGCATTTTTTCCTTTCCAGATTTAGAGAGGTGACTATTTTGGGGGATCTATTGCATGCAGATAGAGTCTAAAAGGGTTAGAAGAGAAGGATGATAGTGAAGGGAAAGAGAGAAGACATCAGCTGTATCCCTCCAACTTTTAACTTGGTAGCCTATCAACAGCTCCATCTTAAAGAGAATAACTCTGCTGTCAGGAGCTTCAGAGCCTCTCTGTACTCTGCTAATCTCCTGTTATTGCTTGTCAGAAGCCCCTTAAAGCAGAGTATGGATTTTCTAACAGAAGCCCTAATTGCTACATTTGAACATGACTTATCCTCTTGAGTACATAGAGCCCTTGAGTTATCTGAGACAGCGAGAGAGAAGTGTACCCTGAGCTTTCCCCTGCATCTGCTCAGCTCTCCAACATCCTGCACTCCTCAATCCCCCAGAGCAAAAGCCCTTCTGGTGCACCGGTGTCTCCATTTATGTGGCTATGCTAACCATCATTAGCAGATGAGATTACACTGGCTGTGTAATCACCTGATGAAGAGTTCCCTGATAAGGCTGGGCCCAAAATATTTGACAGAACATCTTTCGGCTGAGACTAGCTGTAGCTGTTACTGGTCGTAAGCACAGGGGCTGCTCCCCAGCCCACCCGCTTCTGATGTGTGCTTGCCCACAGACACGATTCCTAAATCCCACACCCTCTGTCCAACTTGCTTGTGCTGGTACAGGAAGTATCTGTCAGTTTTGTTAACCCTTGTTCATCCGCCCTTCCCATCGCTATTCCTTCCAATAAACCTACAGAGTTCTGGAAGGTGGGTTTGGTGCTTTGTTTTTATGCAAGGTGTGTATTTGCATGAGGCTCAGGCAGCCTTTGCTCCTGGGTGTGTGTGCCCCGCGGAGACAAGATGCGCCCAGTAGTGCTCCCCTGTGTATGTGCTACCCCGTAACTTAGGAGAGTTTGTCTTTATCAGGCTCCCCAGGAATGTATGAGGAATGAATGCAACTTAGGCCATCACAGCGGTATGTTCCCCTGACATTTTCTTGGAAAAGCATGGTTGCTGTGTGAACTGCATGGGGGAAGAGCTGGCTCTGGGTACGGATATATCTCTGGTGCTGCCCGGGGTGCGATGTTACACATATCACTCTGGAAAGTAATGTGCTGTTGGGAGCACCTTTTCCCTGCACCACTTCTTCGTCAGCGCCTCAAAGCCACCTACTTCTCCATAGCTTTCACCTAACTTTTGAAACTTCCTCTCAGGTTAGATTTCCATCAGTACTTTCAATTAAAAGGGCTGCCAACCTCACTGTCACCCCATGTATGTCTCAGAGCTACACAACCACTACCCTCCCTCCCACAACGCCTGGTACCAACGGTGGCCAGGAGACCTGAGCAGCCCAAGAGCTCTCCTGGCCCTACGCCTTGGCTCTCACCCTTTGAGGATGCTGTGGACTGTAAAACCACTGTACAGCCCCTTCACTTTGCCCATCTCGCACTTGAAGTGCAGTAGATAGAGAAAGCAGGAGGAAAGGGGAACATGTTTTCTTTCCAGTGACATGCTAGGTAGCATCACCGATGCAATGTGAAGGATGAAGCCAGGGATCGTTTCCTATCCCCACAGGAAAACCACATCAGGGCAAGGGTACCTGAGATACTTCTTGCTACTTAAATGCACGCTATCAGCAAAAGCTGCCTGATGGATCAGTTAGCACAGAATTTCTGGTCTTTTTAGCAGAAAGAGCTATTAATAAGCAATTACGCGCAGATTTATGTGTCTACAGATGAATGTGTCCACAAGTCTGTAACCCTTTAACCTTGATGTAGCGGTTGTGCATAGGGTGGAAATGACCACCAAGGCCAGCAGTGGCAAGCGGCACTTGCAGCTGGAGGTAGCTGGTCTCTTGGTCTTCTGTCACTGTGCAAGGATAAACTTTCCTTCGTCTTGCTGTCTGACATGAACACGCTCTGAATGATGGACAGGAAACTGATATTTTTGGACATTTTAATCATCAAAACAAATTAGAGCCATTTTTTCCTGCACATCCAAGTGAATGAGTTTAAAACCAACTCCCCTTCCCCTCGATGGAAGGAGCTGAGCTAATGCCAGCACATGCACTCTATCCAATTTTATTTATTTCCCTGGAAGTAATTTTCTGTCTAAAAATGCAGCATTCTCAAAATCCCACAATTTTCAAGGAAAGTGGTTCTGCTGGAATTTTTGACAGTGAAAAGCTGAACAGAACAGTTTGAATATCTAATTTTCACTACATAGCAATAGCAACACTTAGCTGATAAGTGGAAGCGAGAGGAAAATTAAAATTAAAGAAAAAATTAAAAGAGGATATTTTGTCATTACTCTAATGTAAACATTTGATACTGCTTAAGTGAGAGAACTTAATACTATCTAAACGTGGCATGGAGAGAACCACCTGCCAAAATCTGTTGGCACATTTGTTTTGCAAAAACCAGTGTAACGTCTTGTCATGGCACAGAGGAGAAACCCCAGCATCCAGCTGGCTCTGGCGGGCACAGGATTGGCAAAGCTGAATACACATCTAGTGTCAAAAAAGAAAAAAAAGGAGCCTGAATTAGCATGAACATCATCTCTCCCTCCGCACCTGAATTGATGAGAGTGATGAGTGATCACCTTCTTTGCAAGTGTTGACTGCAGTTCCCTGAAGAGGCTGGTGGCACCTTAGCCAAGCACCCACGTAGGCAGTGTGAAAACAGCCCCTGCTCCCCTCCTCTGCAGGGGAGAGTCCTGGACTCCATTTGTGGTTGGCGCTGCTTGTTTCTCCAGGAAAGCAGATCCTTCATCTGGCACCTGAGCCTCTCAGAGCGGGCTGCAGGCATGCTTCCCACCAAGCATCTGTCTCCTAGTCCTGCGGATGGGCATGCTCCAACCTTCTCACACGCTCCTCTTGCCTTGACTTGATGGAAGTAAGTATCACGCAGACACAGGAGGAGCGGGCTCATGGTCTCTGATTCTCCTCTCATGTTTTAATGTGAACAGGAACAATTTCACCAAAGGCACTGGAGGTGCAAACTGTGAGAAAGAAGAAACAGGACCCCTCCATCTATATACTTTTCAGGGTTGGAGATATTCACCTTCAGTTAGAGAGATGGGGAACAAGAGGGAAAGTGGAAAGTGTCAGCGAAGAGACAAGAAACGTACTTGGGATGAAAGAGAGAATAATTGAACAAGGACTGAAAGCGGGCATTTATTGTACTTCTGGAAATGCTTCTGAGCTTGAAAGCATCTGAAGTACGGGAAGAACTGAGTGTTGCTGTCATGGTCCCAGGAGAGAGGGGCACAGTTCTTAAAGTATGTGAACTTCAGAGAAATGCAGTCATCTGTTATGGCTATGAGGCCTCTATTTTATTTTATTTTTAATTAAAAGGATGTTTTGAATTTTTCCCACTAGCTGTTTCACTTCATTCTCTGATCTAGTCAGAAATCAACTTCTAGGAAGGACTGGACCTGGAGAATAACTCAATGGGAAAACACTAATGAATCTCTGAAATAAAGCTCTCTGTCGGAGACATGGGACAAATACAGTACACAGGGACTTCAGCGCAGTGGAGACACACTCACTGGAGCACAAGGCATCTCTGCAATGGGCCAGTTACTCCCTACTCTCTACTTGGGTACTTGGAAGATACCCTGTGCCTGTCTTCCAGGAGGGAAAAGCCTGGCATTTCTCTTCTGCTCGAAATGCCATCTGGTCCATGGGGCCCGCTGGGAGCAGTGTGCCCAGGCTGAGACGTCAGTAGCTTTCCACTTCAGCTCCATGAACACAATTCCTGTGCATAACTGTCTGAGCATCTTTACTCTCGGAAGATCTCTGTGATTTCAGCCACTTCCTTTGACGATATAAATAATATGGTCTATTCTTAGCTCTACAGCAGTATATTCAAACCTTTATCTAAATTCTGCAGAATTTTCCATTTCAGATGTTTGGGCTTCCAGAGGCAGGCTGCTGCTTACGCCATGCATGGCATTATTCCTTTGATACATGATCTGAAAATTCAATTATCAGACCAATTACTGATTTTTCTGAAATTTACAAGGAAAACATTAAACTTTGATTAAGGGAGAATTCCCACTGGACTGATCAGCAGCGAGACCAAAATTGAAGTGTGTTTTTAATAGCTTTGCCATGTTGCAGTGCATGAAGAGTATCTGAATGTGAAAGCCTGTTGCCAAAAATCAAAACTCTGAACACTGAGCTGTGAAAGACGTATTTATTTCACTCATCATAAAAACCAATACGTGCTGTGCTAGTGCCAGAGCGTGGCTAGGTCAGGTGGTGTCAAAGGTGCCTTGCCAGGGGCAGCACTGGGAGTGAGCACTTCACATTAATTATACAGGCGGCTGGACTTAAGTGGAAACAAGATGGGGTCCTAACCTTCGGCATTACAAGGTGCTGAACAGAATCACGTGGAGAAGCAAAGCAACAGGAAAATAACCATTTCTTATCTGGAGCTGGATCAACAGCAAAATGATACAGCATTGTCATCCCGCAGTAGCCCAAGAGACCCAGGCTGCTCCAGGCATCAGTCTTAGATGCCTTGCACCAGAACTAGGAGAACGATGTCCATTGTGGGCGTCTCCAAAATGCGAGTGAGGGTTACTCGTTGTGAGGCACATGCACCTAAAAGACACTTTTACAGGGTATAAAGGTTTATCCCTTATAGCTAACCATAGTATGAACCCAACTCATTATAGGCAGATAAACATCTGCCTAATTATGCCCTCCCAAAGATCGGACTGACATCTTAAAATACAACACTTGCGCAGGCAGTTCATTTGGTTCTGCAAATTGCAGGTGTAAAAAAAGCAAATTCATTTTAAACATTTGCTTGGGGAACAGATGAATCAGTAAAGAGTAAAGGACAGAGATGCAGATATACACAGTTGCATCATCAATTAAATGACTGAAAAAAACTTAGAAGCTCAGAGCTCTGTCAGCTGCTAGTTTACAAGCTTAGTAAGAAGGTGCAATGCCTGCGCAAGGTCTCTCTTTGGACCCTGTGCCTTCTCTGAGCCCTTGCAGTACCCAGAACTATGTTTCTTAATAGGGTTGAAGATGAGGATTTGGGTGCTTTCATGTACTGATGACACACAACTGTTCAGAAAAAGCAAGGAATTTTCTAAAGGGGGGGGTTGAAATATTTGAATTTGGTAAGAGACGTTAACATCAGGGGAACACACATCCTTCAGCAACTGTGAAGCTCTTTCCATCTGCACTGTGGCAGTTGGTGTCTGCGCACAGGAGCTATCATTCCCCCAATTTTCCCCACCCCCACAACATGGCTCCATCTTCCAGCAGGGCACCGAGCAGTGAGGAAATGCACAGAAATGCCTTTTAACCTTCAGCCTCCATCAAATCAGAATTTCCTGACGTGGTGCACTAATGCATAATGCATAAGCACTTAGCACGCTCCCACCTTTTCCTTGCATGGAGGGGTTAATGAGTGAAACGAATTGTGTCATGGCAGGGCCGGATTCCTTTGGAAAGCTCCGCTCCCCTTCCAGAGCCTCTGGATTCATCTTTCTTAAATAAACACACTTCAGAAATCTTTTGGAGTGTAAATAAGTCAGGGCAGCAGCAAGAAAGCAATTGCCAGTGAATAATTTGTAGAGCTGCTTGCAGCTGGCCCGTCCTCCTGGGGCCAGACCTGCTGGTTGGCAATGCCCTGTTTATACCTTGATGATCTCAGTGCATAAGCTCCTTCATTTAAAGAGGTTTCCATGATCCCCACTCATTTTTTTCCTCCACCCTCCCTCCCTCCCTTTTTTTGAGCTGCAATAGCCAAGACATTGTTAACTGCAAGTACTTCAAACAATAACCTTCTGAATGATTTAGCAACGCGGCTCCTTCAATAACAGGTTCCTCTTGGATGAAATACATTCATATTTATGTAGGACAGAGGTTTTGGAATGCTATTAAATTTACATGGCAAGCTGGCAGAGCAGCCATCTTCATGCATTACAGAGAAAGGGAAAAGCAGCCTCTTCACAGCAGCAGGGAAATATTTACGAACACAGAAAAATCCTGCCAGTGTTCATTACCCCAGCTGGAGGATGAGGACAGTTAACATTAAAATGGAAAAGCTTATTAAATTATGGGTCCATCAGGCTGGCCTGGCAGGGTGGGATGGAGAGTTTGGTGGTGTAGGTTATGCATGGAGTTTTTTTCACTTGTTTGACAAGCCCCTAATGTTGGAGGGGATTTTGCGCGGCTTCTCACAGAAATGATGGAAGAAGAGGAAAAAAACTTGCTGAGGTGCAGCGAGTGCACATCACACAAGCTCTGGTTTGAGGATGGATGGGCAGGTGAAAGTGGCATGGCTAAGGGTGCAGAGAGGGGAGTTAGCACTCCCACAAAGGAAGCAAAGCTCGGTCTGGTGCACAGAAGTCGGACAGAGAAGGGGACCAGCACCTGATACCGCAGCCCAGAAGGATGCTTGCTGTAGAATGTGGTGCCTTAGGAGTTCGATATCCCTTACCCAGCAACGTGCAAAGCTTGCAGATGGATTTTTGAAGGCAGAACTCACCAGACCCATGACAATAAACAGAAATCTGGTTGACAGAACATTGCCCGCTGTAGATCATGACCCCTTCAGCTGAGACTCTAGAGGAAGGAGACAGACTCATCTCTCGGGGCTTCAGCAGAGCATTAGCTACGGATGCATCCAGAAGATTCCTAGTCCAGCCAGAGAGCAGAAGAGCTTTGCGTGGAGCTAAAGAGTGAGCCAAAACACAGGGCGTGAGGCTCTGCTGCAGTGCAGAGATGATGGGCTGCGATGGAGGGGAACACGGGCCCACAAGTGGTATGTTCCCACTTTATGTCCCACGTCGGAACTGGGAGCAGAGCTGTTGGAAAGCTCTTGTGCCACCTCCACATCATAGGCCTTCCAGCGAGGAAGGAGAGCATCGGAGGAGGGATGCAGGGCTGCTGAGCACACAGCATCCTTCCCCACCTCGGGGCTGGCCTACTTTTCCCTTCAGTGAGAGGGGACCAGTGTTGGCAGGAGAGATGCAACTCTGAGCAGGTGAGTGCCCGCAACCTTTGAAGGGCCTGAGAGCAGAGTGGCATTTACAGTGACACCATGGCCAACTCCAAAGTGTGCAGATTACTTTTTGCCTCCTTAAATATTCTTTGCGGTGTCCGTGAGCTCTAGAAATGCCAAAAGCACTGGAGCAGCTCCAGCTGAAACAGATAACTTGGTGTTACTCAAAGCTACATTTTCACCTCCCGTCCTAAACTGTTACACGTGGTAACCGGGCTGTTCAATAGCCCCTGCGTGTAACCCCAGCGGCAGCTGCCTCCCAGCCGTTTGCACGGTGATGGCTCAGTGGTAAATAAGCAGTTTGCACAAAGTTAGAAGTACTACGGAAACGTACAATCTCTTTATTATAAACTCACTGGGCTGTAGGTGGCAAATAACTTCCGCAATTCCCAAATGGCCTCAAAATGTAGTGACTGCAGAGAGGCAAATTAGTCATTTTATGCTCTAAATACTTATGTCAGTGCTAAAAATGAAGAGATGGAAGAATGTCCTGGAGAAGCAGAGTAGGATGCAGCCAAAACCAAACCCCATACTCACCTGGCGTAAATTGGTGTGGAGCAGCAGCAGAGCCAGTGCAGCGATGCCAGTTTACAACCACTGCCCAGCCGGTAATGAGAGCATCACTGATGAGCAGCATTAAGGGAGAACGACCCATAAGATGCTCCAAATACTTACACTGAAAACCAAGTCTCCTCTCATTTCTGACCAAGCAGGGTTTGAAACGGAGGCAAAAAAGATGACTTCAAACGTGCTGCCCGCTGACGGGCCGAGGGATGTGAAAGGCACAGTGTGAGGCTTTTCTCCTTGGTGTGGGAAATAAGGAGGGGAGAGATAGGAAGCTGGCATTGCAGAAAAGAATTTAAAAAAAAATAAAGGACTAACGAGTACAGGCCGTGGTGTGCCTTAAGAGGGATCAATGCGGCAGCTTTCCGACATGGGCTAACTGAGGCAGCAGTAATGTGGACCGGGAACTGTGGAGCCCACAGCTCTTGCCCTGGGATGGGGAGAGCAGGAGCTGCTCGGAGCCGACTGGTCCAGCCAGTGGGTTTTGTATCTGTGGGCTTTCAGCTGGGAACGGAGCCTGGCACCAGGGCTCTTTTACTCATTTGCTTAGCTCCTTTTTCTTTGGCAGCTGAAAGGACGCTTGGCAGCACCAGGGCTTCACATCTTGTTGAGCTGAATAGGAGGGAGCAGGGTTTTGGCAGGGACAAAAGAACATACCACTGCTCCATCAATGGCCTCATTACTGAACGCTGAGGCTCGCAAGGAGCGGCAAAGAGCGATGGAGAGCTTTCTTCTGGTAGGCAAACATGGGTTGCAAATGCATTTCCAGCTCGACCTATTACTCTGGAGATATCAGCTCAAAGGGAAGTTGAAAGCTTGACAATTTTTATCTGCAGAGGAGACGTGAGCGCACACTGTCTATCCCTGGGCTGAGGGTCTGGAATCCAGCCTCTGTGTGTGTGTGTGTGTGTGTCTGGTGAGAGCGAGCAAGTGAGCTAAGCCATCTGAAGCAGAAGGGTGGCACAGAAAATTAAGGGCCAGGCAGGTTTTCAGGAAGGGGTTGGAGTGCCCTGGACTGCCTAACGGGTGCTCAGCACCTGATTGTATTAGCACCAAGGGTAACAGCTGTATTGTGTCCTGTTCATGCCTCTTGAAAAACTAAATCAGCCAGCAAATACTCTGAAGAGGTAGCTGGTCACCCAGCTGGCTGTATTTTAGCTCTAATTTATTCTATAAATTTATTATAGTATAAATCAATACTATTTATCATTCAGACATAATGACAAGACTATCCATGCAGATGCCATTAATGACCTAAGCAGATACATTTTTAAAGATGTCTAGGTGAGAATTTTTAACAATTTTCAGGGATTTTCAGGAACATTCATTGTTCCCTGTTGATAACAATCTACAGCCAAGTCCGGTGCAAATCAGGTTAGGTCAATACCAAGTACTTTGGAAAATCCCAACCCCTGTATTAATAATATGAACTATTTTGAGAGCCAGTTGTACAGAGGGTGCCACAAACTACACAATATATGTCATGTTGAAGTGGGGCTGAGCGCTTTTAAAGTCTATTTGCAAGTGAAAGCTTGATGTGGTCTGTAGGAATCATTTCATGTCGAAGTGAAGTTCAGCCCTGTAAGGATGACAGTTACGGCAGTGAAAGGTGATCCAGGAACACTGCAAAGGAGTTTAGGGCAGAAAATTATCAAGCGAATGATACACTCGGCAAGTACTTGTAAGAAGGAAGAACTGGAGGCAAGAGAGTAAAATGGCTGTGCTAGTTTTGATGCAAACATCCAAATCCCGTGCTTTCCTGATTCTCAAAATCACATCTTGTCCCTGACGGTCCATCCCCAAGCCCCAAGACCTCCCAGTCGTCCGGGCTTGACCCCACCGAGTGTCCCCTGGGAAGAGGGGGAGCAGAGTGACACGTCAGCCTGGTCATCCCCAGCTTTTCCAACAGACCGTGCCTCCTTGCCCTGCGCCCTGCAGCCGGTGAGGACAGCAGGCAGGCTGCCTGCTCACTCTGGCAGCGTCTTCTCCCAAGTCAAGGGTGACAAACTGGTGCTGCCTGTCGCACGCCCCATCAGGCTTGGGCTCCAGGTGGGGAAGTTGTGGTGACAGCAGACAGGCCTGCTGTACTTCCCGGCAGGCAGACTTCATGTGGCTGCCCTCCATCTCTGGGCAGGGCAGTGGGGGCCAAATTCCAGCCTTGCTCCGCTGGGGCGATTTCGGAGGAATTCCCTGGAGTTAAGCTAAATTAAAACCATTTCAAGGAGGGGGAGTGAGAAGCAAACCTCGTCATCTCAAAACTTGCTTGGATAGAGCTCTGCTTGGCGTACCAAGATGAATAATAAATAGCAGCCGTCCATCCGTGCGGATGAATTTTCTCTGCCCACAGCAGAGGGTGCGAAAAAAAAGTGTGAGGGGAGCATTTCCCAGCAGCTCTCCCTCTGCAAACCTCTTCCTCACATGGTGTTGATTGAGAGAAGGTACAAAGGAAAGACATTCGTTAAATAAAATGTTTTAGCATCAGGCGGGACATCAATGGCTGAGTTGTTCATCATCCTAAAGAGTCTCTGAGGAAAAGGAGAGGAGGAACACGAGCCCGAGGCTGGCTCCAGCCCAGGGCAGAGACCAGCACCAACACACACCAATGTCCTCCACCCCTCCCTCCCGCCAGCCTCAGGGAAATGCCCAGGCTCCCTCCTCCTCCCCTCCCCATGTCCGGACCTCTCTCCTGGCATGGTGGAGCTCCATGTCGGTTGTGCTGCGGAGGAGCCAGGAGCCAGCTCTGGAGGAGCTCGTGACCCAGTGCCTGTCATGTTCCTGGGGCATCCGTGCCGCCTCCTGGGACACGGAGGAAAAGCTCCGGCAGCTCACTTGGCATCATGATCCTAAGCTTTTAGGAGTTCCCGTGAGACACGAAGGAGAGGAAAGGCAAGAGCAGGGCATCTGCAGGCAAGTGTCTCGGCTGGTGCTGGGGAGCCTCTCCCCTCACGGTTTGATATCAATCCCATAAATGATCTCAGGGGCATTTTACTGCGGCAGTCACTTACGTAAGGGCAACATGCACGTTAAATAGTCCCACAGTGGAGCCACAGACCTGCCCGCCTGCCCTCTTCAAGGGAGGGTACTGTCAGACAGGGACCACGGGCATCACTGGTGGGATGCAGAGGGCTGAAGGGTTTGTGTTTTCCCCATGCCTGAAGCTGCAAGTCCGCTATCCGGGCAGCTAGCTCGAAAGTCTGTAAGAGTGAAACCATCCTTGCAGCCATAGCAAAAAACCTGATTCTGCAGCTTGGACTGCACACAGATATTCACATACTGCACAGCTCTGGAAACCTTAAAAAATGGG
This sequence comes from Haliaeetus leucocephalus, assembly GCF_000737465.1. Lineage (NCBI taxonomy): Eukaryota > Metazoa > Chordata > Aves > Accipitriformes > Accipitridae > Haliaeetus > Haliaeetus leucocephalus. Next base: position 2,631,243 of record NW_010972528.1, on the reverse strand, counting down.
TGAAAACATGTTTATTTCTTAATGGGAAGAGCTGGAGGGATGCTCCCATGCACTGGCACCTCCTGCCTCGCTGCCCAGGGGTGTGGAGGGAAGGAGGCAGCTCTGGCAGTGGGAACCTGGGGTCATTAAAATCAACAGTGTGCTGCAGCCCTGGCTGAAAAGCTCCTGGGACCCAGGAAGGCTCTACATTGGACAATAGATTATTTTTAACTAGCTCGAATCTTCAAACACTGTAGCTTAAAAAAGGGGGAAAAGAAAAGAATAGCTGATTTGTGCAAGCTCCCCTGCTCCCATTAAGTCGGTAGAAGTAGTGCTATGCATTTCAATGGGGGCACGACTGTGCTTCTCATGAGATAAATTGCACCTTATCCCTTTGCATGCTCTGTGCAGCTAGTCCTGGCTTGCTCAGCTTCACTCTTTCCTGGCCCCCCTACGAACACCCCTCCCTCTCTGATACACTCCCCAGCAGATTTTTTTGTTGTTGTTGTCATTGAGCTATTCATTTTCCATAGGCTGCCTTCATTCCCATGGCCTTTTGCAGCTAGGAGACAAGATGTTGCCTTGGAAACAAAGCCCCTTAGATGTTTGGAGTCTCTGGGATTGCTCTGTCTGCTCCCGACTACTTTTAGGTTATTTTTATTAACCACACAAAGATGCAGCAGGCTTGTAGCCAAGGCAGAAAGTAGCCCTGGGAGGTGGAGGGAAGGCGAGCATCTTACTGGCATCGCTTACTCCGCTGGGGATATTTTTTTGCAATTCACCACGGGCTGAACGCCTGCGAGAGAAATGGCATCTCCAGAGAGTGCTGCACATGCAGGGCTGTTCCTGGGGATGGGGATGGCTGCAGGCAGGCAAGCAGGCAGGCAGGCAGGCAGGCAGAGCTGTAGTAGTGCCAGGAAGAGAGGATCGCCAGGAGAGAAAAAGCAAAAAGTCACAGAAGGGAAAGAAAAGAGGAACTAAGAATGGCAGACATTCGGGTTTGTCGAGGTTTCTCACTTTCCGACCAATCGACCATGCCACGGAGGGACCACCGCACGTGCTGCTGCCGAGATGTACATGGCGGCTATAGGCCCAGTCTACTTATTTTAGAGGAAATCGCATTTCCAGACCTGTTAGACAACTGTGAAAATCCCTGCTCTGGGGTTTTATTGGCAATTCTGCTCTGTGCCGCAGAGTGAGTCAGGGGCAACATAAACAGACCCCCAGCCTGAGCTTTGCTCCCGGCCAGGCAGCTAGAGCACGCCAGCTCCTCCTGCCCCAAACCTCTCTGCAGGAGAGGTCTGACCCCTTCTGCAAGGGGCTTTGGGAGGCAGTGAGAGGCAAACTGTTCCCATTTCCCCTTACCCAGAGTCATCACTGCATGACACTGCCAAATCCTGATCCCCCCGTGGAGAACATTTCGGAGTAGGCTTTTACTCCTTCTTCTGCAAAGATGTAAAAAAAAGAATCAAAACAAAAGCTGATTAAAAGAAGCTCCCTAATCCCTTGCTGGTACTTGAAATATTTCCAAGCCAGCAAAAGCATTCCAGAAAAAAGTGAATGTATATCATTTTCAAAAAAATAATCAGTATGATATTAAGACTGTGCCTTGGTACTCATGTCAACATGGCCCTCTGCTCTGTACAACCATGAGGGAGGGCTTCCAGCTCCAGTGGCTGTGTGACTTGCAGAGCTGAGGAGGCTGGCACAAAGAGAGGGGGAGCAGCAGAGGGGAAGGAAGGAAAGCACTGAAATAGGATGGGCCTGAAAGACAGCAGGCAAGGACTGGCAGCGTCACACCTGCAGAGGTGAACACCACCGGGTCACAGCCATGGAGAGGTTCAACCAAGGTTCTTGAGATGTTGCAGCTATTTCTATCCTTGACTACAGGCAGGCACCGATACCATCCCCACTGTTTTGTGGAGCTTGAGGTGCTCTGCAATGGCAGCAAAATGTTTTAGGGGGGGATCCACTCTATATTCCCCATATGTATCATGTAGGATTACACACAAGGGAGCAATTTTACTGTTTTGTGGCATTTTCCATCATAGCTGAGCCTCACAGATGCCCAGGCTAGCAAGATGCTCACAGATTTTCTTATCCCTTCTGGTGCATCCTCACCAGAGCGAGGAAGTCTGCCTCATCCTTGCAAGTGTCATAAATGCTGGGTGCTTTTTTCCCATTGTTGCTGATTTTCCTTGTCAGTACTATGTGGTGCCATGGTTACAGAGATGTAGGACTAATCCAGCGACAGCAGGTTATGGGCTTTTTGGTTTTGACATTCTTTGATGCTATATTTGCGCCAGAAGAATAAATAATAAATATACACAACAGCATCAAAGATTTCTTCCAGGCCCCCAGCCTATTTCTGTCTACCTTGTTAAGCAGTTATAAAGATATTTCTCTGCCAGCCACTTATTTTACAGACTATCCTGTCTTCTAATGCTGCACCTGAGGTCTCATTTTATCCATTCTCTCTGAAAAGAGCAGTTAATAAAAGAAAGTTCCTGTTAATAGCCCTGAGAACAGCTTTCCCTGGAACAGCAATGCTCCTACCTAACCCACCAAATTCCCCTCCTTCGCCTTCCTTTTCTCTTGCTTTCCCCCTTCTTCTTCCTCCCATCCTCTCCCTACCAAAGAGTTGGGGAACTTTCTTGACCCTCTTGTAAGGAAAATATAGGACAATTTCTCTCTGCAGCAACCTGAAACAATATATAAGCAAATCTCTTAAGTGTGTGAAGTGACTTAGCTCCAGTAAGGAGGAACTTGCTGGGGGTTAGTCTCTGTAATCTCCACTGATCAAAGGAAGAGCTCCTCCGAGCCTGTTAAAAGCACCCAAGTCTTGATTTTGCTGGAGATACAGCAGCACAGGAGACATTTAGCTACAAATTTGTCTTTCATCCACTCTAAACTCTGGGGCTCCTTCTAGGCAGCCGCAGACACCTCGGTCAGCCACTTCTCAACCTCAGCCCCATCAGATGCAGCTTCCACTCGCAGCAGGACCTCAGCCAAATGCTCCTCCACCCCCACATCTTTGAAATTCTGGTCCTCCCTGAAGAGGAGGGTTCACAGGCAGCTGGAAATTAAGAGGGAGGGAAGCTAAATGAAGGTTGTAGTAGTAAGAAGTCACGAGCAAAATTTTGCTAACCAGCCACTCAGTGAATCATGTCTCGTTTCAGCCCATCCCCTTCATGGCATTAATATGATGCTTCTTGAGACCACAGAGGCCTCTGGGGTCACCCTGTGGCTCCAAAAAGCAAAAAGTTATCAAACCGGTGCAGGCAAAGGCAGTAAGCATATGCATTACTCAGGCAGCTTTGTTGGGTATCTGCATTGGGAACTGCTGCCAGTGACAATCCTAAAACCACTGCAGGTTTGCACATTTCCATTTGCACTCTTCCATCATCCCTTTTTATAGAGGTTCCCCAGAAAATATCGATGTACAATAGGGAAAGCTGGGTAAAGCAAAGCACTGCCATCCTTTCTGAGGTCCCTCTTCCCAGAGTATTTCTTCTTTAAACAAACTTGCTTAAGTTTTCAGAAGAAAGTCAGTTCCGAAAGTGCCCTCGCTGCCTCATGCCATGCCCCATTAGTTAATATTTAGCCAATCGCCGGGACAGCTCTTAAACCACAGTGCCAGCATGTCCTCTTGCCCTGAGTACCTGTATCCTGGCCGTGTAGGTGTCGGATTTTACATACCTCATTTTGCTCCTGTAAAGTCCAAGTCAAACCTAAGGAAAACCCCTTTGTCTGCACTCAGCAGTGGTCATCTTGTAAGACCTTTGGTGAAAGAGTACAGGACTGAAAACCAGAAGATTTGAGGTGGTGAGAATCCAAATTAAAACTGAAAATATGCAGTGGATGAAGGACTCCTGATAAGAAAGTTCTTGTTGTACTTATTACTAGACCTGGACAGAAATGTGTGATGAATTTGCTAAAAAACACAGTCTAAAAGAAACCAAAAACATTTGTAAAATCAGTCAAAATCTACAGGTAGTCATGGCCAAGAGGAAATTATGTGAAAATCTGGAGAATTTTTCAAAAGGATTTTGCATTCCTGAAAGGCCAGAGTGTTCTGTTTTCATTCATTTTTTCAACTTTTTATTTGGAAACAAAATATTTGTTTGAAAACTGACCTACATTTAAAATAACAATACTGACGCTCCAAATAACTCAAAACAAGCATTTTGGTAGGGCTCAAGGCAAGTGCTTTGGCTGGCTGTGAAATGACATTTTTCAGAGGATTTTGGGTCCACAGAAGAATGCAGGGGAACATGTTTGATCCAAGCTGATATTTCATACCACCTGATTTTTCAGTTCTGCCGCTAAGTGGAAAATCCAGTATTATTTGGCTGCTGTGATACCTGCTCTCACACCAGCAATGCAAGAATTAATTCTGAGACACCCTGTCAGGCAGAAGGCTTGGGTATGGACACCAAACCCACCGACTGCTGTAGCTGTTTCAGTGGAGAGCAGTAAGAAATCCCTACCCAAATATCCCAATTACGGGTTACAGAGAAGAGAAGAGGCAACAGGGAGCTAAACTTTAGCAGGATTGGGGTAGGGGAATTTTCCTCTACACCTTGTCCTTTAAGTATATATCTTCAGCACAGATCACCAAGTAAAATAGGACCATAAAATGAAACAAGGGTCTTTCTGATTGAAACACGGGCGCTGCCTTCAGGGACAGATGACTGTAACCCACAGACTTAGTCCTTCATTGTACGAGGCACTGATAAATCTGCTAGATTAATTGTAGAGTGGAGATTAGCACCCACCGTTCAGCATCAAGCTCTGAGCATTAAACTAATTACTAGGTTCCAGCGCTGCACAGCTTCCCAGCAGGAAGGTGCTGCCCTATAAATCATCATACACGAGCGGCATTTAGCCAGAGATGTTAAAAAAAAATATCTGGCTTTGTCCTGGGAATACTCCCACCATAGAGGGCTGGTTTCCCTTTCTGTTCCAAACACAAAGCCTGTTTCCCCCTTTGTGGTGGGAAAGGTTGGAACAAAACCGTGTCCCCTCTGCCCTGCTACCCTTATGCAGTCTCCCGGAGGGATGTTGGTATGGAAAATCTTAAAGACATTTGAAGACTAGAAGATGTGCAGGCTGAAGCTGTCGGGAATTCCCGAACCCAGAGCGGGTTCCCGGAGAATTGCCATCACTCCCACTCAGCTAGTCCTCAGCTATCCGCTTTGCAATGAATGTGAAATAGTCATTTATTTTACAAATGCCCAGAGCCGATGCAGCTTCCCCACCTGCTCTCCCACTATGGGATAACAGGCATTTCCCTGCCATTTACTGCAACACAAATACTCCAGTGCCGTTACATTTTATGGACTTTTACCCAGCAGAGAGGATTTTACAGAGAGGAGAAGGGCACGTGGCTGCAAGGAATTTGTTCTCTCATCTGTATGTGTTTCCAGCGTCCTCCTCAGCACCATGGCAAGAGCACTTCCCTGCAGAGCATGAAGCCATGCGGCTAATGTCCCCCATCTGTGACTCTCTCTCTCATCCCCTCCCTGATGGGCAGTGCTGTCTGTGCCTGCACGGCCTGAAAGTCAACAGCGAGGGATGGTGTTTGGGCTTGCAGGTTCCGTACCCAGCCGTTTTGCTCAGTGCTTGTGGGCCAGAGGACCCATCAAAGCATCCTGCTCTCAGAGGGACACTGGTGGAGTTTGCAGTGGCTCTTGGTCTCTCAGGGATGCCATCTTCTTGAACTGGAAGTGACTGGGACAGACAGAGTGCCATCTTCTCACCTTCCATTGCAGCTAGTGTGTCAGGACCTATTTTGAGACCATTTAACACGTGTTTTCTGGCTTTCCCATCCTTGCTTGGAAAAATCACGTCAGCTATCCACCATATTTGTCTCGCCCAGCTCAGGAGCACTTCTGAGCATCTCAAGAGCAGGGGAAGAGCCTATGATTTCCTAGAACAAAGCAAACTTGGGAAACGACTTGCCCTTCAGCGGCATCCCTCCTGCAGGTTGAGTTCTGTGTTGTTGGGTGGTGGGTTTTTCTACCTTTCTGGTGAATGAAGTGCTATTTCCTACAGGACATAGGACTGTAGGAACTCTTACAATGGTGGTGGCCAACTGGCAGCCCAAGAGCTTGGTCTAGTCCATGCATTATCCAGTCCCTGGATTGCCAGATAGTCAGTAGTCCAAGCAAACAGGGAATATTATTTTATGTGTGTTGCAGGAGGGGAAAAGAAGTTTATACCCACGTAAGAGCTAGCAAATTTTATTTGACCAACTACAGTATCGTACAGAATGGGTAGGAATAAAAGTAGTACCAAACAGAAAGCAATTGGCCTGCTTTTAGAGCCATAATAATCTATAAATCAGTCCTGCTTAGCGTCTCCCCAAATAGGAAGCAGCAGACAGAAAAAAAACAACTGTAACAAGGTTTCAGGATAGAGATCCTAGACCAAGTACCAGACACACAGAAGTTGTTTGGCCAAGACAGTCAGAGGTGATGGGGCCATCTTGGCTCCAGAAGGATATGAAAACCTTTACTAATTGCTAGCCAGACAGCACAACCTCGGGAGAAGATCTGCACGTCACTGTGGCTGTCAGGTTATGTTTTCTGTACAAAATAGCCTGTCTGCTCACAGCAGCCCTTTGGCATTGTACCCAACTCAGCCAACCTTTTTATGAGCTGTTTTACATGATCAGGGTAGAAGATGGCTAGCGTGACACTATGGAAAGCCAACCATCTCTAACTTAATTTGTTAGGCTTAGCTTTGCTATGTGATGCAGATTGCTAGAGAGTGCTACGCTAAGCTTCACATCAGCCTAAACCCATCTTTTCCCAGACCACTGGGATCTGTGTCAGGAGCTTTCCGGATCTGCCTCCAACTAACGAGAGTGCAGAGGGGATGTAGTTTGGGTGCCCACCTCAAGGTATTTTCTAAAGGGATAGATTTGAATAAGCTACTGGATAGTTTTTTACTAGCTCAGTGCCTTCCAGGGTCTCTCAGCAAGCCAAATGCCAAGCAGAGGTGGGAGGCCTCAATTAATTGTTCTGAAGGTGGATGGAAGAGTAGAGGAGGAAGGGAGAAGGTTGTCTGTCCTGCGATGCACAGCAGCTGCTTCATGCCAGACAGATTTCCACAGATTCAGACGTCAGCTCTGAAACACAGATGTGTGAGAAAAAGAGGGAGAGTGAGGAGAAGAGTCATACGTGTAGCTATTTATTCAGCGTCTACAAAAACTCCTATGGACTTGGAGCAGGGCCCTGGATGTCTCTGGAAGAGGCATATTCACCAGCGCTGCTTTGTTTCCAGAATTAATTCACGCTGCAAATGCCATGAAAATAACTGGGTTTTGCTGTGATGCAGCCACACTTCAGCTGGGAAGCAGGGTCCAGATTTCTGAGATGCTCTGTAAGGAGGAGGAGGAGGTTTTCAGTTTATGAGCCACATTCTGCCCCCAAGTTACAGGACCTTGTTTCTCACTGAAGTAGCAGGGGCACATACCGCTGTGCCTTGAGGTCAGGATCTGGGTCTCCCAAGAAGGTCCCCCTCCAGGGACATCCTTTGTAGATGCTGGATGCTTTCAAGACATCAGTTTAATTTCCCCCAGGTTCCTGACTGGTGATGGCCACTACTTCTTTCACGAGGTTGCTTGCTGATAACTAGTACTCTGCCTCTGATTTGTCTTGCACTGCCAGCAAAATGCAATGCTTATCGTTTCTCCCCACTGTATGGGTTTTCTGAAATGTTCTGCGATGCAGCTTTGAGCACAACCAGCCACCAGAGGCAATTGCCCCAGTGTTAACCTTTGAGATAGGCTGCGTGACAAGTATGATTAATCAGAGTAAATAACAACAAAAATGATATTTACTGGGATTTAGCTCACCAGAAGGAAAGCAGGGTACAATATGACACACTGGGTCAGCTCTCCTGTGGGTGCAGCTCTATAGGGTTTAGCAGATTTGTACCACATATCTTCACATAAGGCTTTGCCTTTCCCTTAAATTCTCCCCTTCCAGAAAGCTATTCATTTTTGAAAAAAGAAAAAAAAAAAGTCTCCTAGTTAGTGTCCAGGCAACTTCAAAGGATCAGAGCCAGGATATACCCCGGGAAGGTGAGAGAGATGGGGATCTGAGTCCCACTCCAGTGCAACTCTATGGCAGCCAGGGCAGGAGCAGCTCTGTTGGTACCTTTGCGGGCACAGGCCATGGCTGGTGGTGAGGAATGAATAGTTAGGGGTGGTCTATATTAGCACGATGAAAAATAACTTGCTTGCAGAGATAAACATGACTGCCAATAACGTCAGGCTGCTAGGAAGAGCCCCTCTCCCTTCCAGCAAGGTAACAAATTAATTGGGCTATGTGGCTGTTGCAAGCGAAGTCGCAAGTTTGCTTGCTGAGCACAGCCTGTGAGCTTGGTGACAGTGACATATGGGAGACAATTAAATAACTGTGGTTATGTCCAGGTTAGTGAGAAAACAGATCCCCTTATGAACTGGATTTATACTATGTGGCTGGTGCAAAGGTAGACACACAGCCCAGGGTTAGAACGGAGACACGCTGACTTCCCGCTGTTTACAAGCTTCTTGTTCACATCTGCCTATGGATTTCACTGTTGTATAAAACCCCAGCCTGCCCTGGCCATACAGAGCCCTCCCCATTCCCCAACTGGTGTGGAGGTTTGTTCTTCAATGAAGGGTTATTTGGTCTTCTAGCTTGATGGCTAAAGCCTGGATGTATAATTTACCATCCCAGGGTTTCTGGGCTCAGCTGTCTCCCCAAGCCAAGCCCAGCCTGCCAGCTCCAATTCTCCCACTGTAGGTGGACACAGTCAGCATTCAAGAGTGACACAGAGCTGAACAAATCCTGCTCTCGGTAACAAACAACCCAAACGCAATCAGCTCGGAGGTTAGGGTTTAACCTCCTATGGAAAACACAAGCCGTTGGGAAGTGGCAGTGGGACACATGGGAAAGCCACAGGGATGGGCTGGGATGCTCCTACCAAATAAGAACCAGCCTGAAGGAGACCAGCCCAACCCCTTGTCCTCCTCCCAGCCAGCGTGCACCGAAGGGACGGAGACAGAGCAGCTGGGGAAAGGCAGAGGTAGCAATGGAGGAAGCAGCCCTGCACCATTTTGTGGCTCCTTCCAGCAATCCCAGGGGCAGAGTGCAGCCTATTTTTAGCTCCCCAGGTAGCTGAAATACCACCGTGATATTCATTAACAAAACCCCCGTTGGATGGGAACTGCAAGGCGGGGGGGGGGGGGGGGAGGCTGGCTGGTCTGTTTTGTTTTGCTTTATTTAATTGCTGGCTTCAGTACAGAGGCAGAGCATGGCGGGAGGCTCGGCTCCTCTCACCTCGGGAAAAGCAGAAGTGCCAGACCCGGGGGAGGCGGGAAGGGAAAAGTCAATCAGGCAGTATTTAAAAATCTACCTGCTGGGCCCAGGGGGGCCTGGAGATTTTAATGTCATTCCCAGCTTGAGATGCAGCCTGGAGAGTGAGAAAAGAAAGGGGTATCTTCTCTTCTTGGATCCTTAATTGCTCGTTAAATCATCTAACAAATGCCTGAACTCCTGGATGGCCCCATGCTCCTTGACAGAGGGGCTTCATCCTTGGCAGGGGGGAGGAGTATTTTTAAAAACACTCATTTCACCTGCTTTTTCTGGGTCTATAAAATTGAGAGCTCAATGGTTCACCCTGCAGAATAAAACTAAGTCTGGAATGTTTTTATTACCATTTAGCAGGAGCAATAAACTTTCCTATGAGCTGTTCCCTTGCTCCAGGCTGTCAACTCTCGGTCTGCCCTGCAGGCAGCTGCCTGCACTGCGGGAGCACAACCTCTCCCATCCCCAGAAGGGACCTCCGGTGACTGCAGAGGAGCATGTATCCCCTGCCCTACAAGCTCAGCCCTGCTTCTGGCCCAAGCAGACCTGATAACCACAGCCAGAGATGCCTGCCCCTCGTCACTCCCCTTCTGCCCTGTCATCATTGTTCATCTATGTTTTCTGCTCAAACCCTCTTGCGTTGGGTCTTAAATCACAGGGGACTGCCACAAGCCTCAGTAGTGGAAAAGGTGAGGCAGCACAGAAAATGTGATGACCATGCCATTCCCTCTGATGCTTTGCAGAAAGCAAACTGCAGTTAAGTACACAAAGCTCAGAAGAAGCCCAGACCCTGCCCATAACAGCTGGAGAGTTTCAAGTGTGCTTTGGCATCACAGTCAGGTGGACAGATCTGTGACTTACACGTATAATCCCCTGCCCAGTAGTCAAGATAACATACAAAAGACCTCCTTCCTACCTGACTGAAAGCATGGATGCTTTTTCTGCACCACCCATGCAGAAGTAACAGGGGCACACCAGACCGCAGCCCCAAGCAGGCTGGCCATTAGCAGGTTTTGTGTTATTTAGAGTCCATGAAAAGAGCAGAATTACAGCTCCAGCAGGGCAGGCAAACCATACTGATGATTTATGAATATTCACTGAGCTCACGACGCACTCCAAAGCAGAAAACAAGCTTTTGAAATTAACTGAACTCTTCAAGGTTCTTCGTTTGTCTTGGCTTTGAGGTGTGAGTCACGAATACTATTTCTCCGAAACGAGCAGAGTCTGTACAGAGGGCTGGGAAGATTCCTGGGCACTAAAATATGAAGTTAAGTATGCTGTGAGAAAGACGTTAAGTTCATAAAGTCTTCAAAGCATAGAGACTCCACCCCATTAAGTTTTATGGGATAGTGTCTCCATACAGTACTAAGACTTCTTCAGCCCGTAAAGTCTGGATGTTCAGGAGACTTGAGGCTCTTTCTCTGAGCATTGAAATCTCCAGCAACTTCAGTTGCCAGTGCTAGCAGTTTGGTGCCCTGCAATTTTTCAACAATTTCAGTGTTCAATAAAGGGAGGCTGCAGAGGAGTTTTGATCCTGGCCATGCAGGCTATGTCATACACCTTGTCATTCCCACCAACACAATTAGGTTACTGTGGTGCTCTTCAACACTGGCGCTTGTCCACTTCTAATTGTGCCCGTGACCTAAGAAATAATCTGCTTGCTTTGCCACAAAACCTGTAACATCTTGTCCCCAGTGCTCAGGCGGTACCCAGGGAGAGCAACCCATTCAGCAGTTAGGCTCTTCCCATCATAGCTGCTAAATCTGAGCATCAGACAGGAGCATCAGCAGCACCCGGCAGGGCAGAGGACCAGGACAGAGCCTGTTGTAGCCAGGAAGGATGCAGCAGCTCTTCCAGCAGATGTGTGGGCTCCCCAGGAGCTGCGTGCCCAACTGAGGGTGGCTTTGTGCTCACAAGATGGGTCACTGTGATGGACAGGGGTTGTTTGTCCATGGGACAGTGACAGCAAAGCATGGGCACTGCCTGCACTCCCCTTTGTGAGACTCATGTTTCTGGTCAGCGTTTGCTGATTTAGACAAAACACCCTGGAAGGCGAAGACTTCCAACTGCATTTGTCCAAGAGTGGGTTTGATCTAGCAGACAAGAGAAAAGGTAATAAAACCAGGAGGTTGTATTCACTAGTTTATTGGAAGCACACATAAGGAGTAAGAGCTCCTCTTTTCCAATTAATTACAGCAATAATAATTGGTTTTGTTTTGGCTGGTAGAAATACGAGACTATTCCAAAATTTTCAAAGCAATGAAAGAAAAACTGCAGATTAGCCAACACCCCTGGGGTTTCAGGAGTCTATGGGGGCTCTGGGAGATCCATTTACTGCAAAGCAAGCAGAGGGGGGTCATGAACTTGGGTGTCCTGCTTTGCAAATGAGTGAAGCATCAGCCACTGTGGACTATTACAGTAGGGCTGAACTCAGCTATTCCAAGGCTGTCTAGACATTCACATCCTAAATCTGACACATCTTCCGGATCCGAGTTGTGTCAGAATGCTATCCTCCAGGAAAAGTTGCTGTTCCAGCGAATCACATTTTTCTCACCAAAAAAGATTCCATCCAAAACCAGCCAGCTGGCCCTGCCCTCACTGCCATACTCCTTAACCGCAGGAGATTCCTCTCCCTCTGAGTCACAAAGCACAACAGCCAGCCAAGGTGGTCTGTGTTAACATGAATTAGCCCCTACAGCAGAGGCTCATAGCAAGGAATAAGAATTCAGGAAAAGCAAAAAAACAGCATCTGAAAAAAATTGTTTCTGGAGCCTTTCTGCTGTCCTTTATGATACAAATGGCCCCTACTTCAACAAGGTTACACGCTTAGTTAAAACAGGTATCATTGCAGGATATGCATCACTTTGCTAACAATTTAAAATATACTTGTACATATATGAATTTCCTTCTGTTCCCAAGAAGCTCCACACATACTCAGTGCCGACTGGTTTGTCTGCTGAAGAGCAATATTTGTTGACATGAGGTGGATTGCACAAATAAGCCTTTCCTTGTGTCTTCCTTGCTCCATCCTCCTTTTGCCCTTTCTGCCGGATCATACGGTGTGGATCCTAAAGCCCCATCCCAAGAAACACAGCCTCTTTACTCCTAACGGTTTGGTTAACTGTTTCTGAAATCTCTGGCTTCCAATTCTGCCTTGAGCATCTATGTAACCTCTTGTTCTTTCCTCTGCAGGCTGATGCCAAGATGGTCTGCGATGTCGTAAGTCGGATGGAGGACACAGAGCCCTTCTCTCCAGAGCTGCTGTCAGCTATGATGAGACTCTGGGCAGACTCTGGGATCCAAGAATGCTTCAACCGATCCCGGGAATATCAACTTAACGACTCGGCCCAATAGTGAGTATCCCTGTCCATAGTCTTTTGTGTTAAGAAGCTGCATTTGGGCTTGTTAAAGTTTTAACTAAAGTTAATGACCTCATAGCAGTGGATCTGAACACAGTTCTGCTTACAGACTGGGTTGTATGTTGTGTCACAGGCTACTGCAGGGCAGAAAGGATCAGGCAGGACATTCATGTCCCCTCTGACCAGTCTGGGGTCAGGTCCGTGACCCCGAGGCCAGGTTCCCAAACTGCTCCCTAATGGCTCAGGGTAGGTTCCTACAAAGATGGATCTAGTGAGCAGAAGCAGACCAACCCATGGATGTGGCTGATGGCTTCTTTGTCTGACAGACAAGGGAAGGGTGTGATCACCTGCTTGGTATAGCAGTACAGCTCTTGGGTTTGCTTTTCTGATAGTCATACACTGTACTGATAGGCAGCTGGATTACAGCCAAGGCTAAGGAATGTCTTCGCTTTTACAGTGGCATTGCGTTATTCTCATAATACAGTAGGTAGCATCTCTACCATTAGGGACCACACCCAGATTTTGTTTAACAGTGATTGTTCGAATCCATGGCTTTGGTTCTTCCTGTCATAAGGACAAGACATCTACCCATAAATGGCTGCTCTGGCTCTGAAGAAACATTGAGTGCCTCCCCAGTTTCAGTTAAGACCCATTTCTAATGATAATTCATCCAATCTGTTTGCCTCCACCTAGGCAAGGACGCTAAAGCTTCTCACCCCATAATTTCAATCACAGCAGCTATTGCAGTCAGGCAAAATGTCCCCTGGCCCTGTACTCTGTCCTGGGCAGTAGTCAGTAAAACATGGTTAAGTATAAGCATAAGGAACAGGCAAGCACAGGGTGATCATTTCCCCAGTTATACCCTTGGACCTTTTGATAGTGAGGAAAATAGAGGCTTCCCTAAATGGTGACAGGGGAATGCTACATTCATGCTTTTGGCTTTCACAATATCCCGTGTCAACAAGTTCGCCATCTGACTTATGCCCTTCTGGAGTTGTTATTGTGTGTTTGGATTGTCTGGCAACTCTGCTTAGGGTTTTCCTGGATATCTATCAAAACACGAACCCAAGCACCAGCGTGGCTGATGGTTTTGTTCTGTTTGGTGGGCCTGATCATCCCCAGTCTGCACCAGCTCTTCCCATCCAAGCTGGCAGGGCAGTTAGGGAGCGCAGGATTATTTCTGCTCTTGCGGTGCTGCAGCAGAAGGCGACTGATGACACATCGCTTGGCATTGACTGAAATCCAAATGGGAAACCTGCAGAGGTGTGGTTGGTGTCACAGCATCCTACCCAACCATTTCTCACCACAAGCGACTGCATCTCAGTAAGGAACCTGACATTATGCTGCCTTTTAATCACTCCTAGGTGGACGTCCATGTTTAATCTGTATTTCATTGCCTGTAATAGCAAAATCAGCCTTCTCTGGCCAGCAATTTTTTTTTTTTCCCCAACAGAAGAAGGGTCTGGTGGCATAAACATACCTTTAGAGATATAAATGATATAAAATGCCAGTCCTAATTGCATTACAACTTTGTGGAAAATTCTTCAATTGTTTTAGAGCCAATTACCTTGAGGAAAGTATTTTGATTTTCCTTCCATGCAAGATAACAGTTGAAAATAATAAGCATAGCCCTCCCAATGTGACCAGCTGCTGGGCAATTCATCAGCAGGAGCTCTGAAACCACAAGCAGTTTCTAGACATCAACTGAAGAGGCTCTGTGCTGTGGTATTCCCAGCAATATCAACGTGTGGTTGCAGCCCAGCAAAAAGAATTTCGGTGACTTTAACAAAATCCCTTGCACCCAGAGGAGCATGCACGATCCTCCTTGCCAGGGCAGGGCTGTGCTGTCTCTCTCCATAGCAAAAGTTCTATGAGACCATAGTCCTTCACATTTACAGACCTGCTGCCATTTAGGAGCTTCTGGTGGTTCTGTCACCAGGAGCAGAGATGCTGTCACAGGGCAGGGCACTGTAGCATGTCCTGCTGCACCTCTAGGCCCTGGTGCCATCACACCAGATGGTGATGCAAGTGAGAGCTCAGTTGGCACTTATTCACGCCCAGTGGACTCCCAGTGAAAAAAAGGCATATTTTTCATTTAATCCTTCAATGCTTTGGGTTGTTTTCTTCTGCATGAGTGAAAGATTTGAGACAGTTTTCTATTTTTTTTCCCCTCCCTGGGAAAGGTCTTATCTTTATTGACACTGATATTGGATTTAGAACAGTAGCAACTACAAAATGTGTTTTCAATAGGGCTGAGAAAAATAAATTCCAGACAAGAACTGAATCTGAAGTTTCCCAAAGTTTGAAAAACACTGACAGGCAGTGAGCTGGACTAGCATCACTCTTGTTTCAGGCTTCTCTTGGTGTTAAGCCATAGGGACTGGTGTTTTGCTGCCAGAAGGGAAGTTTGCTGCAGGAGTCAGAGATCGTGCTTCACAGCTGCTCAGCACATGTTGCCAAGCCTGAAGGCACCAAGTGACCAGGTCCTGTCATGGCCAGCACAAGTGGGGCCTTCAGGAGTGGTCCAGGCACTTCCCTTTGCCCCAGAAACCACCCTCTGAATGCCCTGAATGCTTTTCAGACACCCCCCTCCACTGCCTGGCTCTTTCTAAGGAACCACCACTTGGGCTTCTGCAAGTCAGTGCTGCTATTGTCCTACATTGTTCTTCCAGAGCTTTACCTTGATTTTTTTTTTAAATGGCTTAAACAACAGGCCTTCTGTTACGGCCTCTGGGAGAGCAAGTCACAGGCTAATCGACAGCGTGCAAGAGCTAGCAGCATGGCTCTTACTAGTCTATCATTAATTTCACTGAAAATAGATTTAATATTTTGTATTAACCTAAACAAGAAGTGAGTAATAGCTCTTCTCTCCTATCAAAGACAGGCAGGAGGGCATTGCTTTCCACTCTCCCATGCATGCCTGCCTAACAGTGGGGACTTCCCTGCAAAGCTTTGCTTCTTTTAGGCTCTAAAGTCAGCCTGTCCTTAGCAAGGATTTCATAGCTACTGTGAAGGAATAGTAGAAAACAGCACTTTTGCAAAGAAAAAACATGACCGAGGAAGAGGGGAGGTTCTGTAATGGGCGTCCTGTGTCTTGGACAGCAAGAAGTAAAACCATAAGGACAGCAAGAGAAAGGAAGAGAGTAAATTGTAGCAGTTGGTTTAATCTTTTTTTTGTTACTGCATTTTTTCATTGTTCCCTAAGGCAAATTTACGGGTGGGTTGAGTTCCACATTCCTAATCTCTTGATTAGCTTTTTATTCCTACTTCGTCTCCTCTTCCTTTCTTGTCTCCATGCCTAGGAGCTAAATCTACCTCCGATCATCAAAGAGTCTGGGCACTGCTGATGTCTTTTTCTTCTCTAGCCAGTTTCTGTCTGTGGAAGCACATCTGTGACCCACATTTTGCTTTCAAAATCAGCAAAATAGAGGTTTCCAGCTGGTTTCCTTAATCTCCTACTTTTGTTCAGATTTTAAAATTGTCTTGTGTTTCCTGGCCTCGAGTTCCTAACTAGCCTGGTCAGTGGAGTACACTACATAGGGCAAGTTTGATCTTAACCACCCAGGGATGGGGACCTGCTTTGAATGGCCTCCAAACTTCAGGGGGGGAATGGAGCAGACGGAGCATCTATACAAGCACCGGTTTTCCATGTGCCTATCCAAACAGGCACAGGCCCTGCAAGATGTGTAGGCAGAGACAGTTTGCAAGTACACAGACACAAAAAAGCCGGAATCCATCTCAAGTTATTCTCCTCCTGCTTCCAAGTACATTGAAAGATCATTTGATAATGCCAGGGCTGTGAAACTACTGTGAAAATGTAAAATATTCTAGGCCTGCATTCAACCCATCCATCTTCACACATATCAGAGGTGTCAGGGCTAGGAAGCTTGTTGCCTTTGGCTCTCTCTGTAGGGAGCGAAGGGAGGGAGAGATGCCTCTGGAAAAGGATGCAGACCTCACTGCTCAGTGGAGAAAGAGAGATGCAATTGCATCTGCTGCTCTACCATAGCTAACCGCAACACCATCATGTCAAGTCTGTGTCAAATACCAAGCCCAGACTAGACAACACTTTGGTCGCTCCATCTTCAAGAATTCCTCTGGCAGTGCCTCATAGAAAAGCAGCACCAAATTCAGAATAAAATACCACAGTGCCTTCCTTCTCACCCTATCTCATGTGGGACCATCTTCTGATCTCTTCTCCTTGCAAAAGAATTGTCTTTGCATGATGGTATCACCTTCCCTACTGATATTTATTGCATCCCACATGCCAACACATACTTTGCATCAAGAAAACAGCTAAGAAAGTAGAGCCAGATGTTGTTGTGATATGGTGAACAGCTTCCAGACAGAGCCCTGACAAGGCAGCTTTGGAACAGGCTGCCAGAGAGGCTATAAAATCTCCATCCTTGGAAATACTCAACATTGAGCCACCTGAGCTAACTTTCAAACTGAATTTAACTTTGAAGTTGGCCCTGCTTTGAACAGGGGAATGGTCCAGATGAACTCCAGAGGTCCAGTCCAAACCGGCACTTTTGGGTTTGTCTTTTGGTATTTTTCCCCTCGTTCCTTCTGTCATGACACCACTGGGTTTAAAAGGGAGAAGGGGTCTTCAGGGTTGGCTGCCATCTTCTTTTCCTAGCTATGCAGGACCATGCAGCTCTATGCTAATGCCAATGTCCTACAAGTCCCATGATCAAAATGTTTACCTTGCAGGTTTAGACCGTGGGCAAACGTTTAGATCATGGGACTTGTGGGATGTGGGCATTATGCACAACTGTCAGGACATGGTCTGTTTTAATGAGCTGCAATTGCTGCTGGCTCTCTCAGACTGAAGAAAGAAAAATTATAGGTCAAGGTTTTGCATTAATATTCCCATCAGGTGCGTAGATTCCATTTTCTCATCACAGTTTTTGCATTAGAATATGGTCTTCTGCGTGCCCGTCTTACTCGTGCCTGTCATTTGCGCTCCCTTGCATTTAAATGGAGGGAGTAGCAGCATAAATGGAACAATCCAATTAATTGGGATGACTTGCGTTGCGCTATTTATTGAACAACCCACCTTTGTGTCTTGGAGCCCAAGCACCAATAAAGGAGAAAGGGAAAATACATCACAAGCACAGATGTAGATACGTTTGTCTGAATTTATGGTTTAATTTACCCCTGTAAGTAAATATGCCCACCAGCCTTGAATAATTAAGTTCCCCCAATGAAAAGCAAAACAAAACAGCTCATAAAGGCCAGAGCTGGTTGACTGGAATTGCCAGCCTTGCTCAGTTCACACAAATGAGATGCAAATAGATTTCCAGGGAGGAGCAGGTCTGCTACGTCAGCTGGTACCAGGTCTGGAGCAGGGCTGTTCGTGGTAAGTGCAAGGTGGGGGAGACGGTGGCAGGCTGAGGATCAGCCTGGTAGAGTCTAGCAAGGCTTGGGCTTGGTAGAGGTCTCAGGCTTCATTATTATCCTCATAAATTAAGGAATCCCTATGGTTATACGGCTACACCTAGGGCTGAGTGTGAGCTGGAGGAAGGGCACAACAGGAAAGACATTGTCTTTGAAATCAGCTGGATGTTTCCTAGCATCTCACCCTTAATCTTCATCCACCTGGAGGCCCAATTTCACCAAAATTGGGTGCAGCATCTCCAGGGGCTGCCTCTGTTGGCCCAAAGCAGGGTGGAGACCACGTCACGGTATCTTGAAGGTGGGTGTTAGGCAATGCTCACCTTCCCATCCCACCAAAGACTGCCAGGAGAGCATGAGGACTGAGCTTCCTCACCAGAAAACTCACAAGCAGGGGGAGAAGAGGTCTGCAGGACTCTGCATAACACAGCTCCATCGTAAGACATTGCCACTTGTTATAATGCCCACCCTGCTTGGCCCCTCTCAGACACTGGCGCAGAGAAGAGCTCCACCAGACCCACTCTCTGCTGGGGCACAGCCTCTTCGTGGAGGAGAGGCCGCCCAGAAGCTGAGTCCCAGAGACGGGCTCTTCCCTTTACCCTTTTCAAGCCACACATGCAAGTCATCAGGGAAAGGGTGAACTGTCTCAAAAGACATTTCCTGGCTGGAGCTCATGCAAACTCTAAAGAAAATGAAGGAGAAGGAAAAGCAGGAGGTCCTGCCCCTTGTGAACACCTGGTTGCTGAAGGATTATATCTGCTCTTGGTCTGTGTGAAGGTGTCTGAGATGCCATCACCCCCCCCCCAGTTAACTTCTTCCGTGCAGAGGAGAAGCTACAGAGCTGGGCTTTAAAGTGGAGCTTGTGGCAGCACCCAGTGACGTGGGAACATCCAGGAAAGCATTCACCAGCTGAACTAGAGCTCCAACGCCTTGCTTGCTGCCTTTCCATCTGAAATAGCAAATTCTTCAGCCAGCTCCACTAAAAACTCAACACCTCTTTAGATAGGGATCTTGCAGGCAAAAACTGGTGGTATAGTGTTGTCACATCCCCCCTCCTAATCCTCCTTTACCCCCAAAAATATCTCTAAGATCTGTCTGAAGAGACCCAGGAGGTAACACAGACTGCACTGCAAGGAGGAGCAGAGAAGTTACGTAGGTAGTTCATTCCTTGGGGACAAAGCCGTAGCAGTACCTGCTACGTCCCTGCTGTTTTTCATTGCCATGTTGCATCGTAACAGTGTTGTCTTTGGTCTGGGTATTAGTAAAATCTTGACATCCTGACTAAATAAATTGCTATTTAATGACCCACCATACCAATCAGGGCTGTCCCACTTTTGGCAAAGCTCCCACCCAAAAGGGTAGGAGCCAGGCAGTAGTTCACACTGCCTAGAGGAGGAGACACTGCCAGAATTTGGGAACAATCTCTTCTCTTTTCACATTTTGCTTAGAGATGAGAAGCAGCCAGCACCACTGATAAACACAGCACAGGGCATTCACCCCCAAGGAAACCTGCTGAACCATAGTCTTGAACCCTGGATAATCTGTTCTCATTGCCGACTGACAGACCCAACAGGAATTTCTTCCTGCTTTGCGAAGGGCTGTGGGTGACAGATTCGGCAGGAAGATTTGACTTTTTTTGGCTGAGTATTTGTGTATTTTTAGGCTGAAATGTCCTTACAAAACCAGATGGAGCTGGCAGGCTGCCACCAAGAGTTGGGGCTGGGCATTTTTTTATTGTTGTTGTTCCGTTCAGTTTGTTTTTTCACTGCTACCCCTACTGCTGTCCGCAGCCCCCCCTCTCCCACCAGCTCTGCCTTTCAGCAGGCAGCGCTCATGCCCTGCAGCTCACCCATCCACTGCAGACTCCCACCTTCCACCCCAACCTCCTTCCCATGCTGGGGGACGGCAGTGCTGGGATGCAGCTCCACAGCCGGGGAGTCAAGGCTTTCCTGGGAATCCATGGCCCCTGCTCCTCCTCTCCTGCAGAGCCAGGGAGACCAACCTTCCCTCTCTCTTTCTGCACCTTGCAGTTTGACATAGCGTGCACCCCAGCTCTGCTGTCACAGCCTGCCCTGCAAGACAAACAGCATCGCTCATATGGGGTGAGGGCAGGAGATGGGGTGTCTCCCACCAGCGAGGCTCTCGGAGCATCCTATTGCTGTTTGAAGCTCCTTAGGGAATGGGGTAGCTCTAGCAATGCAGATGTCCCTCTGCGTGGGTAATTCCTGCTTTATGCCAGCTAGTCGGCATCCAGCTCATCGGTCACTGGGGGCTGTGAGCCCTGTCCTCCCGCCGCCCCCGCAGCGCATGTGGTCAGGTGAGGACCAGCCGGCTGCTCTCAGCCTCGTGGTTCTGCAGTGTGTCTGCAGGCAAAGCTGTCAGGAGGCCACCATGCCGTGGCTCTTCTTCACACGATTGGCGTCAGGTCTAGCACCGTCTGCAACACTGGGAGGCGAGCACAGTGGTGGTGCATAGTTTCCCTATGTATTTGCTGTCCGTTTGAAATCCTTAAATGGCAAAGAATGGCAGGAAAGTGGGAATTTCTTTGTAGCCGGGCTCTGGGATGGAGCAAGCCGTCTTCCACACGGGTCTGCAGGCACCAGTGGTGACGGTGTGACAAGGAGATGCTGCCCGCCCCCTCCTCCATGGGTCCTATCCCAGAAATCATCACGGTTTGGAAAGAAAATTTGCAGAGGGACTGTGCCGCAGTCTG
Organism: Haliaeetus leucocephalus; assembly: GCF_000737465.1. Classification (NCBI taxonomy): domain Eukaryota; kingdom Metazoa; phylum Chordata; class Aves; order Accipitriformes; family Accipitridae; genus Haliaeetus; species Haliaeetus leucocephalus. The sequence goes on along the minus strand of NW_010972528.1, from coordinate 2,610,433 downwards.
GGGAGCACACGGCAGCACATCGGGAGCTTTCAGGCAGAGCTGTCTGCCACCGGCCACGGGATGAACAGCTCAGAAGGAGCAACTCCAGCCCAGGACAAGCACTGCCAGGCAGGGCAGATAAGCTCCGTGCACTCAGGATGCAGTTATCTCCCTTTCCCCCTCCTTCACGTTTTCACGGCCACCAGTCTTTCCCTGCCCCAGGTGTCTCAGCATGACACTCCCCTCCCCTGACCGCAGGAGGTGCGATCCCTCCATCGATCACCCGGTCCCCATCCTGCCCCTGCTCAGGGGATGCACTGTGCTGGGATGGTGCCATTCATCAGGCCCCACTGTGCAAGAGAGCCCAGAAAGCGTTTGAGTGACTGCTAGAGGTGTGGAGCCGCTGCCGTTCCCCCCGCCCTCTCTCGGGGTCCACATGCGCACCCCCTGCTAGAAGAGGGGGAGCAGTGCAGCATCCCTACGCTCAGGTGTTTCAGGTTAGGAGTTAAATCCAAAACCAATCATGAGCTTAGCCAAAAAGCCCCCATTTTTCAATATATATTAAGACAACCATTGGAAAATTGCTTTTATCTGCTGCTTCTTAAGCCCTCTGGCTTATACTTTAAAGCCTTTTGTCTGTGAACAGGAGAGCTGGAAAGTCCTTTTTTATTTCCTTAAGCAAATAGTCCATCTAATATCCAGCCTTGAGGGGCTGAGGCTTTAAGAGAGAACAAAAATGAAGGGGAAAAAAAAAAAAAGAAATGTAGCAAACATTGTGACACTTGCCATAAAATCACAGGACTTGGCAACAATGGGGATGAAGCACCGGGAGCTGTGCCCACGAAGGGAGGGTGGCATGGCCTCCGGTAGGAAGGCAGAGCTCCCAGGCGCCCCCCGAGAGCCTGTGGTGCCCTTTGGTCAGCAGGTTGAAGGTCCTTGTCTCGGTTCCCCGATGGGGACAGTAAACACACTCCTATTTCTGAGACGCCTACGTCCACGGTGGCGAGAGCAGCGAAGGCAGCAGCAGAGCAAGGCAGGAGCCTGTTGGCTTGGGCAGGCAGGCAGAGTGTGGCGGGGGGTGTCCGGGGGAGCCCCACAGGAGCAGAGTCCCAGTGCTTGGCCAAGACAGTCCCGCCGAAATCGGGATTCTCCTGGTGGAGCCCTGGGCACTGATCTTTTCACAGACTAATTGATATAATAGCTCTAATTAGCCTTGTAGCAAACACCACTTTGTTTCTTGCTTATCCAGGCCAAGCGCTGAGCCAATATTCAACCCCCAGCCATTGATTTCCTACTGCTTTTTAGGTGCGAAAGGGGGAAATACAGGGTTTCTTTCTCCACATAGAAGACATTTGGGCACAGCCAAATGTCTCGGAGGGCACCCAACACTGGGGTGTTTGGCCGTAGGCAGCACGGCTGAGCAGGTAGGAAGGGCTGTGCTTTCCCTTGGGGTTTCATTAGCAGCCCTGCGGAGAACAGCAGGCATGGCTGCTCCCCAGCCCGATGCCTCTGGCTCCACAAAGTCAGCAGGACCTGGGCGGGGGGGACATGTCACCCAGCTGTGGCCCCCTCCAGGGCTGGGTCAGTGCCAGGGGTGGCCTTCCTGCCTCCTCCCTCTCTTGGAGACCTGACAAGGGGTTCAGACCTGGTTTTTTTTCCAACGCACATGCTGATGAGACGATCATTGATTTGGGCAGGGGAACCGAAGGCAGCCAAATGTGACACTACCGCATTACTGCCTCGCATGCCACTCTCCCATACAAGCTGGGCATGAGCCCAGCCAGCACAGCGAGCCAGATGATACACTTTAGGCACATTTTTGACCTTTTCCTATTATTCTCTTTTTTTTTCCCCTGCAACACACAGAGCTAGTGTTAGGTCTGTATCAGTTCGTTCATCCGTACCTTTTACACTGACTGTCTATTAGAGTAAAAACAACACTGAGACTGTCGATAAACTATTATTTCACCTTCTCCAGATCTGTTCCTTGCCTTCAGACCACTGGCATAACACACAGATCCAAACCCACAACTCCTATTTTGCCAGCCCCCGTCAGAAAACCCTCTAATTTCCCGCATGCCCCTGACCCCCCCGGCAGCCTGTGCTCAGGCTCACGGGCTGTTGTGGACAGGCACACACTCACTCCGATCTGCGGGCACAGGCTCTGGGCAGGGTTGCTTAGTTTGGTCACGACAGCACAGTTCAGAGCAGAAGGAGGCTGGAATACAGCAGAGCGAACACCCGTCCTTGTGCCAAAATCCTCAGGCTTACACCTTCCCTACCTCCGATATGTTTAATGCATTTAAATGCTTGAGTGCCTGGAGAAGGCACTTCCTCTGAGGTCCCTGGGGGTCTCTTCTAGAACTGAATTTTTTGGGAAAAAAGAGGAGAAATGGTGCTGAGCCTAGATTTTAGGCAGCACCTTCTCCATGCTGCTGAGAGGGGAGGGAAGAGATACAGGGGAGAAGGAAACCAGGCACAGACCGCACCATGGAGCCACGCCAAGGAAATGTCAGCTTGGGTTTTGGCGGTTAGTCCAAGCCTTGCTGGGGATTTATGCTGCACTTTGCCTCGCTGTAACCCATTCCCTGCTGGGCTATGCTGAGCAGCAGGTTTGCTGGGACCACCAGCACTGAAAAGAAATTCAGTGCTCCAAAATTGTAAGCCCAGGCCATGAAACACCCCACGAGCAGTCACTATAGCTCTGAGGCTCTGACAGCACTTTTAATGGCATCAATCAGCATTTCCCAATCCTTCAGTATTGGCCTTGGTATGTAAGGTTTGATGATAGCATAAGAACCATTTCTAAATCCTCGTTCAGGAAAATACCAGCCAGTACATCCTACTGAGCAGCGTTAATGTCAGTTTAAACATTTTCAGCTAAACAGCTCCACAGTCTTGCAATCCCCAACATGAGAAATACTGCACCTGGGAATGTGCTGAACAGTGAGGCCAAATCTGCAATGGGCAGGAATAGAAGACAGAAGGGGAAAGAGGAGACTGACACTAGCTAGCAGCTTCTGAAAGCTGGGAATTGATAACTGAGTCCACGCAAAAATCTTTGCTCAAATTAAACTAATGTTGGAAGCAGCAACTCTGCATTAAGAAATCCCCCGAGGAGTATCTCATTGAACAAAAATACGTAAACAAAGAAATGACACAAATATAGAAGTTACAAATAAACTCAGGAAAAAAAGCTACGCATTTCTTCCCAGTAGCTCAAATACCTCTATCCTACCCAGGGAACCATCCTTAAGGACATAAGAGCCTCTTCCCGACCCACAATAAAGAGCTGCATCTCGTGATCCAGAGTCTCGACCGGGTCCCACCTGCATGCAGTGATGACAGTGCCAGTCCTGAAGGTGACAGAGGGGAGCTTTTAGCGCAGACACCCCAGCCATGCCTCTGGGCAACTCCTTCCCACCTACCTGGGCAGGGCTGGATGGGTTTCCCACTTGCTTGTGCTTCCCAGCATCAGTGGAGCTTTCTCTGAAGTGGACCACAGAGGCAGGGCAGCGAGGCTCAGCCCTGCTGTGTTCGTTCAGATGTCTGCGATCACTATGGGAGACTTAAGAGCATCTGCTTAAAATAGTTGGTAGTAAATAGCAAATGTGCTAAATGCACAGAGGTCACCCGCACTACCTGTTTATGTCACCAAGGGTTTCTCTGACTTATGTGCAGGCATCCATCTGAGTGTCTGAACCCCTGGTCTACCTGGTTCAGTCCATTCATCCCGCTCTTTGTTTTCCCTTGCCCCAGAACAGAAGTACCATGGGTGGGCTGTAGGTTTTGCTTTGACCCTGCTGACTCCACTTGATGTGTTGCTGCTTTCCACCAGCTTGATGAGAAATCTGGGTGTAGGAGTAGCACTGGTACCCTGTCTGAAGTCCCAGCAAAAAGCATCACAGACTGGGACTCCCTGGCTCCTCGGGGCATCTGGTGGTGACAGTGGGGAGCAAGAAACTTTGCTCCACAGGAGAGAGCTCCTATATGGATGTATAGCCTACATCAGCAGGGAAAACCTGAAGGAAAAATTGGATCAAATCCAGTATCTGCCTTTAAACATGCTACCTTGCATCCCCTGCCACGTGTTCCCATAACAACAGAGCCACATTACGCACGTCCGTGGTTTTGACTGCAGTCCCCCAGCTGCTCCCTTCGCACTGCAGCGTGCCACGTCACACTGGCTCCCTGCCCATGCACGCCGAGCCTGGGTGCCCTCCGGCACACAGGAGGTGATCCTGGGGAACACTGGCTGCCTGCTTCCTGGCTCCTTCCTCCACACTGCTCATCCTCCTCCTTTTTCCTTACTTACGCCTTAAATCTCATCAGCCCAATCCTCAGCCCTGGGGACAAGTGGGTCATGCAGTCAGTGCGTGAAGAAGACCCAACATGAACAACATACACACTTGTGCAAAGGCAGGGCCTGGCATGAGCAACAGCGCAGGTATGACCCAGACCTGTCCTGCAGCCTTCCCTGTACGGACATAAGGGGGCACTCCTGGGATTCAGGGGGTTATTTTTATTTTCACTTTGCAGTGGGAGCCAAAAAGCTCTTTATTTTGAGAAGCTTCAAACATTGATTGGATACGGCTGATCCTTCCCTCAGCTGGTGCAGTGCCACCAGATGAATAAATCTTGCATGCATCTGTAATTACTGCTTAGCTTGTGTTTAAATGCAGCATCATTGATCTGCAGAACTCATCAAAATCCATATAGGAATGCTTGAAATTATATTGGATGAAGCAGAAAAGTACATGACAACATCCATTTTCAGCCTTCCTTGTTCACCAAAAAAAAGGATTTATTTATCTCTATTCAAATTCTTGGGTTAACTTACGATTTAATCATCAATTGTAACTCCATTTTATGGGCTGCTCTTTATGTAGGGAATATATTTATTTCTTATAATAGGCCAGCAAATTTCTGCCAGCCTTACAGTATCTGCCCCTACATGGGCAAAATCCCTATTAAAAGCATGGAAGTATATTGCTTAAGGGTTATAAAATTCATACAGAAAGGTCTTGTGGTTAAAGCTCCTGTCTGTGATTTAGGGAACCAAACAGACTTCCAAGTGCCACCACAGACTTCCCGTTGTGTCCTCAGGCGAGTCATCTATCCCCTTAATACCTGTAGTCCTCCTAAAGCAAGTGTGATTAATAGCATTTCCCTGCTCCAGTGGGAGGTTGGAAGGACACATCAATCATGCTCAGCAAAAGTTGAGGTGCTCCCACAGCAGGCGGCGCAGAAACATGGGTTGGGCAAGGGCGATGCTTGTGCTAACCAGCCATCTGCTCGAGATGCTCTCCTCCCCTTCTGCGGCCAAGAGGAAGCTCAGCAAAAGCATTTATTGGCAATAAAGTCTGCGTTGTCTGGAAGACCTCCTGATGTTTTCCAGACCTAACGCTTCTCTGGGCCAGCTCCATCCTCCCACTGGAAGTGAAGTGCTCCTGGGTCGGTTCAAACTTCTCCCACCAGGCAGGCAGGGACTCCTGGTCCACCCACCTGGCTTACTGCAGCACTTTGGCCTGCGGCTCGCTCCCAAGAGATGTGGTCACTGGCAGGTCCATGGACAAGACAGCAGAGGCTGCTTCTGGCAGGGACATGTCCCCAGGGCACACGGGAAAGTGTCTGCACAAGCAGAGGCAGTAACTGTCCCCAGCCCTCATGGAGGAACATGCCTTGGAGGTGCTGTCCTCAGCTCATTTCCCACAAAGCCACACCAGCTCTGCAGCTGGGCTGTCCCATACAGAGTATCCCAAACTGATTTTATCACACACACATGCCTGATGCATCTTCAGCTGAACACAGGGATCAGCCCACTCCTGCAGAGACCTGGGAGCAACCCAAACGGCTGTTTGGTGGGCTGCCGGAGCCTAACCCCCCCCAGGGTGGTTGTGCGGTGACAGGAGGCTACGATTACAGACCTCTGTGAGGTTGCTCATGCCTGTAAGAGAGAGAGGAGGGGAAAATGGGTGGTCAGCAGGATGTCTCACCAGCCCAGCCTGGCCCAGGCGACAGCCTTCCCTGGTGGGAACGATCGAGGTATTTTGATATACAGCAAACAAATGTCCTCTTAACGATTTAGCTGAACGTTTTCTAAAGGGATGAGAAATTTTCCTTTACGTGTCTCTGCTTCTGGATCCATCCTGGACTGAAACCAAAATGTTGCAATACCACAAGCAAAGCTGTTCTCAGAGGAGCCTCAGCCTGACAGCTGCTGAGAAGGACCAGAAACTCCATTTGCATAGCATAGATTTTACACACTCAAGAGATCCACCTATGTCTGGGATAACTAAGACATTTTGAGCGTGCAGCCAAGGATAACATTTCCAGGTTTTGCTTTTGCTAGCTGTTGGTCACATCCGTCCACAGCAGAGCATTGGCTGATTTTGGTACCCACGGTTTCTGGCAGGGATGCTTAAATAGGATTTGAAAGCAGAAATCCCCATAGCTTGCTAATAGGTCAGGAAAACGGACAGATGAGAAGATCCAGGAACACAATTTCCACTCCATCACCAGCAATGCATCTTCCTCAGCACGGTGAGTGAATAAATGAGGCCCCTGATTGAAGTCAGCTCCCGACAGACCCACCCCACTCTTCGTAATTGCACTGTCACCCAGCTATGGGCATCCTCTATCTGCCTGATACAAGAGTGCAGATCTCATTAACTAATGCTTTCCTTCATAGCATTAGATCTAAATCCCTCACCAGTGCTATCCCTGCTGCAGACAGACCCCTAGCACTCCAAAATCATTGCAGCTATATCTGTTTTTTCCCTTCCAGCCTAGAAATGGAGATGTTAATGCTACTTCCCCTACTGCCACAAGTGTGTAAATAGATGTCCTGGGCCTTCATGTACACCCTGATGAATCTCGCTGGCCAGTGGTTGGTTAAAGTCCACGGGACTGGTTTCATCTGTGGCCACAGCTGTCTGCTTTCTGGGTTTGGAGTAATTCTGAGTAATTAGCTCACGAGATTGCCTTGGGGCCAAACCAAATGGGCAGCCATGTGCTGTAAGGAGCGCTGGGGTGAGCGAGCCTTCGTGCCTTTGTCGGCGTGCTCACTGCAGGGACCATGGCCGCGGCGGGCTGGGTTTGTCAATGTCTATCCCCGGTTTGGGCTGAGTGGCCGAGCGCCGCATGGGTGAGCCTGCCGCCTCGCGCGGATGCGCCGGGAGCCCTGCTGCAGCACGGGGGCTGCATCCTCTGATCGGGGCTCCTTCCCAGAACAAGCTCTTCATTATCCCAGACTCCCCACGGCTTATTTTTAGCCTCTCCTTTTCTTTCCTTTCTTTCTTCTTCTTTTTTTTTTTTTTAACAGTATAGAAAGCCATCAGCTCCCCTGTCAGCAGGTTTTTAACAGCAGTCCTGGACCAAAAAAAAAAAGCATCAAACCCACTTACTCTGTTGTGTAAAGGTTTAGGCATAGATCCTGCTCGCTTCCAGGGTGCTGGGTCCCACCATGCCTCACCCATGCTCCAGCTCAGCTACCGTCCTTGAGAGCTGGTCGTCAGAAGGAAGCAGAGGCTTACATAAAGCAAGAGCTAGACTGGAGCTGTTGAGCTTTCCTCTGCTTCAGCCAAAGTTCGATTAACGCCTGCCCTGGTGTGCGGAGGACACCTGCGTGCAGGGCCACCAGGAGAGAAGACCTTGCACAGCCTGAGCCGTACATCATCCCAGCAGGCTCGGATTTACACAGCGCCGCTGGAAAGATCCAGCCAGCCCCCATAAAAATCTTTTGCTTATAAAACAAAGGCGAGGGTGCCCTGTGGTCAGCGGCTCTGCGCTAAACAATGATTTAAATCATGGAGGCTTTCTATAAACAGCGGTATTGCCCAGCTGAGGACACTTCTAAAAGGGATCACACCACTGCTAGCAAATCACGTTCACCAGATCTGCCCATGCAGCAGCTCTGAGGGGGCTGGCATTAAACTGGCTGGTTCTCCAAGTAGCATCGTATTAAGTGACTATAAAGCAGATGGTTACATATAGAACAAGGCTCCCTCCTTTCCCCATCTTGGATAGGATCCAGGAGATGAGGAAAACCCCCTCCTGGCATGATGAAAGGTTCTGAAGACCTTCTGTATATGAATGTCTCGGGAGCAGAGCAGAGATGCTCCACAGGGGATGTGCAGAGGTCTACGGAGATGTCTCCAGAGAAGCACCTGGGGAATAGGGAGGAGAGAGAGGACAGCTGTTCCCATACAATAATTAACAAAGTTAAACTCTGAGATGGCAGTTTAAAAACCAGAAAGAGGCAGTTTTTCACAGACAGGGTAGCTGAGCTGGGAAATTTCTTGCTGCAGATGTGCCTGTTAGAAGTTTACATTGCTTAAAAAAAACGCCTAGACAAATTTCTGGAAGAAAAGTCATTGAGGGATAATAGATATAAAGATATCACCCTTCTTTTTGAATCTCCGTTATCGATAGGAAGCATTGGTGGCTGGGAAAACTGTCTGAGTACTGCATGCTTGCCCTCTTCTCTCAAGATCTGCTCTTGGACACTAGCTAAGCTAGGTGGGTCATTGACCTGATCCAGACACATTGTTTTTCTCTTTTGTAGGGGCTCCAATATGTAAAATAAATCTTCATCATCCCCTCTTACGCACCATCCAATTTCCAAATTTCATTGCAGAAAGATGACCCCACACCTGCTTTCCCAGGGCTGCTCCAAAACTGTTTCTGAGTAGGTTGCTGGTGTTGGGTTGTCCTCCAAAGCCCACCTCTCCCCCAGCCAGAGGTCTGATCACAAACTCAGACTGCACCACAGCGTCCTTTTATTCCAGCAAGACCATGATACATTATTGCTGACCAAACCACCACCCATGAGCAAAGCCAGCCAGCAGCTTATGCCTGGAGACCCTTTATGTCCTGAAATATCTTTGTTATGCAGTTGCTATTTAGTGACTCTGCTCATGTGATCCTAAAAATTATTCTGGATCCAGTCATGCCTTGGAAAACTGCAAGTCTAACTAGGACAGCTAAACTCCAACCTGCTTTTGTTCATTCTTCCTGTCTATCATTAGTATTAATATCAACTTGTCAAGTTGATCTTGATGTACAAGCCCTGTACAGCCCTGCTTCAGTGCAGGGCAAAAAAAAAAAAAAAAAAAGCATCACAATGTAGCATCCCTTCTGTCAAGATTTGGCACCATCCTTTAACATCAGGGACCACCGTCCTCATTTCACAGGGTAGAGTAATGAAAACCCAGGGCATCCAGCAGAGTTCATTCAGGGAAATAACCCCGGTCATCTCTGGGCCTGATGACCGTCACTCCAGCTGTTAGCAGCCTGAAAGAAGCAGGCACCAGAAGGGGCTTGTTCGCTGGTTGGATTTCAGGGAGGGAAGCTGTGGAGTGTCCATGCCGATATCTCATCTAGGTGGATGTGAGATGAGATTTGTCATCAGGACCAGCGGCCGGACAGCAGAGCCTGCCGTGTAATTCATGTGATTCCCATCAAGGCAGGACTGGCCAAGGGGTGAGTGCAGCCAGAAACACAAAATGCGTTGCCCAAGGTCCAGGAGCAAATTCCCAAGACCTTCCTTCTGTGGGCTGGGCTCAGAAAATGCCAGACGATGCTCTTGCCCTCTTAGCTGAATTACTTATCCCCTAAGGTCTCTTTCTCCCACCTGCCATAACCCACCTAGCAGTGCCCGAGGAGCAGTGCATAATGTGTTCTTCCTTCTGTTAGGAGGACAGGAGGGCTCTGCGCACACATATGCGCACCATGGTCCCTACCCTTAGGTGGGATTGATTTCTGAAGGGACACAATGCAGCTGCTTTGCTACATTTCAAGCCTTTCATAACTAATAATTAAGACATGTTGTATCACCGCTGTGTGTGCTGGATGAGTGCTGGGCTCTGAGACTGGGCTGTGGTTTATTTTTCCCCTTCCCCTAAAATAATACAACAGATATGGCTGGCCATGGCATCTACAGGGAAGATGCTGCAGTGCCACGACCTCTGGGTGTTTGCTCAGTGGCAGCTGCCCTCTTAGCCATGCCAAGCTGTATCACACCTTCGGGAAGCAGCACCCACATGGGTTTTCCCTTCTGGTAGAAGATACTACAAAGAGTTTACTAAGCTGTTGTAGAGCCACTATTGACACTCAGTCCCTAAGCCCAGCGCTTATCCTCTGAATCCTTAGTCTACAGTGACTAAATATGAAATGGTTTTAATGCTAAATATACATTGAATTGTGTATTCATGAGTGAAAGAAAGGAAGAAGCTAAGGTACAAGCTAAGCTCATATGCAGATAACCTTCCATCCATGAACTAGGAAGGAGGGCTCAGGTGGAGACACCTTCACATAAGCATCTAGAGTTAGATGAGATGGATCCTGCTCGTGACAATCTTAAAAACTCCGCATTTGCCAGGAGACGATGCTGGAGCTGACCCTCGAGCGCCTCTGTACACAGAGTAGAAAATAACCCAGCGGTGACTCAGCTGCATCTGTTGACAAATGGGGATCTGCTTTTTCAATCGAATACAACGCAAGCCAACAAAACGAGGCTGGGGTATCCCACGCACAGCCTTTCCTTCGTGGAGGAAACGTCGACAGAGGCTAGGACCGGCAGGACAGAGAAGCAGCTGGGAAGATGCTGCTGTGTCCAGGCTTGCTCTCCTGAAGTTCCCACTCCCCTGCCTGCAGACCTGCCCCAGACCAAGACCCAGGCTGTGGCCACTGCTGCACCAGGGCTTGTCGAGCACAGAGGACGTGAGCTCGGGTGTGCGCAGTGAGAGCTGGATGCTGCCTGCAAAAAGACTGCCAAGGTGTCACCTTTGAGGCAAGAACTACCCAGCAGACGTTTAACCATTTTATTGCCATTAACTTCAAAGGACATGAATGTGCATCTGTGTAAGCTTTGCCACAGGTATCCAGCTTTGACCACAACCTGCAACCTCAGCTACATGTCTTCATCCAAGAAAGCAGCCAGCAGAGCCTTTGGCACAGGCAGTACAATCCTGGGAGAAGGTTCCCGTGGTAGCAGAGTGCCTGGGGAGGGGTCCCCGTCCATGCGCTGCACGTAGGCTGCTGCCACGGGGCTGTTCCCATGGGATAACTCAGACAACAGTCCTTTCTCCATGCAGTGTCTCTGGCATCAACAGAGCTGCTACCATATGCTGTTGGAAGCAGCAAATGAAGGCACAAGAAACCATATTTACTCCCTATTTTCAATATTACTGTGTGAAGATATTCAGTATCAACTGGTCCTTATAGAGCATCTGCCTTTCATAGCATCAGTTTGATGAGCTCCTCTCCCTGTATTTGGGAAATGCCATTTCTTGTGCATTTTGCTTTCAGCAGCGTAATATAGTCGGGCTTCGCCTCTCTGAGCCTGATAAACTGAGTGACTCAGAAACCTGCAATCTGCTTCAAAACAAAGCGTTTAAGATAAAAGATATAAGCAGTAATGGAGCTGCTCGGCTCAGGAGTATAAATGCTAGAGGGTTACTCATGTACTCAAAAACCTTCTAACCTTTCTCCAGCTTTTTTTAACCCCTGCAAGCCCTGGGCAAGGCAGGCTGCAAATAAGAGCTGATGTGTCATTTCAGATAAGCTTCCACTCCAGCATGCAAAGCCCGGAGCTGGGAAGTGGAAGGAGCTCTGATGCCAGCACTGTGCAATGAAGATGACACGGAGGGGGAGAGCCAAGCGCTCGCTTTGCAGCCTCCAAAGTGCTCTTATTTCTGCTGGTTAAACAGATGCCAGCTTTTGAGGGGATTATGTGTCATCGAGCCTGTTGGCTGTGACAACTAATTATCTCCAGCAACAGTTTAGCCTTGAGATTTGCGGTTCAAAGGGCATACCAGGAGTGCTGTCATCCAGCACCATGTGCAGCAATTTGTCTCCACTTGGGTTTCCCTGTTCCCAAAGAGGTGGCACCCCCAACACATCCCATCCTCACCAGCTCAAGCTCACACCCAGCAGGTCCTTCCAAGCAGCATGGGCAGGTGAAGCCCCAGAGATACCTCCAGTAGGAACTGAGGTGAACAAGCACCAGCTAAAATCAGCTCAGCATCTGAATAGCAGCCTGCCTGAGCTTTCCATTCCCGTAGCTGGATGTTAGTGTGGCAGCCATGCCACGGCATGCTCTCCCGGCTGAGCTTTGTGGGGTACAGGCACCAAAGGGGTCCAGCTAAGCTGCGGCCAAGTCCAGGGGAAAAAAATACCTGCTGCAGCCTGAGATGGGAGAAATTCCAGGGGAGAGCAGCCAGAGGAGTAAACGCTTTTGGAATGCAGCCTCAAAACCAGCACTGAAAATGTTGTATACCTTCATATAAATTGATGGCTGACCCTCATCGAGACTACCGGCAACAGATGAAAAGCAGACCCAGGCAACTGAAGGAATTTAAGTCCTTGAGAAACATATGGAGAATGATGGAAAAGACTAGAGATGAGGAAAAAGATGAAGAGGGGAGTTAATAGAAAAGGCAAAGGATGTGTCGGCAAACAGGTATCAGAGCTGGGGTGCCTGGCAGCCAGGCTAGATGCATTAGCGTGGGAGTGACCCCGAGGCACTGGACTCACAGAGGACAGGCTGGGTATTGGGGATACTAAGCATTGCTCTGCACAGCATCAGTTAAGCACTGGGAAGCAGTACCCTCAGCCAGACAGATGCTAGAGACCCCCGCCCGCCGAGGTTCCTATGGAGATATCCCAACTGGGATTGGAAGTTGGATGCTGTCAGGAAGGAGAGGGTAGGTGGGATGGATGCTGCTGGGCTCTCCTCCCTCTATCGCTATCATCCTGCCCCCTCGAGAGGCTGGCAGGCTGCATCAGCTCCCCCAAACCTCTGATTCCCCAGAGTAACTCAGGGGGAGCCAGGTACATGAGGGTGCATCACCTCCATGGACAAGGACATGAAGGGAGGCGAGGCATTCCAAGCCTCAGAGACAGGTTGTATGCAGGATCAAATCAAATCTGGAGCTAATTTGCTGCTGGGCAGCCAAAGGGAACGCCACGTGGAAGAGCCGTAGGCTGTGCACGCCAGTGGCGAGAGCAAGAACCCCCTGAAGACCCAGCACATGGCCTGGGGTTTAAAGGATGCTGCTGTTTACAAGCAAATCATCACAGGTTGAAGGCAGTAATTACAGTAACGAACTCCTCCATCGCTGTGATGACGAGTCCTCAGGCCAGTTTACAGTAGATTTCTTCATTTAGTGCACTCCCAGCATTAAAGGAGGATCTCAAAGGCAAGAATAATTAGTAGGGAACATTAAATTGAAGAGAGTTCAGTCATAGGAAAATACAGAAAATGAAGATGGAGGAAGTGATAAAGGTCTTCAGAGTACTGCCAAGAGCTGCAAGAGGAAAAGAAAATCCTTCCCTCTCTTACACCTCCAGTTTTTACTGTCACCTTGAAGTATTTTGTTCCTGAGGGCAGAGGAGAGACTGGGTCTCTGAATAACGGCACTGCAGAGCCACCTCAGTCTGCAGGGACATGTGAAGAAATGCAGCTGTCTCTTAAATAACAGGAGTTGACACCAGTTGTGAATAGATGAGTGATCGTGGCTTCAGCCATCACAGCAGAGGATCTGATTTCAAATGAAGCCCCATTCATCCATCCAGGGCCCATCATAAGGCTATTAAGGGAGCATCTGTCACAAAACCACAATAGCTTTAAATGCTCGAAAAAGGGCACAACAAAAATAAGGCTGCTTAGCTTATATACTTTTCTCTGGGTGACGTGATCCTTGCAATTCTGTAGCAAAAATGAATGATAAATATGATGGGTAGCCAAAATACGTGATGCAAGCAGGTTGAGGTTTGTTTTTCACCTTAGTGTAGAGTTTGGTTGTCTGTTTTTCCAGGCTAGCGAGGTAGGCACGAAAGCCAGTGGCAATGAGTTTTCTCGAGTAGCAGAGTGCACGGCCCCAGCGCCTTAGCTGTCCAGCTCCGGAGGCCTCACTCAGAGCACTCCCTCCAGGACACAAATGGAAAGCATTTTCCTGCTTTCTGATGCAGCAGGGAAAGCATCTCTGATGCAGCAAGGAAAGCATCTCCAGTGGCAGGACAGGGCGGCGTGTTCAGGCCAGGCGGGATGTGCTTTGGCAAGGCACAGGGGGAAGTGTGCTCACTGCCAAGTCGGTGTGATTGGGTTACTCATCAGGACTAAATCCACACTCTGTGTTAAAAAAGAATTGCATTTATCTAAACTGAAAGAGAAACTCAAGCTTAGACATCATGGCTATCTTAAGTGAATGGTTCCAGCTCATATCTTCTTGCACTCACCAGTAAACTCATACTCTCCAGAGACAACAATGTCTTTTCCTTCCCTACAACTGTCCAGCTCCTCTCACTACTCTTTATTCTCTGCAAGCTGCATTGGGCAGAGCCACGATCCTCTAGCTAACACGGGAATGGGTACCCTCCCATCCTGTCCCCGGCATGTCACCTCCTGCCCCACTGCCTCTTTGGGTGACATCCAGCCTGCCAGAAGCACAGAGATTGAAGGGCAAGACCACTGCTCATGCACAGACCTGCTCTATTATATTCACAGTATATTGAAAGCATCTCGTGTGCATTAGATTGATGCTCTGGGGCTAGAGGTAGGCATTTCAGCCCTGTAATGCACATCAAACCCCCTTTAAGAGGAACAGGGGTGTCTGCGTGCAGCTCAGTGGCAGTGAGAAAGACTTTACTGTGTGATGCAGCTCTGTGTTTATAATTCATATTAAATTGTAATCCAAATTCCTCCTTTATATTTAGTTCGGCTGAGTTGTTTTGAAAAATTGTCTTGAAGGTGGATGAAAAAATGGGTTGTGGTCATATGGGCACAGCTGCTGGGTTCCTCTACAAAAACATTTCATGCTGAAGAATAGGGCTTCCTACCCAAAGTTTCAGCCTATGGAGGCATTGCCTGAGTTCATAGATTTTAAGCCTAGAGCAGAATAAGGGCAAATGTTTTAAAACTATCCAAGTGTTTTAGAAAGCTAAATCTCCCCTCTACCCCCCAAAAAAAACAATTTATACTCCCAGATTATCACCATCGAAGCCAGCCCCTGGATTTTGTCCAAGCGCTGCATCTCCCGCAGTCCCAGCCCTATGCTGGATTTCAAACTGAAGCAAGTGACTCACTCAGGCAGATTCATCTCCCTTCATTTGAGCTGACTGAAAGCAAGGCATCTCGTCAGAGCAAGCTGCCCCAGCTCCCTCCCTTCCCAGCAGAGAGAGAGGCACCTCCCAAAGGTGACTTGACCTGCCTGTTCTTGGAGCGAGACCTATGTTCTCCAGCTTCTTATCTGAATAAACCCTTGCAGAAAAGCATGTGTGTGTACAGAATCCCGCACCATGGACCAATTGGGACCTTTGTCCCTCAGGGAATAAAAATAGCACATAATATTAAAACTGTGTATTTTCACAGATTGCAATCAGGGCTCACAACACACGCACACTTAATTTCCTGCTTTCAGTTCACTATCAGATTTTATGCTTAGGTTGGTGGGGTTTGTTAACGTTTCTTTTTCCCCAGAATAGAATTTTTTCCCTTTAACTGCAATACATTCAGCCATGAAAAATGAGATTGAAAAAGATTAATAGGAAGCTGAAGGATTCATCTGAGATTGACAAAGATTAACGTGAGTCTTATTCTTACTTGTTTTCTTCCTCTTTTCCCTTCTTCTCTTAGCTACCTAGACAGCTTAGATCGAATTGGAGCTGCAGACTACCAGCCCACGGAGCAGGATATCCTCCGAACCAGGGTCAAAACAACTGGCATTGTAGAAACCCACTTCACATTCAAAAACCTCCACTTCAGGTTAGTCTAAAACTGCATGTACCAGTAAATTTTCAGGGCATCTATTTGTCACAGGGTTTCCCCATAGCTCCCAAAGGAGAAATTGTTAAATTGCCAGTTAACACACGGATGGCTCCCACTGCAGAGGACATGGCGTTTTGGGGGGGTCAACAATATGCAATGTTTGACAGTCCTGAATTGAAAATCAATGCCTTTAAGATAGGAGCTCATGGTACCTTCTAACCCAAACAAAAGCGCTTTGTTGGGAGGTATAATATGAGATCAGCCCCAAGTCTGATCAAGCTCATAAATATAAAAATATTTGGCCAAATCCTTTCTCTAAAGTGGGTCAGTCACATGTGGTTAATGCTATAGATTGACCCAGATGATGCCAGCCAATAGAGAGAAGAGGGCATGAAGACAGAAAGACATACACACAGAGTATTTAGAGCATAGAAAACTCAAGAGCACACGGTCACCACCTCCGCAGACCCTTTGGGACGCAGCACACTGCTGAGGCTCTCCCACAGATCCCCACATCCCTAGCTGTTACTGCTCCTCCTCAGCTCCAGGCTCTGGAGAAGACCATGCCAGGGGTTAAAGACCTGTTGCTTTGTGTTTGGAGCCTTCCAGGGACCATATGGTCAGAAAATGCCAGGACTGCTAAAGTTTCCTCTTAACTAAGAAAGAGCAGGTGCTGACAGTCTTCTCCTGTGCCATAGGCTCTTTGATGTTGGGGGCCAGCGGTCAGAACGCAAGAAGTGGATTCACTGCTTTGAGGACGTCACAGCGATCATTTTCTGCGTCGCACTGAGTGGCTACGACCAGGTGCTCCATGAAGATGAAACCACGGTGAGTCTAACCAGGTCTTGGAGGCCCCAACAATTCTTTACGGGATACTGCGTAGCCAGCAACTGCTCAGAGATCGCCGAATGCTCACTGGGGTGCTACAGTAATGTGCTTTTGTCAGTCACTGCCCCTTGACACTGAAATCCTGGGGAGATTTGTCCTCCTCCACACTCTTCGAAATCAAGTCTGCATGCCCAGGTAATGCTTCCTTGCACCGGTAAAGTCACAGTGTTGTATTTCTCCTTTCTAGCTGACCTGTGTGTTTTCAAAATGTGTTAATGGGACCCTATATCCAGAAAGAGGAGATATAGCTAGGTGGGCTTTTAAAATAAATGTTAAGGAAGTGGTCACGCTGTGGTGCAGAGGTGCTGGACGGCCATGCACAGCCGAGGAAGGCTCGGGCTAGGAGTATAACCTATTTCTTCAGGCTACAGAAATTCATTTTCCTGAGTGAGACTGGAACTGTTTGATTCCTCAGGTAATTTGCTCTAGGAGAGGTTTTATGACTTCCCACTGTGACATTAGGCTCAAAATACCATCTGGAAATAAAGCTAGCGAGGAGCTGTGTGCTCCCTGGTATTAGAGTGCAATTAATACAAGTGAATTAAATACACAGAAAGGGTGCAAGAAGACTCATTACTGTATTCTGGCCATTCATTCAGTGTGATAGGGATGCATGCTTTTGGGACTAATGACGACTGCGGCGGGCACGCAGTTGCATTTGTTTAACGAAAAGAAATCGGAGGCCATACTCAGACTTGGTAACGATTTCATCTCTGCCCAGTCTGCAGCAGCATGGAGAGCTCGCTCCAGCCAGCTCTGTCTCCCTGAAGCTCTTTACTCTCCCGCTGGTAAAGCTGTCAGGCTTGCAGAAAGCTGTTGATGAGGAAGGAATCAAGGGAAAGATTGCTGTTAGGTGTCAGTTGTCTCTTCCCAAAGAGACTGGGAGGGATTGTGGTTTCTAGCCTCTTTGAGCCAGGTTTATGAGCTCTAGCAAACTGTTTGATGAAGTCGCCCGGCTGATTGGGTCATACTGATACCAGAATTCAGTGTGATACTAACGTCATGACTATGTCCCTCCAGGCTGAGTGAGACACCCTACACCCTCTCATGTCCACTTATTTATAATCCTCAGTTTTCACCTCCCTCTGACCCTGGCCCCGATATGCTCGAGGATGCTCAGTCCTGTAGGATTTCCTGGGAAGGAACCAAAATCTCCTGACATGATTTCAAAAACCCAGCCATTAGCTTAATGCCATAGAGCTCTGCAGCTGGGCAGGGGAAACACACCCAGGAGATAAAGAAGAATATGCAGGCAGAGGGCAGACCCAGGGGGCAGGGAGTGAAGCTGTGATCTCAGCAGAAAGCAAGGTGCTTCTGCAGGTATAACTTGGGCTGTGACACTGAAACCGTGAAGCGAAAGGCTGCCTTTAATACAGGTCACCTTTGGGTGCCAGTCTACACAAGCCAGAGCCTGTGATTCAAAGCCACAGGGCACAAAATGGAAGGTCTTGAATGCCAATGCCATTTTTTAAATGTCAGCCTTAACTCAGCTCCTCTGAGATGGAGGTTACAGCATCCCTCCTGGGGATGCTGAGCTCTGCCAGTGACTGTCCATCACCCAGCACTACCGCAGTGATGAGCAGGGTGCCAGCTCAGCTTCCCCCCCGAAGTGCCCCGCTGCAGAAACTGGGATTTGCGCAGCTCCAGCTTTCCTTTTGCATCAGGAAAGCAGGCTTGCACTACTCTGGCACAGCGCTGACATTTGCCTGCTATTTCAGTCCATTTTCACAAAGCATTTCTGGGGATGCTGAGCAACAGGAGGGCAGAGGCAGCTGCTGTTCATTTACATATTCGGCGTAAACCGGGAAAGGATTCAGCATTGCCACTGCCACGCCTGCAGGACGCCCCCACCTAACCCAGATAAACAACCCTGAGTGAGGCCAATGCAAATAGGAAAAAATGGCGGTGTCGGATCTTGTCTGCCCTATTATACCCCCAGCACAAATGGCGGGTGGAAAACATGGCACCCACAGACTCGGTCCCCTCCCAGCTGAACCCCCAAGCATTTGGTCTCCTCCCTGCTAACGTGGTTCCTCTCCAAAAACCCAGCAGTAAAAAGCAGCATCTCTTCAGTCAGCTGATTTGCCGTCTGCCTGCATCCGTCACATCTGCTGGCTTTAATGACGTAAATCAGCTTTTATTGCTTCTCACTTAGAAAATGCAAAGAGGAGGCAGCTAAGAGAGTGAGCTGGGTGCTGTTTCTCCATCATAATTTTCTATAGAGCTGCTTACTATGGTGCGGGCACTTCCAGCTGTATTAAGCCACTGAAGGTTTGGGGGCTGTACAGATGTCTCTGTGAGTATGAAAAGACTTGTAGAGCTTTCATTGCTAGCGTGGAGCCATGAGAGGTAAAGAGCCCTACTGCATCTCAGGTGCCCAAAAAAATCCTTGCAAAGCCAGTGCATGGAGAGAACAGCTTTTCCTCATGCGCTCAGTGCCCTGTTGACAATAATCACAGGATTTCACAGGGCTTTTTTGCACACCTCTAAGTCAAACCGCACTTCAGGCGGATGAAACTGCAGTTCACATAAAGTCAGCCTAACATGGAGCAGGGGCTCACCTTGTTAAGCTCGGTTAGCACGAGGGCATTGGGACCAGTGTAGTTATAGGGTCAGCCTGTCTCGCTGAAAAAAAGCTCAGAAACAACAGGTTTACTGTGAATCCTTTCAAGTGAGACTGAGCAAAGAGCTGGTTAAAAAAGGCTGGGTGAAACACCTCCTGACCTGTCCCTGCCCTTAAAATTAAAGCACAGCTCTACACTTGTAGATTTTTTTTTGTGGTTTATTGCACTCTTTGTTTTAGAAGACTGAGCACCCACTCTCCTGCAGCAGCTAAAAAAAGGCTATTGTGTGCAAAGCCATCACTCCCTAAGAGCAGGTAGTTTTTTTATAAGGGATATATTTTCTTTCCAATTCCCTGCCACAAAGAGCAACAGGGCAGGAGTTGAGGAAAGCAAGTACTTCTCTATGTCCAGGTGAGAAAGGTATAAATAAAATAAAGACAACTTTCTGCATCTGTGCTTTCTAGGCCCATACACCCATAAAGACCACATTTTGCACAGAAACCCCCAGTGCTGTTGAATCCAGCCTCTCCCATTGCCCCAAACACCTCCTTACGCCGTTGTTGGCAGATCCAAACTGCTTCCCTGCATGCTGGGCTCCTGGGGGAGAGGAGCAAACCTACAGGGAAATTTAAGCAGTGCCTTCATCAGTTCCCTTGCTGCCAGCCACAGCCCACAGCTAGAGCTCCCGAGGCAAAATGACACCCTCTGCCCAATGCACAAGACACTGTCTTCAAGGTATTACACCTGCCTCTGCATCTCCCTTTACCGAGTCCATCACAAGGAGCTGCAGAGCTCTCTGCCATATTTGTACACAGTGGGAACGCTCTGCTTTAACTGACTGAACAACTCCATGGATTATGTCTTTGCATAACGAGGCTATTTTGTCTCATTTGTGACTTATCTTTATGTTTCATAAGCTGAGGTTACAGGAGGAAAAGCCTCAGATCTGTAATCTGGGAGGAGAGAGAGACAGCAGTCATATTAATCAGTAAAACTGGAGAAGATGATTAACAAAGGCAGATTTGCATTATTCCTTCTAAATGGAGTTCCTAATGGAATTTAAAAAAAGGCAGCAATGGCATGAGACCTATCATAGGAACCGTGACTATCCTCTTTGGGTTATTCCTTGCAAATTCAAAGGAGTCGCGGCAAGAGAGGGAGATGTTCATGCTGCACATTGCTGCCTCTGAAACGAAGATATTTAGGTCATCCATATCTAGCCAAGACATGCAAGTATTGTTTGTGTCCCCATTGCTGAGCATGGGATGGGTTGAAGGCACTGTGCTGGTGACCCTTGGTGTGCATTAGTCTTGGCCTGTTGGCTCGTATTTCATTGCATGACCCGGTTAGTGTGCTCTCTCTGCTGTCATTGGGCAAGGAAAATTGGATTGCAGCACTCAGAAATTGCCTTAGGAGTGACAAAGCAAGTGGAAGTGGCTTGGGCATCTTAGGAAATATAAGCAGGCAGGGGAATATGGCGTTTCTGTGCTTAGGATAACCATCAGTGTCCTTATAGTTTGCATGACATTTAGCACTTAATCACCAAGGAAAACAAAAAAGATTGAATCAGCTGTGTGTTGCAGAAATAACTGGGTCTCCTCCCATGCTCTGGTGAAAAGAAGATGGGGTTTATGAGTGTGTTTCTGCCTGGGCAGAGTCTTGACCACAGCGTCCTTTCTCCTTCATGCTCAGTAGAAAGCTATTTGCCCTTCACATCAGCAGTGGGAACACAGTCATGCAATGACATCTAAACTCAGCTATAAGCAATTCTGTCTCTTGTCGTGTGCAGGAAAAGTTAACTGGACTTTTAATTTGTATGGGTGGGTGGTTATTCCTCTGTAACGTGGCTGGTGGGGCTGCTTTCCTTGTTGGGGTATAAAGTATTTGCAGGCGTAAGGATTTAAAATACTGAATTTGAAATAGGAAGTGACATTACGAAGCCAATGTTTCAAGAGCCTTAACGATAGGCCCAATATAAAGTACGAGAAAGCAGCACAATGAGTCCAAAAGCAGGTGAAGTAATTTATATCACTTCATATAAAAGGATGAGAAGTGTAATCTTTAATGCCTCCTAGCAGAGCAGGCACGTCTGCCCCATCACAGCAGCACGGGTCCTCCTGAGAGGGTCCCTCGGGAAGCCTTAAGGGACTAAAAGCGTCTTTCACTGTGGATTTACTGGTAGGAGGGGGATTATTTGGGCTCTTTAACTTCTCACTCCTCCTTTAGCAGCAGCCTGTCCTTTTACATGTGGTACACAGGGACTGCCTCCCCATCCTCGCGTCTCAGCCAGGGCCTGCCTGAGCTGTTGGAGGTCTCCTACAAACATCTGTTGAATGAGTAACAGTTGGGAAGGGAAAGGAAAGGGAGGCGGCAAGGCATTCCCAATGTTAGCCAGCCCCAGGACGGCTTGCATCCATGCGTAGGCTCCCAGGAGCCCTCCTGGGATGTGACAGCATTTCCCACATGGCACCCAGGTACAGCAACAGGAGCATCCGTACCTGCTCACCAGGATATTGCTCCGCACCTTTGCCACACACAGAAAGCGGTTCCTTGCTTTTGAATAGTGTCGTCTTCTCCTTAGTGATGGGGAAGGAAAAGGTGGATTTTAAGACCAGAACCTTTCCCAGGTAAATAAGGATGAGTGGGCAGAGCAGTGGTTGTATTTACTCAGCTAACCGGCAGAGCTGGGGGAAAAATCAACATGTAGAGGTCAGAAAGCCAGGTCGGGCAGCCTTAGGAAGCTTTGAAACTTGTTTCTGGAACCTGAAAGGAATAGAGGATTTTTATTGTAACTCTCATTTTCTACAGGGGCGTATTGGTTTGTGCTGTGTGTATATTCTGGTTATGACTGAATGCTGAGAGCCACTATTTCTCGGGAAAACAGTCTCATTTCCTAACAGGTGTTAACACAAATTAATCAAACTATGTACGAGAAGCAGAAGGATTTCTGTAGCATCCTTACATAGTCTTGCTACTGTAGGAAGGTCAGCTTCACCTAACGGCGAAGCCCAGCTCGGGAGAAGTCCTCAGCTTCTATTTCTTAACAAAAACCCGATGCCAGCCATGGTGCTTTCTGTGCCACGAGGCGCAGTTGCACACCACTGCTCCCTGCCAGGGCTGCGCAGCGTGGTACGGGGCTGGCGAGGTGTGGCGTGGTAAGTACGGTGACCTCCAGGCTGATGGCTGCTGCAGATGAGCTATTGGTTTAACCCACCAGCAGTGTTCATGTGTTTCTCCATGCTTTTATTTTAAATCAGCAAGGGTGGTAAAAGTATCATTAAAAATGTTCTGTGAGGGACCCTGCTTAAAAAAACAGTTAATTATATTTGCTTTCTGTTCCCCCTGACCACCTTCCACTTTCTTCTCTCCTCCCAAAGGCTTTGGGTAGCCAAGGACCTCCTGTACAAAACCTTTGCAGGTTTCTACATGGTTACAATTTTGACACCACAAGTAGCAAAGAGGAGCATTGCTCCGGGGCTCCCACACCAGCCGGTAAAAAATGGGTTAGCAAAAACCAGCACACAGGCACGGGATGATCCAGATAAGCAACACCTTGCAACTGAGACCCAATAAGTAAATGCATTTTTTACATTTGTACACAATGGCGTCTTTCCCGTGTCGGTACAATGCATGGTGGGGAGGTGCTCGGTCATTTCGAGTCTGGTAGCAAAGCGTGCGATATACGGTACAGCAAATCGCGGGCATCCTGTTTCAGTCTGGGTCAGAACGGATATTTCCTTCATCCACGGAGCCACTTTTACCTAAATAAAACATTCAGCAGCAGCTAAAGTATAGCAACGAAAAGGAAAGTGTTAATCAATAAAGTGCTGGGCTCAATTATGCTGCCTGCATGGGCATGAAATGCAGCAGGAGAGGGGTGAAAGCCCCCGGCTGTCTCCTGCACCACTCTGAATTTCCAAACCCAGGGGGAACACATGCTGCACCCACCCCAAAAAAACCCTCCGGCAACGAGACCGTGCAGCCCTGTTCTCTCTAGCATCTCTCCGGCGGTCGCTGTAACCAGTCTCGTAGGTGCACTGGAGGGTTTGGGGAGTGCTGTCCCAAGGAGATGCCGCTGGGAAAAGCCGAGGAGCTGGTCTGGTCTGTACCATGCTTTGCCTTTGATAACCCCCTGACTCTTGGGTGTGCTTCGTCCTCACCGCGCCTGCTCTCTCCGCTACCCGGCTCCCGGCTGAGAGATGGCCACGCGACCGGCGTGCGCATCCGGCGTCGGCCTCGCACGCCAAACATCGCCAGCCTCGGCGCCTTCACAGCTTTTCCTCGGCCGTCTGACCTTATCTAGCCAAACAAAGGCCAAAAAATGAGCATTTGAGAGACCAACCAAATTTGGCAGGTATGAAGCTTCTCTTGAACCGAGAAAAAAAAAAACAAAAGAAAAACCGAGTTGAGAGTTGAAAGCAGCAGGGAACATGACACTTGGTTGACTTTGCCGTGAGCTCTTTCCACCACCATAAAACCATGTGGCGGACTTTGCAACTGGTCTGGTTTTTTCATTCTTCTTATCTCTCTCCTTTCCTGTGTCGTTTTTTTGCATGACCTATAACCAAAAAGCCGACTTCTTGCTGTGCATGCATTTGAATGTATGGCTCTTCTGCTGGCAAGTAGCTAATGTTCTTCTAGAGGCATGAGCTAACATCAGTGGTAGCTGCCTGACTTCTACTCTGGTTGTTCTTAGATGCCCTTCATTACGTTTTTCCTTTTCACACTATTTCCTCTTCCTTTTTCACTTTTTTTTCCTCTCTGCCAGACACTTCCTGTTGAGCCATCTTTCGAGAACTAAAAAAAAAAATTAAAAAAATTAAAAGCCTGACAACAGGCAACAACACTAAACCAAGTAACAAAACCAGGCAAAGGTCACAGCAAGGTCATTTCCAAAATTATGTCACCTTGGTGTCTGCTTCCAACTCTAGATTAATTCAAGGATCTACCAGTCCTTGGTTAATGTATCCAACCAGTTATGTGCCACACACACTCAAGAAAGTAAAAAAAAAAAAAAAAAATTTAAAATTAATGAAAATATTTTAGAAAATCTGCATGAGCTACACGGACACGTAAATCTGATCAAAGGGCAAAAGTAACTCCCCATCCATGCATGGTGCATGATGATTTCTATGAGCTGGGATCCTGTAAATTATACACTATGCAAAAATCAAAACAGCTCTGAATAGCTAAATGCCCTTAAGTTACTAACTGTATGTCAAATGTTATAGGGATTGCATCTGTGTATGTATACGTTCAGCTGTATGTATACATAAATTTATCATCGTATATCATAGATTTTCTTTTTTTGTTTTCCTCCTTAATGTAGTTGTTTTAGATTTCCCTACATACATGTTGAACATCCCCTAGTCACTGTCTTTGGCCTGATGTGATCTCTCCTTTCTATTGCAGAACCGCATGCACGAATCACTGAAGCTTTTTGACAGCATCTGCAACAACAAATGGTTCACAGATACGTCTATCATCCTCTTTCTAAACAAGAAGGACATATTTGAGGAGAAAATTAAGAAATCTCCACTGACTATCTGCTTTCCTGAGTATACAGGTAATGAGAAAGCTGGCTGTACAGGAGTGCATAGCAAAGGGAGGATGGAGCGTTTCCCATCCAATCTGATACTGTCGTGTATCGCAGGCAACAAGGCTAAAGATGCATACGTAGAGCTCCCATGTGCTTCACTGCAAGTTTTATTTCAATAAATGCCATAGGATCACCGCCACCATGTTTAGTGGTCCACTGAAAGCGTGAGGATGACTTAAACGCAAGTTCTTGGCAGGCAAAAGGCCACCACCACTAATCAGGGCATCTGATCTCTGCCCCACAGGCAGTTTCGATGCAGAGCCAACACCTGCAGGTGTGGGGCTGGCAGCACACTGCCTCAGCCTGTGCCCTGGTTCCCAGCGTCGCTCAGGAACACGAACCCTCTTGCAGGTCTCTCAGAAAGATGCAGTGAGCTTAACCATTACAAACGGGTAACTGGTCTCTGGGAGACCAACGCATGGGGTTTGTCAGGGTGTCCTCAGCTGGAGCCCAGCTTTGCTGTTTCATACCCATCACATTCCCCTGTGGGTCCTGGCTGACTGCAGCAAGGATTCCTCTGCAGTTCCCGGCCACTACCCCACTGCCAGGCACCAAGGGGCTGTGGGATCAGCCCTCCAGCATACAGACAGCAGGTCCCACAGCCTGGCTGCTTCAGCTCAAGCTGTAAATTTTTATCACGTTAGTTTAGGAGGTCCCCAGTTCTGCTCTCAGGCCCACTGACATCAAGCATCTGGACATGGAAATGCTTCCAGTTAAATGCAGATAGAAAATGAGGTGCTTGATTTTCTCATGCACTGGCCACCCAGGCCTCTTAACCCATAGTGCAGACAGAGAAGAGCTACAGCAAGCCATGCCCCAAGCTTGGCTGGGGAGAAGGAGGCCTTAATGATACTAGGAGATCCGAGCCAGAGTCTCTGCAACAGGGCAGCGTGCAAGAAGCCCTCGCTTCTGCTGACTGCCTGGCATCTGACCTGCTAATGATGAGAATACATCACCCATGCAAAGGCTGCAGCTGCACCCCGCCGCTTCCCGCTGCATCTCGCCAGCTTCCACAAACCCTCATTACCATTCTGAGACAGCACAAAAATAAACTTTCATCGTCATGAATTATTTAAGCTCACCGGAGACATCCAGATGAATCAAGCCGACGGACAGAGAAGCAGATCTCTTTGTCAGGAAATGTAGTTGTGAACCGGGAACACCAAGAGTGTCACATTTCTGGGCAGGCCAACAAATTATTAACCAGAGCTTCCTATCTCTGAGCACTTGATTTTTCACTCTGAATAGGCAAAAATGATCCATCATTGCTGCTTTGGGCTGAATGGTCTATGGCCATGGAGCTGAACGACTCCATCTGAATTCAGAAGGACATATACAGGCTTCCTCTCTGGGGAAGGTTTGGATGTTTGTCACTACCAACACATTTCAGCCATCTACTTATCTGCTTAGTCCAGACAGAACCAACATATTCCTGACATGTTTGTCTAAAAAGATCTAATAATGGAAATTTCATAGCCTTTACAGTTGAAAGTTCACAGTAATGCCAACCCCAATTTTTTCTGGTTGCAATTTAGATTGCTGCTTGCCCTCTTTTGAATGGCTTGTAGAGCAGTTCATCACCATCTTCTTGATAGCAGCACCTCTATATACTGGAAGATTTTTACCATGCCCTCTTCCTTTTCTCCATGAAGCAAACCTGCACCTTTCACTCATTCCTGATCGCGTTTTGTGGACCTGGTTTTGTGGATCTTCACTGAAGTCTCCCAGTAACCCCACTCTGAAATAATATCCCTGATGGCAGAGAGACTGGAACAAGAAGGAATGTCATTTTGGATATAACTCTTCCTTGCCAAGCTATCCCAGCCCAAGAAAGGAGTTCAGTGGGGGAGGCAGACCCTTGTACACATGTAGCTAAGCTCTCAGCTGACTACACAGAGGAAAACAAATACAGCTTATTTCTGGAGCACTTCAGCCCCAAGTGAACCAAACCAGTCCTCCCCAAATCTCAGAGTACCCCAAAGATGCTCTAAATTCCTTCAAGGTGCTGTTCTGGAAGCTGGGAGTTATCACAGTGCCAGGGACCCTCCACAGACCTCTTGCCTCTCTCGTACCATTGGAGAGGGCTGGAGGTCTGAAGGCTGAAAGTACTTCCACTGATCCAACAGGGATCTTAATCATGAGGTGAAGAATGCCTCACCCCTAGGCGTTCAGCAGCACCATTAAAAGTTGGAAGTTGGCTCATGCTAACATTAAGCCCAGACATTAGACTCAAGCACACACTTAAGCTTGCTCGCCCCTGCTTTGCTGACCACAGCTCAGAGGGTGAAGCCTTCATGGCCTTGTGAAAGAGCAGCATTATTAGAAAGTTACCCTGGAGTCAAAAAGAATTATTTGATGAAAGCCTATAAATCAAACAAGCAGACTTTCAACGTCACAAGTAGGTTCTACAAAACGCTTTTAATAAAATGAAGTTTCTAATGTCCATTAGTTCTGCTGACAGAGAATTATTAGAAGACTGCATCCACAAATTTGCTTGTTGTATGCTGAAGCACTGACTGTTTCCAACCCCTTAATTCACTCATGCTTTTAACTAATCCACAATACTTAGCAAAGCAGCAGCAGAATCCAGGGCATGTTTTAAACCAAGCTGGCATTAGTGATTCCCTGCTCTCCCAGAAGGAATCCAGCATCTAAATCCTCCTGCCTTTGGCCAACTAACTTCCCTTTCATAAAATACCCTCCTGATTGTACACAGCATGTGGAACTGTTCCCAAATTCTATACACAGGTCTTTGTGCAAGAACCTGCTCCCAGAAAACATTTTGCTCTCTTACTGCAAGCATATTCTCAAGTGTCATGGTCTTCATGAGCTTGTGTCTTCAACTAGCAATGTACGTACGTGTAAATGCATGTGATTTCCCAGATCAGCTGCCATCAACCACAGCAAATCTCAAGCCCAAGTAAGCTTCTCTCTAGCAGCTGACAACATTTCCCATCAGTAAGGCATCACAGAGGGAGAGGGATCCAAGAGCATTAGCAGTGTTACCACTGTGGAGCCTTCCAGGGTTTGGGCTGTACTCCAGGCCAGCCAGAGAAACTGAGTTTATCAGAGCTAAGCAAGTGCCCGAGAGGAGCTCTGTGTGTGTGAGCAATGTCAAGGCTGGCCAGGTGAGAAAGGATCTGCTCTTTTGCGTGACTGCTCTCAAGCTTTTTTAACACAAAACCTGATGGTTAATAAGGTTTAGCACAGACGTCTCTATACATCAAACCAGGAAACGCCTCATGGTGTGATTTTAGCCACAGCTCTAGCAGAGGGTACTGCGATCCTAATTACTCAAAAAGAGGGGCATTATGTACTAACTTTTCTGGGGTTTTTTGTTTTGAGAAAACCTCACCTTGCCCTGTAACACAGGCTGGATCTTTTCATGTCCTTTTCTGTTAGTGATTCAGGGAAAGGAGGGCACAGTTACCAATACTGCCCTCAGTTCATGGACATTTTAGCTCCTCTTTTCCATCAAAAGCTGAAAATTTAATCAAAAAATCTAAAAGAGGAAAAAAGCTAAGCTTTTCACCAGGTCAAGCACTTACTGCATTCCTGGCAGGTTTCTTCTCTTTTTTGTTACCATGATGTGGAATTTCTTCTGGTTTTCCCATCATAGCCTGTTTAACACTTGGTTCCCTCATCCATTTCATCTCTGTCAACTATAAACAGCAACCCAGAATAAAAATACAGCTGAGCTGACAGTCGGAGAACACCTCCTCCCTTGCAGCAATCCTGGCTGGTAATAGTCCCTGTCCCTGAGACGGAGATGGGGTGGCTGGTTTGCAGCAGTCCCATACAAGTTCCCTGTGTCCCTACAATGGGGCGCTTGTGGGCACCCTGTGGATTTAGGGTTATAGGATTGCTTTAACCCGCTCTTTTTCCTTTCGTCTCGGCTCTCTTATAGGCCCAAACTCTTTCACGGAGGCGGTGGCTTACATCCAGGCTCAGTACGAGAGCAAGAACAAGTCCCCCAACAAGGAGATCTACACGCACATCACCTGTGCCACCGATACCAACAACATCCAGTTTGTCTTCGATGCCGTCACAGATGTCATCATCGCCAACAACCTGCGGGGATGCGGACTCTACTAAAGCCCTCTCCTCCCCTCGTCTCCTCGCGCCCGCCGGGAGCATCCTCCAGTCCCGCGGACAGGTCCTCTCTCTTTCTTTTTTTTCCTCCTCAGAAGATGATGAGGAAGAAACATGTAAATCCCTCCTCCCATCCCAGACAACTCTGCAGCAAGTTCTGCTTTCCCCAGCCCCGTTTTATTTTATTTTGGTTTATTTTTGGTTCATTCCCTTGTTGCCTCATTCTACTCCTCCGTTCCAATTCACAGTGCTGTAGAGGGAGCTAACGCGTTTCCCACAAAGTGCTTGTCAACTGCCAAAAGACAAAAATACTGCAGTTTTTTTAAAAAAAGAAAAAAATCAAAGCCTTAAAATACTGGTCAGCAACAGTGTAGTTTGGAACTGAAACTTCTTTTTTTTCTTCTTGAAATTAAGGGATATTTTTAATTCTCCTGGTTATTTATCTTTTTTTTAAAACACTATTCCTTTGGGAAGTGCTAGATACAACATGATCATTTTGAGGGTACCTTACAGCTCCAGTTCCTGTCCCAAAGCTGGAGGGGTCGGTGTTGAACGCAGCCACCGCAGCTTGGATTTGTATATCTCCTTTTTTTTCCAGACAGCTATTTGAACAAGTAAAACAGCCATATCGAGTTCTGCTGGTGTCCGAGTAAGAGGGACACAGTAACAAAACCTACTAAGCCTTGTATAAAAGCATTCGTTACCGGTAACAGTTTTACCTCAAGTTTTTCAAACTTAATGTTAAAATTTGTCTAGTGGTTTCAGTAACCCATTTCTTAGGCGCTTCGCTGGATGCCACAGAGCTGCTGAGCTAGGCAGGGCAGTGGAAGCTGGGCTCGGACCCCTGGAGCGTAGGCAGCAAGGATGCCCCAGGGATGGTGTCCTGATGGGGACCCTGCGCCCGGGGGCATCCTGGCAAGGATGCCAGCCTGGGTACCCAGCGACCTTTCCCAAAGCACCTCCCAGCCTAAGGGATTTCAGCATGACCAATACTCCCGCAAACATACAGCATGTCTTTCTAAACTTCGGCCCTGAAATTCTGGAGTGCACCAAAAATATTTAGCCCTGGCTTCTTGTAGGCAGGGTTTGACCTTCAAGTAACTGAAATGCAGAGAGGTGCTTTGGGAAACCTCACCATGCTTGGGTGACAGCAAGGTGTGCAGGAGCCTTGCAGCTCTTTATCGCACCTCGGGCATCTAAATACCCTTGAGAAGCCCAGCCTTGCACTCTGAGCCTCCTCGGCCGAGCAGAAGCAGGTAGCTTGCCTGTGTCATCTCCTGCCTGGGCGTCCAAGAGAGACAGCTCCAGGTTTGGATGCCAGTCAAGTCATCTCTTTACCAGTATCTACAGCGAGAGGGATGGTTTGTACTGGCTAGGTAGTGGCTAGGGAAGGCTCAGGGAGCTGATTTGAGCGAAGTGATAGAGGAGGAAGGAAAAGAGCAAGGGAAGAGAGGGAAGGAAGGGCAGGAGAAAAGGTGTGGAAAGGGCAAAAGTAGTGCCCAGCACATCAAAATGTGGGGGCACAGAGGGGAGAACGCATCTGGGCTGGGGTATATGTGGCCATCCATCTGCCATCACCAAGAGCTCCAGGTGCCATTGGGGTGAAGGCAGAGGGGAGTGTGAGAGGTGGGGTGTCACCTCTGGGAGCGTGGAGGGACCCTTAGAAGTCCACCCTGAAAGCTTGCTTGGTGTCTGGGTGAGATGGCCACCTCCAAGATCCCACTCGGGCATAGTACCTGGTGGCAGGTGGGCAATGCTGATCCCTGCCTCTTCTCTGCCTCTCTTAAAAGTCCACGATCCTGGAAAACGTTGAGTCTTCCCAGGCCAGCCACAAGTTCAACTGTCCTCTCTTGGGAGCCCAGGCCAGGGGTGTCTTTCAGGTCTCAGGAGGTCTGAGTTTTCTCCAGTGCCATGCCTGAGAGGGACAATATCTCTTCTCTCACTGTGCCCATGTAGGAGAGATGGTGTGAGAGCAGTCTGAAGCAGCACAGCCCAAAGGAAAGGGGCCAGGTGAGCATCGGTGTGCGGAACGCAGGGAAAGGAGCAGGTACAGTGGCACAGGATGGAGAGGACCGGCAGAGGTGGTTTGGGAGAGAAGTTGCAGAAGGGAGATGAGGCAGGTTGAGGCAGCAGGGAGGATGGGAAGAGAAGGGCACCTGGGAGCCGGAGGAGAGTCCCCATCAGAGGTTGTGCTCTGCTGGGACAGTGCTCGTGGGACGTCCGTGACAAAACCCCAGTCAGGGATGTGAAGGGAAGCACCCCAGGGCAAACAGGGGAGGCCTGCAGAGGAAAACAAGGTGGCTCTCACCCATCTAACCAGCTCACAGCCCAGCATGTTTGGCAGCTGTGTCAGTAACCCCCTAAATAGTATTAAATGATAAAACTGTATTTGGTATTGCACAGTGAGGACCCACTGCGGCTCTGCTGGACACTAACAGCAATAACGCCAGGTCTCTGCCTCCCCTGCTCTGGCACAAGTGAATACCCACCTTTCTCTTCACCATCTCAGCCTTAAAATACCTCCAGT
Source organism: Haliaeetus leucocephalus (assembly GCF_000737465.1). Classification (NCBI taxonomy): domain Eukaryota; kingdom Metazoa; phylum Chordata; class Aves; order Accipitriformes; family Accipitridae; genus Haliaeetus; species Haliaeetus leucocephalus. The sequence goes on along the minus strand of NW_010972528.1, from coordinate 2,579,015 downwards.
GCCATCAGCTCCCACAGATTGCTGGCTGGCCAGCAAGGCCAGGAGCCCCTCTCTGCTCCTCACACCACATCCCACCCACACATCTTGTTTTCCCAGGTCCCAGCCCCTCTCCCATCTCCATGTAATGCTGGCACACTCTGCTGTACAACCCTAAACCAAAGGAACACTGAACACAAGGCCTTTGCATGTTGTTGTATTTGGTTTAACTTAGGATTTTCAGAGTCAATGGGAAGGTTTTCCAAAGAAAGGATTCCCAATGGGAAGCACCTGCTCAGTTCTCTGGTTCCTTGGAAGGGACCAGCCGATGGCAGTGGGACAGTGCTTCTGCCACAGGAGGGGCAGGGAATTAGCTGGAGCGATGCAGAGGGATCAGGATGCTCCTGGAGCTTGTCCCATGAGGGTGGCCAAGTCCCACCAGTAACACCTAGCATCCAAATGTGCGTTAAGTGTCAAAATGAGGGCTGAAAAGCTGAATGTTAGTTACATTTGGTATGTAAAGTATAGGTAACTGGTAGACCCAGAGTGCAGCACCAGACCTGTGTGCTGTGGTGCGCTGAGGGCTTGCACCGGCAGTGAGGCAAGTCTTATATTAAGCTCTGCCAGAAGAGTTGCAGCAGCAGCACTAGAATTTTGGAGATTTTCTGCTCCCACCCCTTGCTGTGGGTGACATTTTATCTGAGCAAATAAGTAACAGAAGCCATTCCCAGTGAAGGCAGCACCAAGCCAAGGCTTCTGGAGTTCCCAGTATAAAGCACACAGGACTATTTTGGTAAAGACAATTTAAATTAACTCAACCCTCAACTCTGCCGAATGCAGCCGAGTCACCAGTGCCGGCTTGGTGCGCTTGTGCCACACTCCCGGCCGGGTTCAGGCAGCCTGTGCCCAGCCGTGCAAGCTGAGAAGTCCAAACCCCCTCCGGCCCCAGACCCTCCGCAGCTCCATCCAGCTGGTTCCCCGGCACGTTGGTGATAACGAATGGCTGGTGCTCCATGGGGAGAAAAGGGAGAAAAAGAGGAGGAAATATTGACACACAGAGCCTTTTCTTTCATTTTCTTTGGCATTTTGTATGTCTAAAGCTTCATTTCAGCTGCTGCTGCTGACATTCCCTCCCTCACATGAGTGTCATGAGGATTCTCTGACAAAGGCTGGAAACAGCATTTGGAAGACGAAATGCTTCCAGTGTTAAACACTACTATTTCTCCCGCTTGATGGCCGTGTATAGATTTTTGTCTCCAGAACGCCTGCCAAAGCATTACTCACCACTGGCTTTCTGCATCCTCCCAAGTCTTTTCTGACAGATGTGCTTTCCGCAGGCAATCTTTTGCCCTGTGCTTTTCCTAAACACCAGCAATCCTTGCAGCAATTGCCTAGAAAGAAGACATTGAAATAAATCGCCTGCTTTCAAAAGCCCTCTTCTTAATAGCCCCTTGTGCTTTGCAATTGCAATGCTCCAAATCCAGACCCTCGAAGGCCCTGAGTTGTGTTTTAGTTTGCAGCCTCCATGCAGCAGGGATGCTGCAACTGGTACAGCTGCATCAGAAATCATACCAGGGCGTGGAGGACATATTTTAAAAGCACAGAATTGAAACAGCTACATATAGACCCTGCTGCCCTTCAAAGCTAACGTGGGAATTTGCAAAAGATGCCCTTTTGGGGATGCAGGAGGTTTTTAATGGCTCAGGTCACTTGTCCAGCAGCAGCATCTGAGGGGTGTCGTGTTGAAAGCAGCGTTAGCAACTCGCAATGAGCTTCAGACAGCAGCAAAAAGAAAGAAGGAAGCCCCTGGCTTGCTCCATCGACAATGAGAGCGTACATTGTGTGGAGCCATGAGACAAAAAAAATGCAAATAGCTTTTTTATTTAAACAACAATTTCAGTGAAAGAGAGAAGCCTGCAGAAGGAAAGCCTTGAAATGAGCCTGTAGCTGAGGCTGCAAGGTTAAGCTGCAGAGCACCGTGCTCCTTGGGAGGATGCAGTAGCTGGGCTTGTTAGGAGAACTAGCAATAAACACATACTGGGAAAGCACATGTTAAAATACAGCCACATACTCCAAAGGCCAGTTTCTTCTTCAGCAAACAATGTTCACACTCTCTTTTTTTACATACGGCCAGAGGAGCCCAGCCGAGCGGCAGGGCAGTGGGACCACTCGGCGAGGCCATCTGGCCCCTCTGTCTGCTAGCACCAGACTGTCCCTGCTGCCCCTGCCCTCCCACGGGGGCCCAGCCAGGTCTAGCGAGGGGTCAGTCGGCTTCCCACCACTGCCATCCCAGAAATTCTTCCAACTAAACCTCTCTCAGGAGTTTTGTATGAGAATTAGCTTCTTGCCTTCAGCCAACTTTCCTGGATTGCCAGCCAGCCTGTCCCTCCACAGAGGGGAGAGCATCCTCATGGGGGGGCTGCCGTGCCTCCTCAGTAGATGTGATTTTGTTTTACAGGACACTAAAAGTATTAATGAGAGCGGTCTATACTATAATGTACATTAAAGTGTGTCTGGTGGTTTTAATCTATTGTGGCATGAGCCCAGTGCTTGCCCGCAAGGGAACAGACATTGTTCTCAGTCCAGGAATGCAATCTCCAAGAGGTCAGGACGGGACATAGAAGATGTCCTTTTGCCAAAACATCCCTGTGCCCAGTCACTGACGCGTAGAGCATTGGGCAGCTCGACAAGGCGCGGGGTTCAGCTGCGGGTGGCAGACATCACCCTGGGGCATTTTGCAGTTGATGCTGTAAAAGGGACCAAGCCTGCACTGTTAGCCTGTGCGATGTGTCCGAGTCTTTTGCGGCCAAAAAATCTCCTGGAGCCAGGGAGAGTTGTTGAGTTCCTGGGAACAAGGCTGACCATTTGTCAAGTTGATTAGAGAAGCTTAGTACTAGTGTGTTTGTGTCTTTGTTATGGGCCAGGTTTGTCTTCAGGCTTACGACCAAAAACTCCACAACCATTTCCAAGGAGACAAAACCACTCGTTAACAATCTGATGCCAGAAGCGTCAAGGTCAGTAGAGATAGTGCTGCTGAGCATCATCCCAAACTGCCCAAACCCATCACACACTTGCATCCCCAATGCGCACACAAGAAAGCAGAGACGTGGTCCGGGTGGCACAAAAGAGTGGACCGTGGTCCTGCCTCTACCTCCCTGGAGGAAAGAGCAGACAGAAACACTCTCCCAAAGCACCCCAAGACTTGCATGTACGTTATTTCTGAGCTCCTGCGATGACACGAGATAATTGATGCTGACAGATATAGGTACATGACCTATGTAAGATGTTATGCTGAGAACGTGGCTACGGAAAGGGACTTCTCACAGGACCGCTCACGTCTGACCCAGCAGCCTGTGAGATCTTTATTTGTCCTGCAAAGGTTAGCTAGCAAACACGTGCAAGTATGACCCTTAAACACTGATGCGTTAGTAAGAGGAGGAGGACCAAAGCCTCCCAGCTGGCACCCTGCAAGCAGAGGGAGACGGGAGGAAGCTGAACTGGAGACAGGGCAAAACCATCTCCATCTCCCAGAGAGAGCAGATCAGATCTCCACAGGCACCAGGTGCGGCAGACATGGTGAGGAGAGACCCGGGGAGGAGGCGGAGGGCTGGGAGCCAGCACGACGCTCTCTGCCCTGGCCCCTCTCCCACCCAGTGTCTTGGAAATTAATGTCAAGACCAAATCCTGACTGTTCCATAGCACAGGCAAGTGGCTCTGGGTCTAAACCCCTTGCTCCAGGTGGGGAGAGGAGATCACAGCAGGTAACAACATTATTTTCAGAATTGCCTGAGTCTCACCAGCTTTTCCAGTGCTGGAGCAACCCAGTGGCACTGGGCAAGCAAATAGGGTTGTTTAAAGACCAGCCATTGCCCCGTTAAATAGCCCAGTCCCTAATTTAACATCCTCAGCCCTATTCCCCCTACCTCCCTTTCCCCCCTTTGGCTCAACAAGGGACCGGTGGCCATCGCCCTGCCTCTGGGCTGCCCGGTCCCCACCACATTTCTTCCCGAAGGATCACCGGAAGCTGCCGTGATTTTCCTTTTGCTGGTTTCCCGCTGAATCATTTCTCCTGCATGTTTGATGGCCCAAACTGTATTAACTGTAATTTTGTACGAAGAGTGACTGTCCATTGGTTTAATAGAGCATTAGTTATTGTAATAATTTATTGGCTGTCGGTAATGTATTTATTAGTTACAAAATGTTAATAAAGTGCCAGCTCTTTTCTAGTGCGAGAGGGTTTTTATTGTGTCTCCCTTGAGCGCGTCCAGCTTCTCAAGCCCGTTATTTACTCTGTGTCTGCTTAATGTACACACGTGTACAACACACACCTATGGTGTCGGTTGTCTGCCACAGTCACATTCACCTGCAAATAAGGAATTTGAAGTGGATATAACCAAAAGGTACTTAATTTTATGTAAGTATTTGGTGGGAATCTTTTTTCCTTTGTTTTTAAGTACAATGACTTTACCATGGTTTCTGTTTGTTCCTTGTCTTCTTGAAATTACTCTTCCCCTCCTGAAGTCCCTTGCCCCCATGTAACTACGTCAGACCATCCATGCTTCTTCTCCAGCACTGCCAGACCCTGTGCTGACATCTGTCCATCTGCATCCAGCCACCCTTTTGGCACCCATCAGTGGCAATGCTCAGCGCAGACAGCGGCACTGGTTGCAAATCTATTAAAAGTAGCAAACTTTGCTTTTCTTTTCTGCTGTCTCTTTGCACAAGCCCTGCGAGCAAAGAGGCAAAAGAGCCGTTTCTGGTTCGATTCAGTAAATGGTGCTTTTATCTCCTCACAGTAACACCGTACTTGGAGCACTGCTCCCTCCCTTTAAAATAACACTTGGGCCAGTTTGTTCTTTTATGTTTACACCAAAGACCTTCCATTATTTGGGGCATGAAATAGAAGCAAAGAACTTGAAGAAAGCAAGAGAAAATTTTCCATAAACCTCAGCAAAGGAAGATTAACCATTATTCCTACTGACTTCACCAATTCCCAGTGATATAACTTCAGCTGGACCCATCCTCAGACATGTATTCTCATACATCCCATCCTGCAGGTCAGACAGAATTACAGGCTAGTTCTGAGAAAAACTAATGGCTCCAAGGGAAAGGATTTTTCTTCATATTTTTTTATTGAGGATTTTTTAAAATCCCTCCAGGATGCCATCCTGCCTGGATCTTCTGCACAGGTGTCCAGGGCTCAGAAGTCACCAGGGTTATTTTCCCTGCACTGAGGGTTTTCATTTTCCGGGGCACGTGCTTTATTTCAGCTGCTCCTCCACCAACACCATCACTCCTTTATTTAAATATAATACATATATAGGACAACACAAGGGATGAACAAGGAAAAAGCCCACCCGGATACTTTCCATGAAAATCTCAAGACCCAGCAATTTTGCAACAGCCTCAAGTCAAGAGCCACGTCCTTTTGCGGCAGTTTGTTTCCCCCATGAATAAGGCTGGTTTGGTTTGTTTTAAAAAAGATAAGGATCAAATGAGGTCCCAAATCTTTGGGAAGCGACTGCTTGGCATCCCTAGCTACTCTTTTTCAAGGAACCGACAGTGTAATCTCAAAGCCTTTCAAGATGAAATCAGACATCTGCTAAATTTTGCATGCAAAAGCTACAGTTGAAGTGTAGCTAATAAAGTGACTCACTAATAAAACATTCATGGAAAACTCCAAAATGTGTAATTGGGTCATCATTTTGTTAGGAAACACACGTGTTCTTGCAAATCTTTGGTAAGACCAAAGCCCCCCCCTTGGTGCGCCTCCAAAAAAAAAGGTGGCTCTGGGGGGATGTTTGCTGCAGGAGTGTTTCCCACCAGCTGCCAAGCACCCTTGCTGCCCCAGAGCACGTCTTGGCTGCTCTCAGCTTCACACAAGGCTTTTCTACATAGCTGGGTGTCCCTGTGCAAGCAGCAGGCAGCTGAGCCAGGACCCGGGGGGCTGAGCCCCAAGAGGGGGTTGTAAGAGGGGCATGGGGGGGGCCAACAGCTTTGGACTTCACTAATCCCTGGTTTTGCACCAGAAGCTTTGCAAGTTCAGGGAGTAAACCAGGTAGGTATGTGCAATGGAAAAGGCAGACAGGCTGCCTAAAACATCTCCCAAAGTTGTCAGTGGAGCAGCAGGGAATGGCTTCATTTATTCTAAGAGCAACTTAATGATGGAGAAAATTTTTGAGAGCTCCCAGAGAGCCATATCTGGCCTGTCCAGCGGCACCCTCACGCTAACAGCAAGTGCATGCGCCTGCCCGCACGGACACCCCACAGCCACTTAAGTGTGAAAATGCTCTCCTTGATGGTGCCCTGCGACAACTTGATTCTGCTCAAGACAACCTCACCTCCTCCTCCTTCTCCTGTCCTTCTGTCCACTCTCCACTCCTTTCTGGTAACAACTTCGGTAGTATGGGGGAAAAATGGCTTTATAAGACTTTTGTCCACATGAATGGACAATTAATTTTAAAAAAATTACAGCTGTTAGAGATTTGCCTCTATTTATGCTCCTACTAAAACTCTTCTGTGCTTAAAGTCTCTCTGGAGCAGCCTGCAAGCCGGGAACGCTCAGGAGAGCTGTGAGATGGGCTGGCAGAGACACCTGCATTGCTTCCCTCCATGCAGCAGTGCTTGGATTTCTTAGCAGCGACCCGGCCACCGCTGTGGCATTTTCAAAGATGGGCTGAAGACTATTCCAGGGGCAAAAGGGCCCAGCTGGGACAGGACCTGCCCCAGCCTCTGGGCGATCCCTCAGCACTGGCCTTGCCGCAACAGCACCACTCAGTGCCACCTTCCAGTCAGGTCCATAGGACCGCTCTGAGATGGCCAAAACTGCCTTCATCCCAGTCCCCACGCCTAGTGCATCCCAGCTGCTGGCTGGTGCTGTCTGTCCATCCTTTATTTAGGCTCTGCAAGTGATGCTTCAGGGGTGCCCAGTCCCTGAAGAGATGCAGGCAAGACCAGAAAGCTACAGCATCCTTTCCCAATTCCTCAGTTTATGCAGGTGATGAGAAAATGGGGGGGGGTGGTTTGGAGAGCAGGGTGTCTGCTCTTCCTTGAAGCATCAGGTGTCAGCCCTGCTAGAGCAGCCGGCAGAGAGGCTCTGCAGGGATGCACTGAAGCATCAGCTGCATCCTCCAGCCTGGGAGGAGAGCAACACCCTGTTTCCTCCACCTTTGTAACCATCTCACATTTACCACTGTCTAATTTTTGAGATTTTTTTTTTTTTTTTTGCTTTCTAAACATTTCAATTCAGAAAAATGTTCTCCTCTCCTCTAACTCTCTCTTTCTCTTTGCCTTTCTCTCTCCCCTCTCCTCCCTCCATGGTCCCTGTTGCAGAACCGCATGCATGAATCTCTCATGCTCTTCGACTCCATCTGTAACAACAAATTCTTCATCGATACCTCCATCATTCTCTTCCTCAACAAGAAAGACCTATTTGCTGAGAAGATCAAGAAATCACCTCTGACCATCTGCTTCCCTGAATACACAGGTACGTGCCAGGGCTGATGTGGCACAGCCCGGTGTGACGCCCACAACTATGCCGTCGGGGCTGGGGGGCTGCGTCTCGCCCCAGAGGTGGGCAGGGTGGGGATGGAGGAGACAGGGCGCCTTTGGGTCAGGGATGGGGGGGGCCAGCAAAAGCACTGCCCACCTTCAAGAGCCATAGCACAGCTCCAGCACCCTGGAGTTGTCCTGCATGCTGTCAATCCTTGTGGCAAAGGTGCACGACCAGCTAATGGGACAAAGAGAAGATGGTCAAGATGGGTTGAAGCAAACAGATGAGTTTTAATGAGTTTGGCCACAGAGAGCTGTGGAAAGGAGAAGCCTTGGTGAAAGCCGACCGCCTGCCACTTGAGCCATCCTGTTTGCTGATGGTTCCTGAGAAGCTCCTGCTACAGGAGCAGGGATGTGTGGTCCTCCAAGCTGTATCTCCCATCTGTGCCCTCCCAGAAGGGCTTTTGCACAAGGTACAGTTGGGGAAGGAAAGAGCCCCTTTACAGCAGAATCTGTGAAACCACAAGAGAATGATACGTTTTTAAGTGAAACCAACATGGCTTGTGGAATAGAACAAAAACTAAGAAAATGGGGTAAGAATAGATATCCCTTCTGAATTTTCTAAGGGGAAGAAAATAATCCATTCAAATTCAGAAGCTCCAGCATCCCCTACAAATACTTGAATGTCTCCGAACCATTTTGCCAAGAGCACACCCACCCTGGATGCCAGACCCTGGGGACAAGGGAGTCCCCCAGCAAGACAGCACCCATTCGCCTACAGCATAAGTGCACTAGCATTTCCACTGGAGGCTTTTAGTCTTCTCCATCACAAAAGCAGCAGTAATTTTTTCCCAGCCACCTGGTGGGACATCCCAAACTGTCCCAGATGGAGTTGTTACGGCACATCCCAGCTACCCCAGGGAGGGGGACAGCCCAGTAGCACTGGGCCACCTCCCCTCTCCTTCGGCCACCCGCCGCATCAGGGAGGGGAACCAGCAAGCTGGAAAAGGAAAATAAATCTCCAGATAATAGCAGCTCTTCCAAAGGCGATTTCAGGGGCGTAATTCAGGCTTTGTGGCTTCCTGCAAGGGGCCAGGCACAGCCACTCTCGCTGCTGTAAGCAGCTTAATGCAATAATGCACATTTTTTGGCTCAAACATCTGGCCCCTCTCCAGCCGGCTTTACAAAAGCAAACCTCCCTGGTCAGCTGAGCAAACAGGCAATGACAGCGCATCCTCAAGCGGCTCCTGCCCCCATCTCACCCATCCCAGAGCCCAGGGTGAGACCCCCCCAGAGCCCAGGCATCGCCCTGCTTGCATGCACAAGGGCTCATCCCTGCTAAGGGGGCACAGCCAGCACCCATCGGTGATGTTGGAGTGGCCACCACCCCTCCCCCTGCCTGCCTGGCCAGGGGGCCACCAGGCCCCCCAGCCTTTCTTCCCCCCCCAGTTCCCTTGGGATGGGCACTGCAGGACGCACCACAGGGACTCACCAGTGATGCCAGAGCAGTGGCGATACCAGGAGGAGCATTCCTCAAGCATGGCTTGGCTGGGTGCAGCCGGGGGCTGCTGCCCTTTCCTGGGGGGGAGCAAAAAGGGGATCGGGCGGGGAGGGCAAAGCAGCAACACCTGGGGAGGGAGGAGGCTCCTACAGAGCCCAGGTGCTCTGCGATTTGGGGGAAAAGAAGGGGGGAATGGGGCGCAAAAGGGTAGGTGGGGGAGGAAAGGAGAGAGGTGGGGGGGGAAGGGGTCGAATGGACCCTGCTGAGGGGTGAATTGGGGGGAAAAAGTGGAAAATAAATAGGTTTTACCTGGGTTTTTTAGAAATAAAGCACTTTGCAAGCAGCGAGGGGCCGGGTGCGTGGTGGGAGGGTGGTGGCCCGTGGCCCTGACGCCCCCCGCTCTGTCCCCCCCACCTCTGCCCGCAGGTCCCAACACCTATGAGGATGCAGCTGCCTACATCCAAGCACAATTCGAAAGCAAAAACCGCTCCCCCAACAAGGAGATTTACTGCCACATGACGTGCGCCACAGACACGAACAACATCCAGGTGGTATTTGACGCTGTCACTGACATCATCATTGCCAACAACCTGCGGGGCTGCGGCTTGTACTGACCCCTGCGGCGCAAAGCAACTTCTTTGGTGGCGGTCCCGGCGCCAGGAGAGAAAAGAAACAAAAAAACAAAAAACAAACAAAAAAAAAACAACGCAACCACACACAGACACACACAGACACATGCGCGCGCGGGGGAAAAAAAAAAAGGCGAAACAAAACAAACAAAAAAACAGATCGAATGAGAGAAAAAAAATCGTAATCATAATCATGCAAGTTGGTAAATAAAAAGGCATAAGGAAAAATTATATATATACGTATATATATATATAAAAAAAAAATCCACACCCACCTTTTGAGTTTGTCTGAAGGAGCTGTGGGCAGACCCCATTCCCCCGGCAGGCTCCAGCCCTCCCTCGCACCATCCCCCCGTGTCACAGCTTGGGGGGGAACCCTGGGGGCTGGGAGGGCTCTGCCCAGCCCCACCACCCCAGCAGCTCCCAGAGGCATCCCCCCTGCAGGGCACTGGTACCCAGCTGGGGGGAGTGGGGGGCAAAGGGGCATCTCCCAGGGTCGCCCCACGGCAAAAGCGGGGCTGGGTCCTGCCCGTGCCCCTGCCGTGGCCATGCTGGTGCTCTTGAGCAGGGGGGAGGCTTCTCCTCCCATGAGTTATTTGACCATGGGGTTTTATTTTTTAATTATTATTATAATAATTAATTACAGTGGGTTGGGTTTTTTTAATTATTGTTATTATTATTATTAATTATTATTATTTGCAGCATGGGGAAGGCTGGGCTGCCCCGCCTGACCCCGACCCCGCCGCTACCCCCAGCCTGGGTGAGCTGCTGCCTCGAGAAACTAGAAGATACTTTTGTTTTAAAAAAAAACGGAGGGGAAAAAATTTAAAACTCCCCCCGGCCATAGATTGCAGCCAAAAAGGGAAACAACAACCGCAGTAGCAACAGGAAGATCTTTTCCCACGTCCCATCCTGGCTGTTTCGGGAGGAAGGCTGCGGTGGGAGCGTCCGCCCGCCACTCCCTCTCTGGGGTTTGGGGGTTTTGGGGTTAGATTTTGTTGAATTCCCACCCTGCTTTAGGCCAAAGCCCTCACTAGCTGGGAGCCGGTGGGGTTTTTTCCCCCATTTTCTCTCCCTCCTGGTTTAACAACTCCCTGCTCCGAGTCGCCGCTCACTCTCCAGGTTCGTATCCAAAAGCACAGCTCAGTCACCCCGGACAGGCTTCCTCCCCTGACCCCTCCTGCGGGGCCGATCGGGGGTGTCAGGGAGGGTTATACATACATATATTTTATTTTATCTTCTTTTTTTGTTTGTTTAGGGTATTTTTTTGTTGGCTTTTTTGTTTGGTTTTTATTCATTTTTAACTCTTTCCAGTGAATGCTTTTTTGTGCTGCTTTTTTCTTGCCCGCCTCCTGCCCCAGTCCTCTCTCCCTTTTAGTGAGTGGTGTTTTTTCTCTCTCATGTGGGGATGTTTGTGCTGAAAAAAAAAAAGAAAAAAAAAAGAAAAAAAATTAAAAAACAAACTTTAAAAAAAAGCAATGACAATAATTTAAAAATTTTAAAAACACACACAAAACCACAAAAAATAATTAAAAAAAAAAAAACAAAAATCGAATGTAGTGTTTACATTGAAGCCACCGTTTTCATGACCAATCCTTCATCATTTCTACTTTGATTAGTAACCAGACGTCTTCACGGTTTCACTTTTACGAGTTACCTTTGCTGAAGAAAAGCAGTCACACCTGTTTAAAAGAAAATGAATAAATAAAGAGGAAGCTAAAAAAAAATAAAAATATTATATATATATATATATAAAGCGCCAGGTCTTTCTAAGCCTTTCTATTACCAATCAGTGAGGTTTCTGTGATATATTACACACTGCCAATCTCTTTCTCTGACTAATGGAAAAATTCATGTGTAGCTCAATAAAGAGAATGTTTGTCTGTACCCCGGGCTCTCCCCTCCCGTGCCTCCGCCTGCTTCTTTCCCCTCTGCGCCTGCCTGCCTCCTTCCTAAGGGCAGGAGAAAAAAATACTAAAAGTCACATTTTGGGGGGGCTTTGCTGCCAGTAGCACTGGCAGGAGGGGCTGAGCTAAGAATTGGGTGCAAATCTTGGGAAGGTGGTGCACGGAACCCTTTCCAGATGGCTCAGGTTGCTTCAGAACACCACCAGGAGCAAAAATTCCCCCCCGCCCCCCCCCGAGAAAGAAAATAGTTTTCTTTCTTTTGGGAATGCTAAGATAGACATCAGGGTGAGTCCTTCAGTTTGAGGCAACATCAGAAACCCTGCAAGAGGCGAGCTTTTCCCTCTAAGACAGAGGGGAAGGTTTTCCAAGAAAGTTGAGATTTTCTCCCTGCTGCAGGAGGAATTTGAGGTTTGTTTGGGGGTTTTGGTGGGGTTTTTTTGGATTCTCCTTAATCCTGGGACCCCTGGCTCCTGTACACGCTGGCATTGGGCACCATGATGGCAGCTGGGCCACCCGAGAGCCTGTTGCCCCTTGGTACAGCTCTGGCACAGGGCTGGTTTCTCGGCACCACACTCACCATCCCCTCCCGAGCCGCAGGGACGCTTCCAAACCCCGTGGGACCACACAGCCCACCACCAAACCCATAGGGAAGGTTATCCAAACAGCCAGGACCCCCCACCTCAGCTTTACGCCGGACCACCCACCGCATGTCGCACACCACCAGCCCACAGAAGGGAAGGCTGGTTAGAAAAGCCGCTGTCACACAGTGGCATCTCCTGACCAACGTGGTTTCTTTGAGGTTCCTGCTGTTCACAGCGATCCAGAAGTAGCTCGTATTGGGGCTGGGGAAGTCAATCCGGCTTCTCCTCGGATGACCTCCCTTTCCAGGGATGCTGGATCCAGCCAAGAGGCCACCACTGGTCTGTGGGCTCCTCCGCACAAACCAGCCTTTCATGGCTGAAGGAGGTCATTTTGCAAGTGCTGCAGGCAAGGATGCCATCCAGCGGCTGGCCAGAGCCCGCTCCCGAGGGAGCAAAGTGAAAAGCTGCCGGGAAAAGGTCAGGAATCCAACCAGAGGAGAAGGTAAGACCAGAAGGAAGAGCCCAAGAGTCTCCAAAACATCCCCGGCCCTCCTTGGTTTAGTTCCAGGAGCCTCCCTCCACCCATGCATGCTGAGCAGCCCCTTTACTCCTCTCTATTGCAGCCCCAGCAATTGCAGGATCTTGGGCAAGAGGGGTTTAGGCAGGACAGGCTCGCAGCATCTTCTCCTCCCCACTGATCCGCTGCTGGGCGGAGGACTGGGTTCCACAGCAGGATCCCTCAGCATGCAGAGAGGGCCAGTGGCCAAGAAGAGCTGCTTTACCAGTGCCTTCCCAGGTCCTTCTATTGTAGTGGTGCAATTTGGGGTGGCCAAGATGCCACACAGCTCACAGAGCACCAGAAGTAGGGGGAGGTGGTTTGCGCACCACTGCTGGCCAGCTAATCCCTGGGGAACCAGGGGCTCTTCACCTTCTGTCTTTGAAGAGGAGGAAGGAAACTTCTTCAGGGCATCGTGCTCCCTCCCCTGGAAGGTGGGCAGCCTGGGAGAGGACGTGCCAAGGCGGTGGAGATCTTGCAAGTCCAAAGCTAGGTCAAAATCTGTCCTGGCTGCAGGCATCTCCTCTGCTAAGATGAAGCTGGGGTCATTTTGCATCATCGTGTACAAAATGCATCATCACGTTCAAAATCTCCCAGGAACGTAGCAAGGAGGAGGAACTCAAGGAAACCCAGAGCTCCTGAGGAGGATTTCTGTGCCGTCTTCTCTCCTGTCTGCACTCCCAGGGGTACGTCAACTCTGCTGCTTGAATGAAGACCCAAACTCTGTACTGTTCACACATACAACAGCTCTCACCCCATCCAGAGCTGCCACACCGTTCAAAATTCCACTTTATTTTTACAGTCCCTCCAGACACTATTTCTCTTCCATTTCCATGTTCACAGCATGACTGAATTCCAGTAGCAATTACTGCTCTGCAACTCAAGGGTTGGGAAAACGTTCCTACACCTGGTGTCAGGCAGCTGAGCTCCCCTTCACCATGACAGAAAGGGGGAACCGAAGGGGACCAAAGTGCAGATGCCACATTTACAAACCAAACGCACGCCAGGAATATGAGAAGTCACACTACAGAAATTTCCAAACAATTTCCAACACTGACCAAGATTTTATTTTATTTTTTAACAATAAAAACAAAACAGCTGTGCTCTGAGCAAAACCAAAGATCTCAAAAAAATTCTTTGAAGTTTACTAATAGCATTGCAAGGTAAGGCTTCCCAAAGAGTTTTATTGAAATAAATTATTTTCACCTAAACATCGATGCAACTCCTCTCATTAAATTCACCTTCAAATGTCCTAAAAACCAACAGTAAAAAAAGTTACCAACAATTCTAGATAATACTGGGCTCCTTCTAAAGGACAGTGATACTAGAACTCACTCTTCAGAAGTTTAAAAATTAAGTCACTGCCATGTAAAACTCAACTATGTAAGCTAGCATTGGCGGCTCCAAGTGGATCTCGTGTCAAAAGTTCTTTAGAAAAATCAGAAGTTAGCAGGTTGGGCTGCAGCCAGCCTAAGGTCCAGCTGCCCCAACTCCTCCAGTCTTGCTGAATAAACTCGCGGTGAAGTTGTGGGGTTAAAAATGAAATAAAAAGCAAGATATCGGAGCTATCTCCATGAAGTCCCATCCATGTTGCTCTGGAGTCCAGAACAGGCAGGTTTTTCTATCGTACTCCCTTGGCTTATGGTAATACTGAATCGCAGGGGCTGTAACCTTGCCCTACCCCCTCTTCTTCACTTGATTCCCCTCAGTCTCTCACTCATTTCTGGCCATAAAAGGCAAAGGAAAATAGTGCACGCCTGGGGAGTGAACAGAGCCAGACATCTGCCAGTGCAGAAGAGCCCAGCAACAGTAAATGAACTATTTTATGCTGGAACTGATGTGAATCGGTGCTTTGCTGCACAATTCATGAATTCAGTTTTCTCTGTGTTATGTAGCTAGACAACGTCCATCCAGCCTAAGAACTGACTTTCCAGCAATGCTACCCTAGCCCTTCATGCCGGTCTATGTAATGCCCTTCACTGTCGACACGAACAGGGACTGAAGAGTGGGCGCCTGCTCATCTAATGCAGGGTTTGCTGCAAATTTCTAAGCTTTCTTCCCTCTTGGAGTAACTCTCCCTGATCTTGAGCTGAACGTGCCAGTGCCCTTCGCGACCTACACCCACAGCTGCCAATTCGGAACACTCTTTCCCCAGCCTCTCCTGCGCAGTCAGCCTAATACCCCATGCTAGCTGCAGAAATCATGCCCGTGGTTTAGAAATTGCCTTTTGTTTGTGGAGGGGATCAACATCACATAGAAAATATTACAAAAAAGGTTAATTTGTCAGCTGTCCAAACATTATTAGACCACATGCTTTATACAGCAGAGAGGCAGCCAGCTCACTCGGCGGCACAGCTAGCTGAACTCTGAAGACACTTTCTTGCTGGTATAGAAAGCGCAGGGGTGGGGGTTGTATTTAATTTATTTATTCAACATTGCTCACGAGGAGGAGGAAGGAGGGGCAATGAGCGCTAAGAGTTTTGCTGCATCTGAAGTCTCCGTTCAGCGGCAGCAGCGAGCGTCCTGCGACGCAGGGTGACGGGATCAGCAGACGCTCCCTCAGGCGGAGGAGAGGGCTTCTCTGTAGTCAACTCCTCATCAGAGGTTTTGTTTAAATAACGCCTGCAAGAGGAAAAAGGAAAAGATGGGTAAGCAGAGCCCACCTCATTTTGGCTCTGGAAAATACTTCACTGGTCCATCCATGAAGTAAGGGAGGGTGCAATGCACACCGAAAGCAAGAAAATACCTTGATAAAAGCGCACACAAGCTACATACTCAAAAAAACCCAAAAGCCCATATAACCTACAATAGACTTTGCAGAGTTGGTAGAAGCTGTTAGTTTTTGTGCAAGATCCTCAGGCCTGTGGGAGAGAGCCAGTTCTAAAGGTGTGGGCTCTACTTTTACCTCAGAGCAATTCACCGAGACTGCAGGCAAGTCACTGAATCTCTACGTCCCTGTTATTCTACCACTTGTTAAGACGCTGGCAGTGTCTACCATACGAAGTCACTCGCTGATGGCGACAAGTAAGCATTTGACAGAAGGGGCACTAGGACTGCAAAGCATAAGGGAAGGCAAAAATACAAGGAAGCAGCTGCCAGAGTTGACATCCCAATGAATTTTTACACCTAGTGACGAAATATAGCAGTCTGCAATTCCACAGCTCTTCAATGCAGGAAGGGAACCAGTAAAGCAGAAAAACAAAAATACTTTGTCTCCCTAAATGACATTTTTTGAACATCAAGGAAAAATTATTCTAGGAGCAAGCCTATTTATAGATGAACTCTTAAAAGGTGTCATACCCCCAGTTATTTTTATGAAGGCATTTCAGTGTGGAAAAAAAAAAAACGTAGGTAGCCTGGTAACACCAAAGGATGCATAACTCAGTGTAGTTTTTGTAGACCCTTTCAGTAGTCTCCCTGTGATACGAAGGAAGGGACAACATTTCTGACAAACGCTGAAAAGTTTTCTCTGCATCACTAAAGCACTTTTTATTCTCTATCAGCAACTGGATGCTAGTAAAGCTTACCAACATGACTGGAATGCATGTGAAAAAAGTTAAGTTCTACCTCTAACACCTATTACTAGTTGGGCTAAAAGAAACGGTTAAAAGTTGGCCACTCTTTCTTCAGCAGCATTGACTTGCTGGTCACAAGCTCCTCTGGCGTGCTTTAGTAAATGGTCATCTGTCAACTCTATGCTGCTTTGTGCTTAAGACATTCGTTCTGTATCTGGAAAGAGTGGTGCTCGAAAGTAATTTCAGCTGTAACAGCACAGGCACTGTGGGCTGACACCTATGCCATGAGACAAGCTAAAGATGACTAGAGGACTCAACACAAGTAATGTGTTCTCAGGACAGGCTCAGACTAAAGCCCATTGAAGCTGGAGAAACCTCCTCTGATTTCAAAGAGCTTTGGCTCAACCACTTAGGAAGCTGTGTACACATTGGGACACGTGACACTATTTCAGAATTGGGTTTATCAGTGACAGTTGTCTTAATCAGGATCCTGAGCCTGCTGTAGCAGATGTATTCATTCCTCCTACTACTTTTTGCATCAATCCAGACTCTCGGTGGTCATAATCCATTTGAAACCCATTCTGGGGGACTACAACCGAGTGGCCGGGCTGGAGTTTTAGGAAGGAACATACTTTCGAGCTTGCTGCAACAAGTCCTCCTTCCGCTGAACCAACATACGCTGCCTTTCATCAGCTGACTTTGAAAAGCGGCTTCCCCTGGCCTCAAAATCTTCTGCTTCACTAGGCTCTGCTTCCATTTCGCTGAATTCCACCATTTCTTCCAGTCTTGAGTTGAGTTCAAGTGGCACTCTCTCAGTCTAAAAGGAAAAAAGTCATTAAGTCTTTGCAAAATTTGCTATCAGGGTTTCTTTGCATCAAATCAACAAGCTACAAAGAACTGTCATTTTTGGAGCCATTGGAAGAAACTAGACTTTCACCTGCTGTACCCAATTCCCCTGGGCTCCTTCAAAAACCCCAGCCAAAATACAGAACAAAGCTATTTCAAAACATGTTCAAAGAGCCTGTATTCTATAACACTGTATCTTTTATGCCATGTTTGAAAGTAATCTCAAAGACAAACATTAATTACTCATAATTAATGCTCTATGAAAACGGGGCATTTGAAATAGTCAGATTCTGCAGCTGACTTAACAAGCAATGCAACAGTAAAGAGTGAAAAAGCAGAAATCCATATACTAAGGAATGAATAGCAAATGTATTTGCCAAGAGGATGTGTGCTTGAGAAGGGAATTTATGAGGCTTCGGTTCACCGGGTGCTGCAGCACCCAAATTGTCATGTATTTGGGCTGCCGGAGCAAGGCTGGCAACTGTCCCAAGCATGGCCTGTCAATAAAAGAAGCTGGCAGCCCTGTAGATAATACCTGTTCACCCTTGACAGCTGGCTGACAACACTAATGTGAAAATTAAGCCAATGAATGATGACGCTGGTGAACTAGCATAGGTGAAACAGCCTATCCTGATCACATCCTGTCATATATTATCAGATCAGCTCTACGATGGAAAAGAAAGACATTACTAAGCACGGCAGCGTCAAGAAACAAATCACCTCAATGAAGGGCTTAAGGCTTTAGCCATCATTTGGTATCCCAGAGGATTACTCACACAAGGAAGCATCAGAGAGGTATTAGTTAAGTCAGCTCCTATCGCCTAGTTTTGGGCCTTTGGTATACCCGCCGCAGGAGCCTCGACAGCCAGTTACGTGGGCACTGCAGGGGGACCGCTGCTCAAGTCCCAACAGCCCGGACTCAGCAGCATCACAGCGTGCAACACTGGTTTCAGCAGCTGATGTGCAAAACAAAGTTGAGTCATTCCAAAGCCCTAGAGACATACCAATAACGCCATCTCCCCGACACAACGCCTTCAGAGAGCGAAAACCAAGACAAATGTCACTTCCCATCAGCTAGGTGAACCAAGCAGGAATACCAGGGCCCAGGCCAGAGCAGTACAAACACTGCAACCTCAAACACAAGTATATGTGGTCAGCCTATTTCAGCAAAACCCCCAGCACGCTGGAATTTACAGAAGGGGCACTGTTAGACTGCCTCAAAGCAATGTCACATTCGAGAGGACAAAGAAAGAGCTCCACAGAATGACCTCACAGATCTTACCCAGTGCTAGAATGACCTCGGCAGACCCAGAACAAGAAGTATGGAGCAACCTGACTGCTGCTTCCAATTACCACACAGGTGGACATGGAAAAGCGAAGCTCTGTTGGGTAAAGCAGTGAGGAGGGCACTCATTATGGTTGATATTCAGGCAAGATCACTTCCCCCCTGCCCCAGACCATTTGTATCATAAGTTGCAAGCCAGCTCACCTAAAGTTTTGGGGGTTTTTTGTATTGTTACGAAGATGCAAAAAATCAGTACCCGGAGCCCATTCTTCTATCTGAGCATGAGAGTGGTTACTGAGGAGGTTTTAGAGACAAAAATATCAAACCCAATTGCAGTAAAGATTATGACAAGCCTCAGTATAACAGCAGACCTCAGATGCAGAAACCTATATACTACAGAAACTACTCCTCCTTCAGGCTCTAAGAGAAAAAAAGAGTTAGTTTCATGAAAGCCATGGGATGCCCTAGAAGTGTCTCTAAATAGAGTCACCAACTACTTAAGCAATAACAATAAACTGGATTCTCAAGGAAGGGGAGGGCAAGAGCTGCACCAGGCAAGCTTCAGCTTTTTAACAGCAGCTTACTAGTTAGGTCTGAGCAGTTCTACCCAATTTCCACCCAGGATTACAGAAACAGATAAACACACACACACACAAATGTAAGGGATAATCTTTAAATACATTTTAGCACAGGAAAATACAAGCTTGCAGAAAGTAGCTACAGCTGCTCTGGGATCCATTCTTATAGGGAGTAACAGCAGAGTCAGAAAAGAGAGGAGGGAAAGCAATGATAGTGATGGAGAGGGAGCGTGTAGAGCATTATGCACAATGCTGGAAGCATTAGCATTTCAATGCACAACTGGAGAAAAGTATGTGCACAGCATCTTGCTAAGTGTACAGGCCAGGACTGTTAGAAGCTGTCAATATTTAGAGCATTATCTCACAAACCTTAACACGATTTATACCATGATGGTGCTCAGACATGTCTCTCAACTACCCTGACATTATGTCAGCACTGACACCCCAAAAACATAAGCTACATCTGGGGGTTGGGGGGAGAAAAAAAAAACCAAACAAAAAACCAGTCATTATCTCTACCTTAAGACCTTTGAATTCTAGATGGAATTAAGCCAATATGATGTATGGCACAGAGGAAAACCAACGCTACTTAGGAAGAAGGGTGCTTTTATTTAAGCACATTAGCTCCCCTAAGAAGTGTTACTTCCAACAAGCAGAGCTCCAGTGGGTCTGCCACTTGCTGTTGGAGAGCTACAAAGATCCCCAGTGGGTATGTTGATTTTAAAAAATAAGAAAAGAGATTAAAAGCTTGTAAAACTTACTCTAAGGCTGCAGCACAAAGCAACTACAGTTGCCATGGTCTCTCTCAGGGACTGTGTCATAAGGTGTGAAGTTAGATCTATTCACTATTTGGAAATTCAAGTCTCACCCAGAGGAGATGATGATGGCTTCTTATGTCCCTTCCTACTTGCATTCTTAAAAATCAAGCGCAACCTGCTGAATTAGCTTGTTTGCTGCTTAGACCTTTCCACATAGACAAGAGTTTGACTGACTACAGCAACACATTCTTCTGGCAAGAAGAAAGAGAACATCTACAATACAGTAGCTACTCAGTTAAAAAATGAAAGCAAAATCAGAGACACAAAAGTGACGGGAGTTTCCTAGAGGAAAAACACCCCTAGGCTCCCAAGTCTTCTCTGCACAACAGAAATACTATCAATAGCAAGGAGGTAAGCAAGCTTGACTCCTAGGTAGATCTCTGTGGCTACATAACAAGGGTGATCAGCTTGTTTGAAGCCAGCCTAAGTTAACACCAAATGCACAAAGCATTTATGAGGCTAGAGGAGGACAGCAGCAACTGGAGCTTCCACAATGCTACCCAGCAGCAAGTTTCTCTCCGTGCATGGCAGTCTCAGTCTCCCACTTCAGCCTTTGCCTGTGAATCCCATTGGGCACAGTAAATATCCATCCAGGAAAACCTGCGCAGAGGCCACCAGTTCATCCCACACACAGAGCTACCAGCAGCCCCACTAAGCTGCAGGTAATTTGTAACTGTTCAGGTACCTCCAGGCTATCACTGTGCTATTCTACAAAATAAAAATACATTCTCCATCCAAACCACCACTCGCTCCCACACATCATTTGAGCAAAGTGCTTAGCTGTAATTCAAAGCAAGAAGACGTCACTATTAGAGAGCACGTGCTCAATGACATGACGCATGAACACCACTCCCAGGTTTTTCAAGTTCTGGAGAAGGAAGGACAGAGACACAGGTAGTGCCAGGCAGGAAGGAAGAAAGGTAAATAGCAACACAATTATTCAAAGTGGGATCTGAAGCCAGTACCAAGCTAAGGAAAACTAGTTAGATACCATTTGGAGAAAGAGAGGTTTCACTCATGAAGAACAGGGGAGGGGAAATGCCACCAAAACCTTCAAGTTAACCCAAAAAGTTACTGAAGAGTTGCTAGACCCAGATCAAGATTTTCATTCCTGCAGTTCTGCATCTCCAATCCCAGGCTCTTATCAAACACCTGTACCAATCCCCACCACCCCTTCTTCAGTCTCAACTGCAGTACCAAATCAAATGAAAGTTTTTCTTCTGTCTTGCAACCTGCTAACAAGGGAACTGCCACACTTCAGTTTCAGGTGAGTAACAGGTTGGCTATTTAGGTTATTAAAGGCTGCAGAGGCAGAAAGTCAGCTGCCTCACAAGTTCACTCGCTTTCTAAGCCAGCGGAGAGGTAGGTTTATAAAACAGAAACCCTCATGATTTTGCTACTACAGTCAGAGGAGAAAAAAAAAGTGGAATGAGACTTTATTCTATTCGCAGGCTAATTTTTTTTCTTCCTGGCACATTTTAGCTAGCACATGCTGCTTAATAAAGCCCTTAGTGAAGAACAGCAAAACCCATTATTGTGCTTTATATGTAAAAGGGCTGTTATCTCGTGGTCCTGTTTGTATGCCACTCCATTCACACCAAAGCTCCCCATGCCTTCAAGTCCCTTCTCCAGAACACAAAAGAATTCTTGTACCCAGAAGAGAAAAACTACTCATTTTACAGGAAGTGTCTTGAGACGTACAGAATGGGAATGGGAAGAGGAAGGGGAAGAGCAAAGCATCCTGCTCTTCATATTCCACAGATGAGCACAGGCCTGACCAGACGTGAACAGAGACATGATCTTTTTCTGTTCTTTGTATCACTCAAGGGCGCTTTCCTTCAAGGAGGAAAAAGAAAAGCACACACGATAGTTCTTTACAGGGGCACCATGCTGAAGTCTTTCTTCAGTTGCCTGGCAGTGTTAGTTCTGGTGTGAAATGCAAGCAAGGGCTGCCACCAACCTGACCTGGTATGGAACCAAATGCCTTTACCTATTCATGCAGCTTCTAATTGTGATTTTGGCCCATTTTTATGCCAAATTACCTGAGTGACAGTTTCAGCATCCTCCTGATCAGTACTGTGCCGTTCCACAGAACTGTTCAACGCAGGTCTAATGCTATCTGCACGCTGAAATGGAAACATCATGGGTTTAATACAGTGTGTGAAATGGCAAAACAAAAACAAGTTCTTTGAACACATTCAAACTCTGCCCTCTGCAACGTCATGCGTTATGTTCAATTTGGAAACAGATAAGTTAGCAGTAAACAGAATGCTCTGTGCTGAAAGAGAATTCTCTCTGCTTCCGCACATGCAGACTCCAGATAACAGTACTATCTGATGTGCACAGAACCAGAATTCGATATTCTTATTAACAGAAACATTGTCCCCAGACTGCTTTATTGAAATCTGCTATCACTAATTAAGAACAAGGCATCATTTTGCCGACTATTTTCTTTGCAGAGAACCTTCCTAAGTGGTACAATTCAATTATCTGTCAGCAGAGAAATCAACTGGAAATGTTCTAAAGGCTCTGCACAAGAGCGACTGAGAAGAGCTGCTTTAACTGAGCAAATATTTGTCTCTCATCTAGCTAGGACATTTTCAATATATTTTTGGTACATGACTGAATATACTGCATTTACAGAGATTTAAACGAAGAAAAAACAAAATCTGACTTTTTTTACTAGAATTTGGCACCATATAACATGTTTGAGACTGAACAGACAAGCACTGCGTGCATCCTGCAGTCTAATCACATCATCAGGGGCAAGCTATAGGGCATGGGTGATAAAATCTGACTTTCCTTCATAAAGAAAATACCCTGTTGTCATGGTTTAACCAGCTGGCAACTAACCACCACACAGCCGCTCACTCACTCCACCCCAGTGGGATGGGGGAGA